>NC_091278.1:1215555-1519444 GCF_042100115.1 Alternaria dauci
TAAAGGACGCGGCCAGCAACAAAGCTAGAAAGGAGTCCTCAGTGTTTGCCTTCTTTTGCCTAACTCCGGTCTTTCCGAATATTCAGCCGTTGCACGAGATGTGGCTCAGCAGTCTCACGTGTCAACGAGCCTTCCAGTCGTACAAGATACGAATCTCCTCAGGCTTGTTACCCTTTTTCCACTCGTCCAATCATGCCCTTCATCATACGTATCGTCATGATTGTTGCTGGAAAATGCGTAATACTTCCGGCGCTCAGCCATCGTCCTTCTCTACTATCCTATGTTGCTAAAGGCCGCTAGAAAGAAGGACGCCATGGTTGTAGTGGGGCTCGTAGGCGTAAATGGAGCTACGATACTATCATCGGTCACGATATTCATCGTACCCTGAGGCAAAGGACTCTCTCCTGAGGCGGAGCAATGGCGATGCCAGTCCAGAGGACTCAAGGGACCTCTTTGTCGACTATAACACTCTTCTGGCTTCCCTCCCCAAGTAAATGTTCTGCAAAGACAAGCTCACTTCGACCTGTATTTCTTCTTAGCCTTCATTAGCTGCTAGCTCTCTCTTACCACGACTACTATCACCGCCCACAAAGGCCATGTCGTATTATTACTGCAAGAACTGCGGCGATGGCCCGCATAACGCCTCCCTCAACCCATATTGCCCCAACTGTTTCGTTCTCCAGATCAATGCGTCGCAGTGCAACTCATCCGACCACCACATCCACTCGTACCCACTCAATGCGTACCCAAATCCACAACTTTCCCGCTCTATGAGCACCCGTACGAACAGTGGACATGCGCAAAATCCCATCACCTATGTCTTGGGGCATACAACACACTCATCTTCCGCTGGCACATCTACCGCTTTCCCCACTGGCAACACTCCCTACAGTGCCCCTTACAGTCAGCGACCGGAGCGCCCACCGGTATACCGCTGGCAGTGTTGCAAATGCGGCGGCGACAACAGCTATGCGACTGATCAAGGCTGCGCAACTTGCTGCGACCATTGGAGAAACACTTGCTGCCACGTCTACGACAGCAACAATAAGCGCCGCTAGGGTGTTGGACCAAGCTGGGTGATAGGTTGAGATGTACGATATATTGCAAGTACTCACAATTTAGTGTCAGGGACCCCCTACTGACAACCTTAGGTGCTCGTATTGTGACAAAGCACCGAGACTGTTGAATGGTTGTCACAATATTTTTGGTTAGTCTTGGTTGGCGTTATCGGTAGACTGGTGTTCGTTTTGGGTGTTTTCATCTTTTGTGGAATTTTTGTTTATTTGTATTGCAGAAAATGTTTCGCCAGCTTTTCAGTGCAAAACATAACATGTCATCCTTGTGTAGCGAAGGTTTTCTTATGCGTTCAAGCGTGGCATATGATAGCACAGCGTCTTTCGACACCATGCTTTCATCAGTCTTTCCTGTACTACTAGTCAATGTATTCAAACATCATCTATACCAAAAAAAAGAGACCCTCACCAATTTCCTCTGACTCCACATAGCAAAATCCAGCGGAATGCACTCATGGCTTACGCCGCTAGGCATCTTCAGCATGGAAGCCTAAGAACTCTAATTCTATGGCTGTCCGAAGGTCCACAGATTTTGACCTTGACATATGACGGTGCCCAAGGCGAATTCGACGGTTTGTGGCGTCTAACGGTCGGGCAAGGCACTATTGGGCCGGCTAGACGCCAACCTCGTGCCCTCGTGCCCTCGCCACCATTGCCCGTGATTTGTGTTTCGCAAAGCGGTCAGCGCACCTGAAAGGGCCGGGGTCCGTATCGGTGGCCATATGCAACCCTCAGGCGTAAGGAGGCGTAAAGCCTCTGCCGCTGCGAAGTTTATGTCGACGTCTAAAATACTCTCATTCTATGACAGCGGTTCTTCGTCCGATCTTGTTCGATCCTTTTCGCGTGTTTTCGAGTTGCTCAAATGCGCAGTATGGAGGACGAGGAAGGGCGCACTCGCTTGGTTGTCGACACTCAGCGTGCGCGACACGCCTCACATTATAGGCAGCAACACCATAGGAAATGCCGCAGAGATTGCAACCACGCCCTTCTCCGATGCGTAGAAATCTGCCTTCGTTGAAAGTCCGCTGTACGCCTCGGTCTAAGGTTCATGTCAGCTATAGACCGTAGTCGGGGGATGAGCGAGGTCGGAATAGAGTCCTGCACGCCCTTGCCAGCCCCCTGTGGCTTTGTGCGGCTCTGCTTGATAACGTGGTACTCGGTAGACAAGGACGGTGGGAAGGATGCAGGATGATAATGCCCGACAATATTGCCCCCATTATCGCGCACCGTGGTGGTGGTTCGCGTGGCACATTGTTTGCCTCAGGCTGTGTCTTCGAAGGCAGCCTAGGCGGGGCCGTATCACGTGGGCTTGCCATAGCCCCTCTTTGCTGGACAATCACAAGTTGTAGCAGCCGAGTATGGACTTGTCGAACGGCTCGAAAATGTCAGAACTTGTAGACGATTAGCTAGGAGCCCAGAGGTAATCCTGGTTGAGCAGGACCGCTCGATGACGATAGTCCTGCCAAGCCAGCAAGTATATTTCACTTCTTCCAGCATGAAGTATATTTTCCTGATTGTGCGAGGCAAAACGAGACCGACCCAGGTCAGTAAGCTTATTGTGCCAACAGCTGTAGTCTTGTCGTCGCTGACATGTGCGTTCTGATCACTTGCGACGACAAGACGGTCCGGCATCGGAAATACGAAGCTATCCGTATTGAGTCTAGTGAAACCGGCCAGCACCGAACAATCTACATACAGCGCCCTTCGCTATCTGCCCTTGATTACCAATGACCTACTTCGGCGATGCCGCTATTCATATCTTCGATGCGAAATTCGAATCTTGTGAAGGTGAAGCGAACCGCCTGGTAGTATAGGACATGTCTCTTCTTCGGCACAACTAAATCGGAGCTTCGGGGTCTGCAAAGACGAATAATTAGGCCGCAACTAGTCAATATCGCTCTTAGCACTCAAGTGACGGCGGACATGGTCCGAGACAGCGTGGAGAAGAAGTGCGTTGGCTTCCGTCACTTGTTCGGCCTGAGTAATGCAGAAGCGGGGTATCTTACCACTCTGCTTGGTAATAATGTCTTTTAGAAGAGGTCCTTACGCCCTACCCGACATCTACATCCGCCAAGCGCCAGAAACCGCGGAGCTATCATTTGTATACATATCACTAGCATCTTGGTTGCCAGCAAACGTCTTGTCAAGTTTACTACATAGCCTATGGCAAACTCACTAGCGAGTCAAGCACAGCAGCCTCGCCTCCTATACAGTTACATCGCTCAACCACAATTCTATAGCGATCACCATCACCCTGATCGTCAAAACACTCCAGATGGACCTATCTCTATTGCATTCACACGATCGAGCCGTCGCAGCATCCATACCAACAACGACCTGGTGAAGGGAGTCGTTCACGTCAAAGCACGTACCAAGATCAAATACGTCACCATCAGCTTCATAGGCAAGACAACATGTCGCATCTCTAGCGAACGCAATCCTGCCAACCAGCATATTTCTGAGGTTGAGTTATTTCGCCGTGAGCAAACATTATCGCAGAGACAAACGCCCAGCGCAAGCTGTCCCCCTTCGCGGGTAGAGTACCCATTCGAATTTCGGTTCCCAGAAGCAGTCGAAAATGATGTGAAGCTTCAAAACAATGCGCTATTCAAAATGGACGCTCTTTTCGAGCATGCTAGTCACCATCCGCTTCCGCCGTCGCTTTGGTGGAACGAGAGTACCATCTGTAACGAGTACTTCCTACGAGCAGAATACGTCACGGAAAATGCTTCCTTCACGCTCAACCCCGTTGTCGTGCACCAGCTACGATTCAGTCCCTCGGTACCAGAACAGGGTCTGCCACCCATAACCGCACTTGTGCCGGCACAGCCAATACGTTTTGAGCGCAAGTCGAGACCATCAACCCCAGAACCATGCAAGGAGCGGCGTGCCCCGCTAGAACGGCTCAAGACAGGCTTGCGTGGCGGAAGCAAAGAAGAAGAGGCCTCTTCGACCTCTTTGATAGTGCTCAGTTCGCCCTCAAAGTACCGCGTCGGTGCTTCTAGCAAGCTCAAACTCTCGCTTCAAGCAACGTTGAGTGAAGTCAACGTGAGACCAGCACCCGTGTACCTCCGCGGAATTCGCGCGCAAGCAATAGCGCACATTGATTTCCGCGTTCCCCTAGCATCTGTACCCGATGGAGAGATTCGAAAGCAAGGCATGGAAAAATTCGACCTCTTCAACCAACGATACAGTAAACCGGGAATAGAAATCACATCGGACACCGTCTTGGAAGGTTTTGAAATCAACAATATTGTGCCTCCTACGTTCAGAACGTATGGCGTGGCACTACACTACGACATCAGATATGATCTCCTGCTCGAATGTGCAGGCAAGGAGTCCAAACATGAGATTGATGTGGATAATGTGGCTATAGAGCCTATGACAAGACCTGGTGGCCATCTTGGGCCGCCAGAAGAGTTTCCATTGACGAGCGGTTCGGATGAGAGCTTCAGGTCAGAGCTCACGATGGGTGACGTCGGTTCGAACGGATTTGGAGCAGAGCAACCACCGCCGTATTACAGATAGTCTATGCAAACACAGTGGTAATATGCAAACTGGGTAGCTTGTATCACCGCGTCACAGTCATTTGGACTGTAAACGTGTATGAACAATCGTGCTCTGTTGTCTGGCTGGCGACGAAAATGTATCACGCAACGTAGGCATGGACAGTAGACAGATAGTCTCTTCATGCCTACGGTGAAATCGTTTGGAAAACTCTTCTTCGTCTCTCAGTCACAGTAACCACCACACTAACTCGACGGATAGCAGAAGTGCTAGGTCATTTCATCATCATCTTCTCTGGAATAACCGATTCCCGAAAGCGAGAATGCCTCCAAATCCAGGTCTGTACACCTGTCCATGCGGCATGAACATGGGCGTTTGGCTCGTCGCTGGGGCAAGTAGATGTTCAATGTGTGGTTGGACGTGGGGCATGTATGAAGCAGCTCGTCTGGCGGCCGAGCGAAGACGGAAAACTGGAGAGGAACGAGAGGAAAATGGGGAGAAGAAGTAACTCGGGCATTAATGGATGCAGTGATAGCATGGAACACGAAATAGAAATCGAAGAGGAGTGCGAGTCTAGGACTTAGAAACGGAAATTAAGGATAATCTATTGGGTTTACTAATCGTCTCCGGGCCAACGTATCTACCATTCAGGCTGAAAAGAAATCAAGAAGGGAAAACGTGATATCATCTAACCCGAACTGAATCTCGTCGCTCCTCTACAGTGCTTCAGGGCTTCACACAAGCAACCATAAGCTTCTCGTAGTCGCCTCGAGTCTCCCCTTCTATCCGCTTGACCAAGTCCTTCTTGTAGACCTGCTTGTACGCGTTGCTGACAGCGTTCATGAAATTTCTATCCCAGTGGCAGCGAACGACGCGTTGTACGAGTAAATCGTCCTTGGTGCCCAAACCGGCCATCGACTCCTCCAGGCGGACGGCTTCAGCCTCGGGCCGATTGGTAGCGCGGTGCACAAGCAGACGGAGTGCGTTTTCCATGTGGCCAGAGAACGCAGACTTCAGCACACTGTCGAGCGACTTGTGAAATCTTTGTTGGTAGGAGGTCGCGATGGCTTTGAGCTGAGCATCATTCTTGCTGGTGAGGATCTGGCAAACTTGAGGAACGTTCTTGCTAGCGAAGCCACCCATGCCAGCCTGTAGATCGGTGACGGCTTGTTCGATTTCCTGCGGATTGACAGGGTACGAGTCTTCTGCGCGGCGCGCGGCAACAATCATGTCGTACATTTGCTCAGTTCCAGCGCTAAGGTCGCCTTGGAGATCTTTCTGAAGTGGCCGCTTGAATAGTTCCTGGTACTTCTGCTTAATGGCATTCATGTCGGCGTTACTTCTTCCAATAAGGATATCGTCTAAGATGACTTCTTTCGTGCCCATGCCTTTCATGGCCTCCATTAGGTTGTAGCAGTCAGACACTAAAGGCCCCCGTGCAATTTCAACTAACCCTTTTGCGAAATAACCACTGGTCTCCTTCTCAAGATCCTGGACCATGTTTCGCATAAGCCGCTGGTTGTACTGTGTCCGGATGGTGTTGATTTGCATGGGATCCTTCTTCGCCAGTGTTGCAATAAGCGCTTTCTCGTCGGTTCCAAATCCCTTCATCGCTTTACGAACGGCTTCAACGTCTCTGCTGACGTCAATGTTGGCTACCTGCTGTGGACCATAGCCGAGAGAAGGTTGGGTTGGTGGCCCGCCAAACCCGCCCGGCGCTCCGTACTGGCCTTGAGGAGGTGGGGCTCCGTATTGTCCTTGAGGCGGTGGAGCCCCAAAGTGGCCCTGTAGTGGAGGCGCACCATATTGGCCTGGTGGTGGTCCAGGCGGAGGTTGATATTGTCCAGGGGGTGGCTGCTGGCCGTATTGACCCGGTGGTGGTTGTCCGTATTGACCTGGAGGTGGTTGCTGTCCATACTGTCCCGGAGGCGGTGGTTGACCATACTGTCCCGGAGGCGGTGGTTGACCATACTGGCCCGGTGGTGGCTGTTGTTGATACTGTCCAGGAGCGCCGTAACCTTGCTGTGGTGGGGGAGCTCCATACTGGCCTTGAGGCGGGCCACCATACTGGTTCGGCGGCGGCGCGCCATAATGGCCTTGCGGTGGTTGCTGGCCGTAGCCCTGCTGTGGCGGGTAGCCACCGTACTGTTGATTTTGCATTGGTGGCGGTTGATGATAGCCTGGCTGTGGAGGTTGTTGATATTGCTGGTGTTGACCGTACCCTTGGGGCGGAGGGGCTTCTGTAAGATATTAGTACAAAGTCAGGATTGAGTGCCAAGTGTTGCAAGCCATGAAGGATGCGACGATCATCGGGCTGTGAAGTGAGGGCCTGACGACTTACGGCCCGGATACGGCTGCTGATGACCGCCTGGTTGGTTGTAGTTGTAGGACATTTCCAGCTGTGATTCCGGCAAGGTGGTGCAGGAGTAAGCGCTGAAAGCAGGTAAGATCGACGTGCGACTTGGACACGGCAAGTGGTATGGAGAGGAGAGTAGGAAAAATTACTGTGCCTTCTAAAGAATGGTTGTGCCAAAAGTCACAGTGGCTGAGTGTACCGCTCAGCCCTGCCAGTGGCGGGGTAATGTCAAGAACTAGTCTCGCTCATATGACGAACAAACTCCTTGGCATTCATCGGCCGTTGATTAGTCGCGTCGCTGGAATGCGAACACCTGCCGCGTGGTTGGTAAGGCGGCCACTGTCGGATGCCCAGCTGACGTTAGCTCGATGGTAGTCGGGTCGTTGCTCGTGGCGATGCACGCTAAGAAGGAAGAAAAAGATATGTCGCAGCAACACAGCCTCTGAGGTGCAACAACGGGCGAATCAGTTCAGTCAAAATTGGAACCACACTGTGATGAAGCCACATATACCGTTGATAAACTTGTGGCTTAGCCATAACTCATTGTGGGCAGATGTATGCTGCAAGGGCAATATACGCGCCATGCACGTTGCGAAGTCACTCCAGCGTCAGACGCCACACCTGCATAAAGAAGAGCGTGTACAAGACAGATATGGATTTCACGCGTCTGTTCATATTTGCATCGTTATGATCGTGCGATAGCCCCTTGTGGGTACCTCTGAAGAATTCTGGGCAAAGTGTTGTGGCGTAACTATTGGCACATATCACTATGTACTCTTCAGGGTCACTGAAGATGCAATCAAATGTAAGCGCTTTCCGCAGCGTCGCGTCCCAAAGTCACGATGCGTATTACCACGCTGGCGCACGGATGTGCCGAGCTTTTGTCACATTACGGCTTCGAGAAAACGACCAGCGACCCTTTCTTCTCTCCACACCAACCTTGGATTACACAACACCTTGAATCGCTAACACCAGGTACCCCGACGTTAACCAGCCTGTCGGTCAAGCTTCGGCTAAGAACGTGACATCATAGCATGCAGTTCACGTTGCCCCTCATGTTTTCGCCTTCGATTGCGCTCGACGGATATTCCTTGGCAGCCGGAATGGATCTTGGATGACCACTAATTGGTGAGGACGGCTCTCCGGATCGCATTAGTTCACCGCGGAAACTCTTAGTTCATGCATGTGCGCAAAAATCCCGGTGAGAGAAGTGGACCGATGGAGGCCTACGATGAAGTATGAAAGCCAAGGCAACCGATCAACCATTGAGGATGTTGATATAAATTAAGACCGTTGGAACCACACAGATTTGAGCCGTAATCGCTCCGAAACAAACAATTTACCTGCTATCGCGACCAAAACCTGTGTTGAGAGCACCACAGCCAGCCGCATACGACATCCAACGTTGCCGATCACCAAGCCTTGAAACAGTGCCAGGGCATACAGCACAGGGCCACAACCGGTATTGTTCGATTGGAGACATAAAATATACCACAACCCGTGCACGGGACAATCCCGCTATCTGCTGTCCCTCCACCGTCCACTAAACATCACGATGTCCTCCTACGACTCCACCAGATCAGGATACCCACCACACCCACAATATCCACAACAACACCCACCTTACCCCACCACCCCTGGAGGACCACCACCCCCACCACAACATCAACCCACAAACTACTTCTCACCAATCCCAGAACAACAACCCATATACCCGTCCTCGCCAACCACCCCCTACAACAGCGGCGCCATGACAACAATGCCACAACCCCACATCCCATCCCACCGACGCACCTCCTCTTCCTCCTCATACAACAGCCAGCGGCCCTCACACCTCCAATCCAGCAGCTCACCCGGCATATCCACTCGCCAATCCAAACCCCAATCACACCAATACCCATACCCCGCTCCTCAGGCCCTAACATCGTACCCGCCGCCCGTCACCTACACACACCAAACTGCGCCCGTGTACGCACGCAGCTCCTCGCAACACAGCCACTACTCGCATCATAGCACGCACGCACACGATGCACATGCGTACGCGGACGGGGAAGACAAGTACGCGGACGAGCAGTATGTGCATCACGATCAGCACTATGGGGAGCTGGATCCGGAGACGAGGAGGGAGTATGAGAGGAGGTATGCTAAAGATAAGGAGTTGGAGAGGAGACCGACGCTTGGAGGTAGTTTGCTGAGCACGATGGGGAAGCTTGGAGACTGGTTTGGGGCTAGTAGGCGGTGATGTTGATGGTCATTTGGGAGGGGGAATGGATGGTTTGTAAACACTGGTGGATTTTCGATTGTGATACCCATTAATATCCTTTTTTTGTTCAATTTTTCACTTTGTGATACCATGATTCAACCCGCCGAGTAGGCTCTATGATGCAGCGAGTAAAGACACGAACCTGTAAATGAAAACGTTATGTGAGGAAACAATGTATCTCATTGTAAGCCACTGTATGCACAGGTATTGCCGTAGCCACATTTTCAAAACGCCTCTCGTATGAAATAGTAGATGAAACGCTGTCATATGCCAAGTAGTAATGCAGCCAATATAACCTCAAAACAGAAACTTTTCGTACTTCAGCGCTTGAAGCCGATTTGATAATGCTGGTGCCATGCCAACACATGTTCCGCGCCCGCGCTGCTTCCCGTCCTCTCCGCCAGCGTCGGAGTAGCAGCAGAAGCGATCTGACATTAACAGCCTGGCTGCCAGTGCCGCGTCTCACATCTAGGCGTGTACGCAATCCACTAGCTTGTAACGCCTGGAAGCTGCATTTCCTCACACGCGAATCAAATGGGCATTGTCTGATACCCGCCGCGCGGCTCCCTGTTGCTCATGTTCTTTGCAGCTCAATGCGGCGTGCAGTCCATGTGTATAC
This sequence comes from Alternaria dauci, assembly GCF_042100115.1. Taxonomy (NCBI): domain Eukaryota; kingdom Fungi; phylum Ascomycota; class Dothideomycetes; order Pleosporales; family Pleosporaceae; genus Alternaria; species Alternaria dauci. Next base: position 1,225,374 of record NC_091278.1, read on the forward strand.
GGTCATGTGAGGCGGTATGATGTCGTGAGCTCGGTTGGATGATTCGCAAAAAATGGTTCGTTCAGTTGTAAGTCTGGCCGATGTGGCGCTCACTCTCGGGCTTCCAGGTACCTGTTGCTAGTCAGTATTGAGGCAACCAAGGACTCGAGGCGGATGTAATGAGATGATCGTCGCATCCGGCGGCTTGTACTGCGTAGTACGATGGAGCGTGGTGCGACGGTGCATTCAGATGCTCGACAAAGGGAACGGAACTACATACCTTCAAAGTTGTGCTTCACGTAGGCCATTGGGTCGTCATCCTCGCCAGCACCCATGGTCTTGATGCCGGGACTGAAGCTGGTGATGGGCAAGACAATGACATCACCAACTTTCTTGGGCGCCTTCATGCCGGTAAAGTTTTCCCATGTGATGTTGCCCTTGCTCGTGCTCATGTCGAAGTAGTCGGGGTTGTTGAAGTAGTTGAAGATGGTGTCGGTCCAGACGGCAGGCCCGGTAAACTCGATTATGCCCTTGTAGTCTTTGCTCAGCTTGCCAGCGCGCTTGCGGTTGAGTGTCTCCTGAGTGATGTTTGCAACAACATCGACAAGAACGGGGTGGCCAGGCTTCGACTGAATAGTCCACTGGCAGAACTGGACGCGGCGGGAGTACCACTGGGCCCAGTCCGGGCGGTCTGGATCAGCCTCGATGCCGATGACCATTCCATAGGTGTTTACGGGTACGTCAGAGGGTATCCAGTCCGACGCAGGCTTCAATGCCGAAGTGTCAATGTCTGAATAGATGCCGCCGCGAGCAAGGAGGATGAGGTAGCGGAAAAAGTCGGCTTTGAGCACAGGGACGGGCAGAGCATTGTAGGCTTCAATGACCTCGGGGACGGAGGAATAGAGATGTCTGATCAGGTGTACCGCGACGTTGTCGGTGATGACCTCGTGGACGAAGGACGGGTGGTGGATGCTCCAGCTGGCCTCTGGCTCGCGGAACATCTCCTCGAACTCGCCCTGTGCGGGTGTGTACTTCCATGTCTGCCAAATGTATGCGGGCGTCTTGGCGTCGACATCGTAGGGGAACTGGTACTCGAGCTGTTCCTTGAGTGGGCGCTTCCTCAGCTCGTCCATGCTGATTTGGGTCTTGGGCTTCTTGGGCGCCGGCGCATCGGGCGTGTCAAACGTCTTTTCCGCCTTCTCTGCGGTCTTCTCCGCGGCCTTGTGCGCCTCTTTGGCTTCCTTCTCCTTGAGCTTTGCGCGTTCCCGCTCAGCTGGATTTACCCAGGCAGTCGGCCTGGGCATTTCCTTTGCATTGCGGAAGTTGGGGGCTGTGCTCCCGTGGTGTTGCGATTTGAAGATGAAGAACAGCGTCAGACAAGCCAGGGAAAGCACAAGGGCTTTCTTGAAGGTGAGCATGGTGGCCGGCGCGGTTGAAAGGCCCAGCGAATGACGGTGACGACGGGAAGGGTCCTTGGAAAGCGAAGGGCGAGGACAGGTGGGTGTCAATTAGGGCCTAGGTGGGAAGATGCAATCGCAGAGCAGATGCCCGTGTCGGGGCTTCGGGGTACAGAGTGGTACTCGACAGTCAGTCTAGAGAAGTGTTGACCTTATGGGCGGGAAGGGGCTAGTGGTGTGGTCGTGGAAGTGCAAGTGGGAGGGAAATGAGAGGTGGAACGCGCAATTCACGGACACGAGGACAGAAGGAGCGACATTGAGTGCGCGTGAGGCGGTGGAGGCTATGGAAGGGCATGGGCGGCGGCGATAACCACGGGGTTTTTGAAAGAGCACCCGCGAAGGGCCAAAGCCAAGCAGGGGTGCTGCGAGTTTCACGTTCGCAGCCACGCTAAGCGGGTAGCGTGCGCCTGTCGTTGACGAATGTTCCATGGCCGACTCAACATCGCGGCAAAGCTTGTTCCAAATCAGTTGGCGGCACCGAGCCTTGTCTTACTACACGCCCCTCAGCAGCCCTGGTCTCATTACGACGCCGGGGGCGACTTTTCACACCTTCCACGCCTCTCTCGTGTATGCCGGGTGGAGAGCCTGGTCATGACAGGTATCCCTCTTCTCAGCCCATGACTACCTGAGTAATGCCGGCCGTTCACGCGCTAGCTGGGCGGCGACACGGTGCAGTCCACGGCAACGGCGACGCATCTTTCTCCCCCCTTTCACATTGTGGGAACATCTGAGAATACAATGCTCATCTGCTGCCGAATTCGTGACTGCTTTGATGCAGCCGGCTCTCGATGCCATGGTGGCACTACGATTGTTACAGCCGTTGTTCCCTCGAAGCTTGAATCTAGCCCGTCCTGATTTCTACTGTACGTCGTCCAGACGCGCGTTGGCTGCGGGCTCCGAGGGAACTAGGTGAAACGCCGCGTCCTACCTCTTGCAGGATAGCCCTCCCGCGCCATCGACTGCCGCTCAAACTTTGTTGGCCGGCGAGCTGCACCGGCCTGCTGTTTTCCCACTGGGCAGGTGTAGCTTGCATCCACTCACGCCTGCTTGCTGCGGGACCTATCTGGCTAAGCTCGTCGACTACAGCACGCTTCTGCATTTTGCACGCTGACTGGTGCCAGTCTCAACCTGCGCCTTATCGCAATGATGAAGCCGCGAGTCCATCTTCCAATACCACGTCATGGACACTCTATCTCGGCTCCACCCTCCCCGCCCGCGTGGCTTGGTAAAATCGCCCCGCCATTGATCTGACTACATGTACAATTCCTTGGACTCGATGTTCGGAGGAGAACAACCATCGTTGCCTGGTCATATAGCGAACGCGACATGTTTTCTGTCAAAGGAAAAGATCGCAGTGAATACGAGGCAGCAATATCAAACCTCTGCGATGAGCGACTCCGACGCAGCCGTTGTTAGGGTTACAGCACCCTTGTAACATCTACACTAAGCAGGTGGCGTACTATTGTGTATCTCACAAATTGCAGCGCCTCCCTCTTACGGACAACGGTCCGCCGGCTCTGCGCTTGAGAGTGAAGTGCAGAAGCCTGTACATGACGCCCTCTGCTTACCATAGGTAGCCTAACAGAAACCCCAAGATAACGGCTGTGCGAAAGCAACAGCACTAGAATCGCGGCTTTGCGACGGTGTCAATACTATCTTTGGCAAACTACCATTTCAAGATGTCCATCCGGATCTGATTACCTTTTTCCATACCTAAACTCCACCTGGGCACTCTTCTGGTCACTTGCTCATCCGTAACATACGCGTCAGCTTCTTGACCATCGATTCTTGTCCGCACAAAACGTTACAGCCTCACGTGTCACGGTTTCAGATACCCGCTGAGGAACAATCTTTTCCCGAAACTCTCCGTTCCTCGGCTGCGTATTCCCCACGGTTACATCCTAATCTCGAAAAGCAAACAACCGCGCGCACCGCTGCCGTTCATGCCGTCTAGAGCCAACGGGTTTCTGAAGCGGGAGAAGCAAAAAGGTACCTGGGTAACGTCCTGGAACCTTCAGGGCACCCGAAATTAGAATGCGTTACAACATGTGTGTGGCGCGGCATTAGCCAACTAGACAAGCGATTGACCAATCGACCGCCTCTCTCTCTCTCTCTCTCTCTGTATACTATAACAGCATTCAATATGTGGCTGTGCTCACCCGGGAGTTCCGCATCGACTACAAGAAAGCTGTTTCTAAAACCAGACCCGACCATCGTTGCTAGTACAGTAGTCCGACCCCGCACAAAGATCTATGAATAGTAGCGCCGGCTGTGTAGAGCTGAATTTCGTCAGCGATGCTCAGCTCAAGATTGCGCGTCGCCGGCTCTATATAGCATCATGAAGTACCAAGCATGGATGCACTCTGGCGCCGTTCGTAAAGGTGCCCATAATGCTCAGCCGTGCTTTGTACGGTGTATGGTCGGCCGCACGTGTCCATCTACTGCCTGACTAGGGAAGGCACCTGCGTCAGCGAGTCAGCTAGCACAACGTGCGGGCATGCGATCGTCATCAGCCCTACCTTGTCGATACGAGGAATAGTTTCTCAACAATTTGCAGAGTGGTGACGCTGATTAAAGGGGTTCAGGAGATTGACATTATGAATAGTTGTGTTGCTGCTTGAAACTCATCATATCGGGTACATCGGCACAACACGTCTTGGCTGTAGAGGGATTATATCTTTGAATACTGCATCATCTGTTTGGATGATGCAACACAGCCAGAAAAGTAAAAGAACCAACGGATGGTAGGAATGCACACGCAGTTCGTTTCAATTCATTTCATTCAAACCACCTTCTCGCCAGAAGCGCCCCATCCAAAGTCGATGCGACACCAAGCGCCCTCGCCTTGTTTACGCATGCCTTGAATGTCCATGCCAACAAGTCTAGCGACTTTTTCTCTATTCACCCACTCGGCCACGGCATGTCCAGTTTCCCGTGGGTTCAGCCGCCATTTGACACTTTCCCTATCTTTGTTGTCTCTTAGCCAGCGGAGTAATTGCACGGGTACAATGCCCGCAGGCATGTTCTGTAGACTTTGGCTGTCGCTTGGAATCCAGCCCTGGAAGAAGTTGACGTAGGTTATGCGGCGCCAGGCGTCGTTCCAGTCTGGGCCAGGAATTCCAGTCTGTGTGCTCCATTCCGTGCTTGTGCTTGCATCCATAGGCGTGCGACCGGGATGCGACGTCAGGGCTTTGAGCCAGTTGCAGCCTTCTAGGTCGAGCCACTGCAGCGAGTATGTGTCTTTTGAAAAGCGGCGTAGGATGTTGGTAGCTTCATGCCAGTCATCGTCGAGATCGGAGTAGAAATGTGATCCTCCTAGTGATACACTTGTTTGTTGGGAAACCATCGACGTGGTATTCGCATTTGGTGTCATAGTGGGACGGGGCCAGTGAGCGAGGGAGAGATGCGTGATCTTGTTGAGGTTGGGCGAGATGCGAAGCAGATCGGGCCACGATGCCCATTGCCCAGGATGAGCGAGAGACAGTCGGCTCAAGTTGCTGAAAAATGGAATTTGGAGCTTCATGGCAGATAATGGGGGAGCTATTGCGCTCTCTTGAATTTCCTCTTCCCAGGACTCGGCGATTTCGTCGGTGACGCGAAGGGCGCCAACGTCCGCTGTGGTAATGGCACTGGGACGCTTGACGCATTTTGCAAGATCGCTGATCTTGAAGCGTTCGCTCAACAATCCGCTGAGATCGAGGAATTGGACCTCCTCCCAGCCCGAGGTGCCAGTACCCTCTTCATCCTGGAACAGAGTCTTGAGCGACTTGAAGTCTAGGCTTCCCTTCTCCCCATATAATGTCAGATAACTCAATAGTGCTTCTTTCAGCGAGGTCGGTAGTGATGTGATGTAGTGTTGTTCGTACTCGATGAGTCCCTCCCAGTTCTGGGCAAACGACCGTAGACAGTAGTGGACGAGGCTTCGCGGCGGAGGCAGGCGCTGTCATGAGTAAGAAGCCTGCATTGGACGATTAAGCCTTGAAGACCAATTGCAAAGGAGCTCGTTCCTTCTAGCGTGTACTTGGGGTACGACGCATAGGAACGAGCTCCCTTGCATGCTAGCCACGTTTTGGGGGGCGTCGTACCTTGTATTCTTCATTGGTAACCCTGGCCAGCGTTCCAAACCTTACGGCGCCTTTGTTTGCCTCGGCCCTGTTCTTTCTCATGTATGCTGGGGCATGGCGACTCGTCTGCAGCCAGCTCGTGGGCGCGGCAGGTCCTGGAGGCGGTCTCGCGCCACCCATGACCCTTCGTGTCCTCGTGTTGGCCTTTGGTTTGGGAGCATTAACTTCGGGTATGTGCAATATGCGCCGGAGCTCTGGCGGGACGGTACGGCTGCTTACTACCGATGTGAGGTCATCTCGTTGTTCGGGCGTTGCTCTGGGAGCTTGTTCGCGACGCAGCTGCTGTATGCGCTGGTTGACGGTTTGGGGCTCGGACGGCGTCGACGAGGAAGCGGGGGAGCGCGAACTCTGCAGCGACGGGTGGACGTACGACGGTTTGGCAGTCGTGTACGAGGGTGTGTGCTTCTTGGGCATGGCACCGAGGGTTTGCTGCTTCCCAGCGTGTGCGCGTCGAGGCGGAAAGCTGTGTGCTTGGGACGCTCTATGAGTGATTCCTAGGTAAGCGCGGGGGATATCAAGACTGGTGAGTCAAACGACTATGACTGTATCAAAGAAGGCGCCCTGGGAGCATGTTTACAAAGCAGCCTCGATGGAGTTGTGTGACTCAATACCATGCATGCGCAGTCTCTCGACTTTGAGATGTCGACTTGCCCATGTTCGTCATCGCGCCACTCCGGCTGTGGCGCGCCAGCACGTGCGACAGCGACTATCACATCTTGACGTGAACGCGACAGGACGTGTCGGTCATCTTGGGTGCAGGAAGGCGAGTAAGACAACCAACCCGTTCTGTAGGCAGACTCGGCAACCTTATCGTGGAACAAACAATACGGTGTTGCCAAACGTCTGTCAAGTACCAAAGGGTGCAGCCGAGTCACAGCCGTCTGTCACTGTCACGCTACCGGTAGACGGGCGCCAGGAGCCAAATCCATCGGTCCAACCCGTCGTCGTGCCTTATCCCTCGAATGCTCCTATCGATTCCTTAAATGAGACTGCAACAGCATGACTGCCCGCCATGGCACCCACGTGCAAGTAACGCCGACATGACCGAGAGGCCCCGAGTCTGCCATGTCGCTGTTTACTTGTTCCCCCTATTAACTCGGCATTGATGGCCTTTATTTGCTGCATTTTCAACGCAATCTTGCGCATCGTCCTAGTTGCCGTCACCGCCAGCAGCACCAAGCATCGACTCAGGCACATGCTGGCCTGCTAATTTTATCCTCTCGTCAGCCACGGCAGATCCTCGTAAGGCAAGATCCGCCGCTTTGGTGGACCCTCAGCCCCGGCCACTCAAGCCGCCTCATCTTGAGCGCGCGTCGCTCCTGTCTTTTTCTCTCCCTCCATCTGTCCTTCTGTTTGTCCACCACCAACACTGACGATGACATGACCTGCCCCCCAGCCCTACTTTCGTTTCCACTGCCGCCTTTCGATTAGCGATGCGATAATACCCAGCCCTCATCTTAACACTCGTTTACTACTCGCACACGATGCATTTCTCACCCTCGCGCCTTGTCATAGGCATAGCCGTCTTTGTTGCCGTGAGCTTCTTCTACACCGTCAACTCGATATCTGCACGCGACCCCACGTCCGTCTTCTTCAACCCACGCAAAGGCTACACCCCCCGCTACTCCGCCATCAGACGACAGCAGGCCGAGTCCTTCATCTCGTCCTACAACCCCGCCAAAGTAACAAAGGCTGGCAGCGAAAAGCAGCGAAAACTATGCGTCGGCATACCTTCATACCAGCGGGACGGCGCTCAGTACCTGCCAGACGCCGTGGGCTCGTTGCTCGACGGTCTCACGCCCGAAGAGCGTCAGGAGATATACCTAATCGTCTTCATACCACACTCGAACCCTGAGGCACACCCTGCGCACAACGAGGAGTGGCTGGCTGGTCTTGCCGACGAAGTGCTAACGTACGGATACGGCTTCGACCGCATGCAGTACATTCGTATCATGGAGGCACGAAACAACTTTTTGGAAAAGGGCTTGTTCGACTACCAATATCTGTTGGACAAGTGTACAGAGAAATTCACGCCATATGTGGCTCTCTTCGAAGACGATACCGTAGCTGTGGACGGATGGTACCACCGCACCATGTCCGCCATCCATGAGGCAGAGCAACAGGCAGCCTTGCAGCGAGCGAAACCAGACTTCCTCTACTTGCGCCTCTTCTACACCGAGGAGTTCCTCGGCTGGAATGCCGAAGAGTGGAGGACATACCTCAAGAACTCGCTATACGTGGCCATGGTGCCTACCGTCATTGTTCTCTTCTTCCGTTTCGCACAGCCGACGACGAAACTGACCCTCGCCCTCATGACGCCCCGCAGCTTCCTGGCAATGTACACCATACTTGCCTTCTTGATTCTTACGTATTTCGGTCTCGGTCGCATTACCGTCCAACCCATGGCTGTCGGCGTCCACGAAATGCCTCGTTTCGCCTGCTGCAGCCAAGCCTTTGTCTTCCCTACTGTCAAGGCTGGCGAGCTCGTGGATTACTTCAAAGAACGCCATCTGGGCTATATGGACGTCATCACAGAGGATTTCGCAAACGAAAGGGGAGAGCTGAGATACGCCATCACGCCTCCTCTGGTTCAACATGTAGGACGCAAGAGCTTCCACGGCGACGACATTGGCCCCATGAGCAAGTGGATGTTGAGTGTAGCCGAGAAGACGTGGAGTTTTGCTTTTGAAAAGTTCGATTGGAGAGCGTTGAGGAGGGAACACGAAGAGGTTGCGAGAATGAGAGACGAAGCAAAGGACATTGCTGCCGCTGGACAGGAGATATAGATTTGGGACTTGAGTAATGACTTGACTAGACCACCGACATGTTAGATATACCCATGAATTTGCCAATGTATTTGTTTTAACCATTTTGGCATCTTGAGCACCTGTTCATGCCTATTCTCAGAATAAACGGACCCGATTGACAATATATCGAGTAGCTTGGTTCCAGAGTTTTTAACATATCTTTAGGAACAGAGTATTAGACGGAAACTGTCCGCAACAAGTCTGATTTTTTTCCGATTTCGAGGATCGACTTCCAAACGTTTACGTGTCCGGCCCACTGCAAGTCTGCGCTGTCTTCTCTTCGCCGCTTGCGGGCGTATATTCAGCTCCAATAATCTTTGCCAATTCCGAGATATTGGTATGATCGACTGTGGTCTGCATGCGGTATATGTACTCGCATTCGCCATCTACACATCACCACCGTTAGTACCATGGTGGAGAAGGGACAACACACTCCACATCTAACGAAACTTACCGGCAGACAAAACCACCTCACCGCCATTCAACGCTTTGGGTCCCACAGAATTCACATGCTGTAGATCTCCCAATGCACCCTTGATGCCACCAAAGATCCTGGACACCGTACTGCCCGCATTGCGCATGTAATCTCGCTGTTCGTCGCCAGCTTTTCCTTCAGCCAGGTTCGACTTGAACTGGAAGAGCTTGTGTAGGCGGAGTGTTGGGTCAGTGTAGATGGGGTATTTGGAGGAGGATTTAACTGCATAGGTATCAATGGGCTGGTAGGAGCCGCATCCTACAACAAGGACTGAGTGCTACATGTTAGTTGGAACTGTTTTTGGTTTCCCATTGGTGATGCGTACTTTGAGTATTGGAAGGAAGGTTTGATGGCGGTATAGATTCACTCATACAGCGGACATACGCTTGGCAATTCAGACACCCTGAGCATGTCAGTTTCCCATTCCCTGTATCCCATCCCTAAGTGATTCTGGTAGTTTCCAGTGGTTCATGGCCCTGAGACATGATGTGGGCCCCAGTGCTGCCACTAGTCATGTTACCCAACACTTACAGAAATGCCGAATAAACACCAACACAGTTCTCTGTCCTTTGACAAGGTCGCCTAGCGTCCTGGTCTTGCCCTCTCGGTCGTACACATCAATCTTGAGCGCTTCCGACAACTCCTCGGCCGTAGGTGATTTGCGGGGGCTATCCACATCGGAAGGCTCGGCAGCAGTAGGAATAACCATGTTGTATAGCTTAGCTCCTAATGGTGGGGTTTGGTCCGAAGTCTGTGATGTCTGGTAGAGCGTTGCTGGGCACTAATTCCAACTTCCTCCTGTTGACGATGACGATTACAAGGAAACGAGCGCCGTGGCTTCACGCTAACGACCGGGCTAATCTGGATCTAGTATAGCGCCATCGTCTCGTCGCCCTTACGTGCGCAATTCCACTTTCCCAGCCTTCGAAATTTGTCGAATTTGCATCATGCTACCGACGCACATCTTCGTTCCAGGCGGAGAATACTCCATCGAACGGATGTAGTGTACGTAAACCGCACGCGCTGGTCTGATGTCGCCGCCAGTCTGCTTGCACCGCCGTCTCATGCACGCCCTCTTTGCTATGCCAGTGGATAGCAACTTTCTGCGATCAAACCCGAGAAGACGTCCGAGGATGAAGGAGAATAAAGATTCGTGTCGTCGAACGATACCATGAGCCCAACTCTCCACGTAACGCTCAACATGATTTGCCTTTTGCCAACGGAAACCTGCCACGCATCGGCTGCTGGGTCATGGTTCTACGTCTGAAAATACTCCATGTTATGGCCTTCGATGCATGCGGTGACCACCTACCGTATTCCTCAAGTAATGCCGCTCGACGATGGTCTTGAAGCGCCGCGGAGCGGCCTTTGTCGGTAATCCATTTCCATGCGGAGAGTCGCCCGCTGGACGATAACCACGTCACAACCCACAAACTTCTAGCGAAGTCGTATTCGGGCGTCGACCTGCCCGATAACAATTCAAATGTATATTTACTAGCTATCTGGCCCATTATGTCACCGCTTCTTGGGTGACAGCCGAGGCGATCACCTTTCAAGCTTCCTTAAGCTCAACTGTCATCCGTTAGCCGTTAGTGTGGTCCTAATTATGGAACGACTAGTAGATAGTTACCCATGAAGCCGCCTCGCTGGGATGCTTTGAACTATCGAAAAAGACTTTCGGACCACGGGACACTATTCGTGTCAAGCTCACCACCGTCACGATATTCGCTCATACGACTGTGTCTCGTATTGCGGCGCAAAAAGTGCCGAAATATGGTACACGTCCTACTCCTCGGCCAATGAGCATCAGATCGTCACTCAGAGATGAATTGAGGGCTCAGCAGGGCCGTGATGAATTGTGCCTTCTCCGAATATCCGGTCACACTCGGGCTATGCCATCAATTGAGCATCATATCCTCACGGCCATGTTCACAGAAGTTATATAGCCCAGCCATCGCTTCTTCGACTGTCTTTATCAGCTTCTTCCATCGACAACCAAGCACAACTACCCGCAACTCCCCAACACACTGCACAAACAACCTTTTTACACGAAGCTCATACAAACCCCCTCCAAGATGTTGTCCAAAGTCGCCGCTATCGCGTTGATGCTGTCGGCCGCAACCGCATCTCCTACTTTCCGCGCACGCCAGGACGACAAGTGCGTGGTTGCCTACGACGCATGTGTCGCTGCGGGCACTGCTGAAGTCATTTGCTCATGCGACCGAACCACTTGCTACGGTGAGGACGCTGCTCGCATCCGCGAATGGTGCGCCTCCCAGATTGCTGCCCTGCCCAAGTCGACTTCAGCTCCTACTGCAGTCGCTACAAGCATTCCTGGCGGCTGCAACCCGGCTCATCCAGGTTCATGCCCATCTTCGTACTTTGATACTACAACTGCTCCAGCTGCGTCTTTCACACCGATCCCTGGCATTCCCGGCGGCTGCAACCCAGCTCACCCAGGCTCATGCCCCTCTTCTTACTTTGATACTACTGCTGCTGCTTCTGCCGCTGCCTTCACACCGATCCCTGGCATTCCCGGCGGCTGCAACCCAGCTCACCCAGGCTCATGCCCCTCTTCTTACTTTGATACGACCACCAAGTCGCCCGCCGCGACCTTCACATCCATCCCTGGCATTCCCGGAGGTTGCAACCCTGCCCACCCTGGATCGTGCCCTACACCATCCGCCGTCGCTTCCCCTGTTGCAACAGCAGCACCCGGCTCCAGCCCCAAGCTCGTCGAGGGTAAGACCTGGACCATTGCAAACCTGACCCGTTACTGCATTGAGGGCAACACCGGCTGCGACTACAACTTTGCTGTTATCGCAGACGGCAAGACCGAGCGCTGCACTGTTATCCGCATGCCGGTCTCCGACGCTGCTACCGAGAGCTGGGCCAACCAGCCATGCACCACTGGATCTGACTTGACCATCTCTTGGGGATACGTTGCGGAGCCCGCTCCTGCTTTCGCTGTCGTTACAGTCAACAAGGGTGCTGAGGTTGCTTGGTTCGGTGTGTCGGACATCAATGGCGGAGAAGTCTCTCCTAGCAGCCCGTTCGGCTCTGGTGACTTTGGCACCCTTCCTGCCTCGCCTGTATACACCTACAACTAAAAGCATTTGATTATGAACCACGAGGGGAGGATGATAGATCTAATGTAATGTGGAAATGGAAGTTAATGTAATAGCTCTTAGAATATAGATTAGCAATTCAAGCGCATCATAGAGATGTCTTTGTGTCTTACCATCCTGGGACTACTGTCCGAATCGAAAGTGAAGATGAGCGCAAACACGGACCGCTTTGCTCCTGTTGAGTATAGACCGTGGTATTGTGGTAAGATCACATTGTGTTGTTCCCGGAAGTCACAAAATTCGTATTTGTGTCACCAGTATCCCGCAAGTCAAGAAGAAAATCATCCAAAGTGGACCAATTCATCTGTTCGGGAAACTCAAAAGACGCCAGGTCCGTTACGTCGTCTGGCGGACCCAGACTAGCATTGAAGTCGGCCCAGTCGAAAGAATCCGCATCAGTTGCGTTGAGTAGCTCTTCAGTTTGATCCTTGTTGGTGCTTTCTTCGTTCCCCCAAGCCATTTTCGGCAAGGCTGTGTCGGGGATGGTGGAATTGGTCTGATTCGGAAGACGGCGTTGTTGCTGGCGTCGACGTATAAGCTCAATGAAGCGAGGCTCAGGAGTACATGGCGCACCCTGCGCTGCTTTGTAGGCACCCCAGGCTTTGATCGTGAGGTTGTCAACAGCGATAGGAAGCGCTCGTTTCGAGAGGTCCTTGTCGAGACTGGGGTGGAAAGTATAGCTCTTTTCAACTTCTGCCCAAGCCTCGTCTACCCTCTCTCCTTCGGTCCGGTGACGAAGCTCAGAGATGAGGTATATTAAAGCCTTCCATTGGAAATTTTGGTTGATATGCCACCTAAAGCCACGCAACTCCTTCGTAGTGTATGCTAGGTTCTGTGAAACTGAAACTTGGAGAGCCAGATCGAATAGTATGTCCTTTTCTTTCGACGATATACCAACGTTGTAGGAATCGGTGCTGTGAGCCATGAACCTCATCATGAAAAGGACAGACTGGGCGAAATGCATACATAGTAGGTGCCAAGGTATGGACGGGTCGCAATAACATAGGAATTTCCGCTGGAAGACGTTTTCGAGTTCGTTAATGGCTTGTTCTTTGATAGCCACTGGTACAGCGCTTGTACTGAGTCGGTGCCAAAGGCCATCAAAAGTTGTATGGTTTTCCGCTGATCGCTTGAGGAAATCCCCAGCGTGGCATCGAATGAGGAAAAACATCATCTCGGTAGCGCCATCACGCTCCTTGGGCATCTCCTTCATTCCCGGGAATAGGTCACCGTCATTGATGTTGGATGGCATTCCCACATCGCCTCGAAGGATCATACCAGATGTGCCCGTCCCAGCGAGCTTCTGGGAAGAGCCTTCGAGCACCATAATCTGCCACCAGAGGCGCCTACGGATCTCTGCTTCAAATGGCGGTAGCCGTAGGATGTCACCATCACGATGAAGACCAATACGTTGGCCAATCCTTTGCGCGATACCAGAAAACATCCAGATCACTCTGGCGTCGTAGTCCTGGAGAGACAGCTGTCATGCATTAGCATTCAAAATGGACTTTCAATATCATTGTCCACAGACTTACAACGAACATGGTGAAAGATTGTAGCAGCATGACACTGGAGCTTCTCAAGAAGTTTGCATTGGCCAACGCATGCTGAGCACCTCGTCGAAATCGTTGAGTTGCTATGTCTTTCGGCTCTCCTAGTATTGACAGGCATTCAGTATCCTCTAGCGCCTCCACAGTTATACAGTAGATAGCAAATAGAAGGGCTTCGGTATCGCGGGGAAGAGCATGTAGATTATCACTTGCGTCTAAGATGAGCTGCTGGGTCGTTGGGGCGTGGAAAATCTTGACCAGCGGGTGAATGTATTCGAGATAGCTTTGCCACAATTTAAGAATCTGGACCGGGTTCGGGTGTATAGATAGAAGATTGCTCGATGTTGAGTGCACACCCATGAGCAATGCGGCGCCGTCCGTGGCTGATGGAGATAGTGAGACATCGTAACTACCGCCGGACACTTCATCGTCGGACGACTCATCCAGGATGTCCTTGGATTCCCGAAATTCGGCCTCGAAGCATGTCCACAATCCATTCTCCAAGTATCGCGATTTACCCTCTTCCAGCACGAGGACACCAACTTCGGATGCCACCTGTGCTTTGCGCGCTCGCCTAGGCCCATGTGGTTCCAGGAAACCATCGAACCCAGTCACCAGCTCTTCACCATGTGTGGCCTTCGCATAGTGTTGCTTGACCAGATCCTCTGGCTCCACTCCGAGTTGACGGAGCGCGTCTTCGTACACGCGTAGCCTGGTAGCTACGTCGATTTCGCGCACGCCTTTCTTTCTTCTTCGAGCTGGTGGCGGGGCCTTGTAAACACATCGAATCCGGATCTTGGTGCAGTTCGCACAACCATCCGGCCGCCTATCGCATTTGACTTTTCGTTGAGCACAGAGTACACACGAGAAGCTCTTGTGTGTCGGTCGCTCCTGGGTAGTGGTATCGACAGAGTGAGAGGATGCTTCTAAAGGGGCATCAGAAGGCGCTAAGACGACCATCTTGACAGGCGACGATGTCGCGTGACTCTACATGCTCATACAATGTGCAGTCACTATGCAGAAGTACAGTCAGATGCGACGAAGACGCGGTGCGCGAAGCAGAACGACCCAAGGGCTTACTCATTCATACGCTAGACGGTGTCGCCATCCAGGGGGCCTTAAATCCGCTCGCGCGTGGACTCGGGAGTAAGCGCAGCTGCAATTCCAAACACTCAAAACTTATGACATCCGCGCCATCCAGCAAGTATATGAGACCACAACGATTCGTGTCTTAGTCCGCCACATCAAACCGTAGGAGATAAACAATACTAGTATGATACTCATGATCGCAACATCGTTCATACATGATGTTAGCGCACCAATCATGTCAATGCTCGGGGAGCCTACAAACAACGCAACAAAGATGGATGGTGAGATTGGCGTGGTTTATCTTGTTTTCTCTCTTAATGACTATTACTGCTTTGCAGGTCGTAACATAAGCTACCACGATATTAGACATGTTGCAAACCAGATGCCGACTCAAAAAGGGACTTACGATAAAATTCATCTGTTCCTTTCCACCCCACTGTCTCAGATCAATACCCACCTCTTTGACAGGCCGAAAGCCATGGCGCGCATACATCGGCGCCCCCATGGAACTGGCTTCGAGAAAAGCCTCGACACCCGCCTCGTCCGCCTTCTCACAGCCCCATCGTACCAGCATGCTCCCGGCTCCTCTTCTCTCATGGGCTGGGAGTGTGACTAGCGTATCCAGCACGTAGTAGGGTCTGTTGCCTAGAATCTCCCGCTTGTTCGAGTTGAACAAAGTGAACAGGCTCGTGAAGAGCTCTGGGTCACTCTCGTCATACGGTTCTGGGACGGCGAAGCCAGCCTCTACCTCTTCCCAAGTACGTTCCTTTGCGCCTTCTTCTTTTGGCTTGACGTAGCGCCAGCGTGCACCAGCGACCATTTCACCGGTTGACGTATCGATACACTTGAGGAAGAGAATGCCCTTGTTGGTTATACCATCACGTATATCTTCCGTTACTTTGTCGAGCGTCTTCTGAGACGGTTCGCCCCGAGAATAGAGGATGTTGTTAATGGTAGGGCGAAAAACCTCGTGCCGAATACGCATGTATTGCTCTGCTTCCTCAGGTTTGAGAAGCGAAATCGCAAGGGTTGGATCTGGCATGGTACCGGTTGCTTGGACGTGGAGAGGATCAGAGGTGTGGAGTGAGAGAGACGGGTTACGACTACGAATATGGTTCTCGACTGTGAAACGTGTGACAACACTAGAGGCACCTCAAGACATGGAATCTGCTTATATACCCACCTGTCTGCCTTGAGCAGAGTCATAAGCCTTGCCCAGTTGAGTATCGCCCGGGATGCGCGTCGGAATCGGAATAGTCAGCCAATGGCAGTCCGAAGCATGTTGCTCAAGAGAATGTACGATTCTCTGAACCCACTGTTCAGGGTGCTGTAATTCTCATTCCGTACACCTGATGTAAAAGGGCGGAGTTGGTCGCTCCAGACTGCATACTGTGTAGGTCCTGATAGACGACTTCCTGCGGTTAGAGCGTGTCAAAATGCGGGGTTGGGTAATAGACTGCAAAAGGCCGACTTATTGAGCATGGTCCTGACCTCAGTAGCAATTGACGTGATACGCTCATCATACTGCTGAAAATTGTTCCGATCCTGAGGTACTTGCTTGTTGCTGGGAAATGGGTGCATGTCAAGCTGTGCGTGGTTGCGGATCAGAGGTGCTGGCTGCGGAGCTTCGCCTATCTTTGCCGCATACCAGGGCTATCCCTGCAACAATTTCTCCCTCAGTTTTGCGATGGCGCGCCAGCAGCTCTCTCTGCACATCCACGATAAACCGCAATGGCGCCCGTAAAGACGACTCCACACAAATCCGGTGGCCACCAGCGCTACGCACCCGAGAAGACGAAAAATCCAGCGCGCTTCCAGCCCGAGCTCCAAGGCGACGACGATGCAAATGCAGGCGCACTGCAGCCGGTGAAGGAACCGCAAGAAGACGACTTTGAAGGTTTCGGCACAGAGGACGAAGCTGGGGAATATGGCGCTCAGGACGAAGACAGCGATGCGGACAGCGTGGACATTCAGACGGAGCCAAAGCAGGAAAAGCCTGTCTTGCCCAAGGATGCTGAGGAAGAAGAGCTGGAGCGCATGATTTTCGGCGACTCGGAGGGCTTCCGTCAAGGCCTGGAGAACTTCTCCCTCGATCCCACCGCCGGCGCATACGGGGATTCATCAGACGAGTCCGGAGCGGAGGCGTCCGACCTGGACAATGTGGCCGACCAAGATCTGTTCTTCTTCGATGCCGGTCCAGTACCTGCGCCCGCAGGCTCTGTAGCCCCAAAGGAAGCGGAATCAGACGAGGACAATGACAGACCCGCGTGGGAAGACAGTGACGACGAGAGACTGGTTGTCAGTCTGGCGTCGGTGCCGCAATTGAGGAAGCTGCGAGAGACGGCAGATGACGACATGGTCAACGGTAAGGAATATGCGCGCCGGTTACGGAAGCAGTACCAGAGGCTATACCCCACACCAGCCTGGGCGGCACACGCGACAGGCAAGGCCAACAAGAAGCGGCGACGGACCATGGATGACGACGAGAGCGGCGACGAGTCTGCGAGCGACATGGACGTGGACGACGACGATGTCACCACCCAGCCACTGGCTCTGCTGCTCAAGGATGCCGATATTCTCTCACGGACCTCAAGGAGCGTGGCGAAGCGAAGGAAGCTGCAAGCAGGCACCATTGACATCCAGCGATTGAAAGACGTCGCAAAGGCCGGGCCCGTGAGTAGCGCAGTCCCATCATACGCGAATATCTTACTGACCAATTCTCTAGTCGGCCGTCACCTCCCTCTCCTTCCACCCTGCGTATCCGCTCCTCCTCTCATCTGGGCCTAGCTCAACGCTCTACCTTCACCACGTCAACCCAAACCCACCGAACCCGAACCCTCTTCTTACGTCCCTGCACATCAAGCGCACCCCGTTGACAACAACAGCATTCCACCCCTCCCCTTCGGACTCGCGCATCTTCCTTAGCGCACGACGCCGCTACTTCCATGTCTGGAACATCGCAACCGGCAGAGTGGAGAAGGTTTCGCGTGTTTATGGTCATCAGCACGAACAGCGGACAATGGAATTCTTCTCCCTGTCACCAAACGGCAAGTACATGGCTCTCCGAGGCTCTTCAAGAAAGGGCGGCGGCGTTGTCAACATCCTCGATGCGAGAACTCTCCAATGGGCGACACAGGTGCGTATCGAGTCAAGAGGCGGCATCGCAGACTTCGCGTGGTGGGGCGATGGTAGTGGCATGAGTATTGCGGGAAAGAACGGAGAGGTGACCGAGTGGAGCGTCGAAGGGGGTGTTGTTGGACGATGGAACGATGAGGGCGCCGTTGGCACTACAACCATCGCGCTTGGTGGTAAGAGCGGACGTGAAGGCTGGCTGGGCGGTGATCGATGGGTGGCTGTTGGAAGCTCAAGTGGCGTGGTCAATGTCTACGATCGGCGAGCATGGAGCGAGAACAACCCTTCAGTCCATAGCGCGAAAGCCGACTCGAATGGTGGTATCCCAAAGGCACCGAAGCCGCTGCGCGATTTGCAGAATCTGACGACCCCGGTATCGCATCTTGCCTTTACGGCGGACGGCCAGGTCCTTGCCATGGCGAGTCGCTGGAAGAACAACGCGATGAGGCTTGTGCATCTCCCATCAGCTACCGTTTTCAAGAACTGGCCTACAGAGAAGACACCCCTCGGCAGAATCACCGCAGTCGCATGGGGAAGGCCGACGGAGGAGGAGGAGAAAGAAGGCAGCCTTGCGCAATTAGCAGTTGCCAACGAAGCTGGACATATCAGGATGTGGGAGATACGAGCGTAGTCGGAGAGTTGATACAATCAGAAGCTACAAGTCGCTACTGCTCCAACAAACTTATCATCTAATGATACATGTCAAGTGCCTGCGGTGGAGAAACGGACTTGTACTGTTTGAGGGAGCGGAGCAAATGATTGTGACTATGGCGGTGGGCAAGCTACACATTTGCGAAAATTAATCAAGCACGGGTTCTTACATGCCAAATCGTCAAGTGCTGCGATCTCCCGAGACAAGAGCGGTCAACCACTACATCCTTACCTTCCGCACGCCCTGCAAACATCTCGCGTCGTTCTCACTCCACCAACTCATCGTCTCTGCTCTCTTTGTTTTCACTGCACCCATGGCAGGCACACTCTCGATGCGCTGGGCTTTAAAGCACCAGTCTGTTACTGCTGTCCTTCATTACCACAACAGCACTTTTGAATACCTTGCGCACCACAATCTTTGCACAACAGCATATCAGCATCATCTTCGCAGGTGTATCATAGCAACAACATTTTCTCTCCCATTATGGGTAAGAACAAAATCCGCAACAGAGACAGACAGAGGAAGGAAAACACCTCTACCAGCGACAACAGTGGCTCCAATATCCTGTCGACTTCGACATCTGCGATTGAAAACGTCGAAACCAAATCCACTAGCAGTATGATTGATCGTCGGCATCTTCTAGCAGAGCCCTTTCGAAGAAAGCTCAACATGTCAGCCACCGCCTCACTCAAGACATCTCAAACTTCCACCAGCACCTCGCCTGCTCCTGTGTCGCGTATAAAGGGCGCTCAAGAAAAACGAGATTCAGTCATCTCAAGTACATGGGGATGTCCAAAGCGGCACTCCCAACCCAAGACGACGTCTGTGAAGCAGCCCTGGTGGGGATTCAAGCCTGGTAGCTGGTGGCCCTGTCGCGCCTTGAAGTGGACATACCACTTTTTCCGGGCCTTGATCCGGATACACTGGACCGACCGACAAACGCTTCAGGATCTGGCCTTGACCTTGGTTCTCATCGGCTTGGCTATCGCTGGCTTTTACGTTGTACTAGATTTCCTGCTCCGAGCACTGCCTGGAGTCGCCGCTCAGGGCCTGGATGGCAACTGCAGTGTCGTCTATGTCACTGTGCCAGGACCCATAATTACGGTCTCGCTCATCGCTACGTTGCCGACAAATCCTGCAAGAGGCACATACTACTTCTCGGTCATCAATGGGACAACAGAGTGGCTCAACAGTATCGCACCGCCTAGTCGTTTCAGTACGCTCGTTACCCGAACTGTCGACATCACACCCGTCATTTCTTCGCTGTCCATAACAGGGAAATCTTCTTCTGGTGCTGCCACGGCATCATCAACGCAGACACCGACTACTTCTGCTCCAGGGCTAGGCGCAACGTTTATACCGTCATTGACCTCTGGTTTTACATTTGAATCATCCCCAAGTACTGGGGTATTTGGAAGCACACTTCTAACTTCTTCGTTGGCTCTGTCGTCTGTGAGTTTGTCCCCGTTGGGCCCAGCATCATCTGAGACGTCAAGCTTACCTCAACCGATCAACCAACCACAGAGACCATATCTGTCGTATTCCACATTGACTACCGTTGTCACTACTAGCAGTGGATTCTCTATTATCGTCACTACGTTATATACACTTGTTTCGCCATCCAATTTCTCCACACCCCCGAGTTCTAGTCTCCCAACCGTCATCCCGTCGAGCAGCCTGCCTGGCCTTAGTTCAAACCTACCTTCGGGCACGTCTGGTGACATGCCTTCGCAGCCTACATCTGAGCTCAGTTCATCGTTGACTTTGAGTGTTTCTACAACACCAACATTAGGTTCATCCATTGGATTGACCTCGCTTCCCTCAAGCGTAACGACTACTTTGAGCTCCTCTGCGTTGCCTTCCACGCGGAGCGATGGCTTCACGGAGTCTTTATCAAGGCTTTCTTCGGGATTGTCTTCATCTGCTGGCACGTCTTCAAGCAGCTTGAACTTATTCAGTCCAAGTGCGAGCCTGGCCAGCAGTACTGGGAGTTCTTCACTCGCATTGTCAAGTAGTCTTAGTTCGTTGCTGGCTACCCCCGGCATCACATCGGGCAGCTCGGATCCAGCCAGTTCAGATCCAACACTCACCAGCAGTGCAAACAGCATCTCGACCACACTACCGACAGGTTCCACTCTGTCACTCTCTGTAACGTCGGGTTCTTCACTCAACTCGGTTTTTACATCGAGCTCTGCATCGCCGTCGGACTCCTTGAGTAAGCCTTTGACCAGTATGCCGGTCTGTTGTACCTCGACTAGATCATTCGCTCCGTTTCCTGGCACAGACCCTTCCTCTCCAACAAGTAGAAACTCAACGTCTTCCTCCTCTGCGCTGTTGGTGTCGAATACCATTACAAGCTCTACTTCTAGCTCCAGCTCTTTGCGTGGCAGCTCAACCTCGATTGACGGCATTATGAGCATCCAGACCGATACTGTCGTGTCGGCATCTCATCCAAGCCCCGGTATTGTCTCACCAAGCACCATGACTTCGACGTTGACGTTGACGACAACCACCTCCCTAGTAGTATCTTCACCTTCTCCTTCTGGCCTCAACGCAACGTCCTTGTCTCCCCTCCGGGCTTTCACCAAGATAATTTCGTATGGAGATGCTGCAGTAACCTTCGTGTTCCCATCACCCGACATCACGACGACAATGTCGTACTGGACGGGACTCTACCCCACAGTGACTGGGCCGCTGCCATCGGACCTGCAAACCATACCGTTGACAACACGGACTGAACGGCAGATACCGCTCTCAGCTCTTCCTTCGTTTGAGATATTTTCATCCAGACCTAGGCGCTTCAAAACGGCGGTGACGACGATATTCGAAGATGACGAGGGGACGACAGCATTAGCGAGGCGTCAAAACATCCCCATCACAGAGGTTCTGCCTACACAAGCGCTGGGGACGACCATGCTTGCAACGACAACCGTGGCGCTTCCGGATCTCCCAGGACCTTCGTCGTGTGGTGAGTCGGGCAACTTCACACTGACCTTTGATGACACCGTCGTCGGTGATGACGACAGCATGCTGGTTGTTGCCAACGGCATGACCAATCCTTACCACCACCTCTTCTATGCCAACGGATATACATATGTACCTGACATGTGGGAGCCATACCCCGCCATCTCACAACCAAACATTGCCATGTTCCTGCCTCTGACCGGACGCCTCCTTCCCAACACGCCATTCGCAGGCATGATGCTTCCCGGTGAGCTCGGTGCCGGGCCACGGGCTTCGGTCAATGCGTACTGGTTCAACGCGTACTCGGCCTACTTTGGTTGTGCCCTCAGCGGTCTTGAGCCGTGTACACTGCGGGTGTCTGGCTATCGCTATGACCCTGTCCTCAAAGAAGAGGTGCTCGTTGCAGAGCAGAACGCGACGATTCCAGCGTGCTGGGGGTACGTCGACTGCCACCTTACTCAGATCTTCTTCAACGACCAGTTCCGGGCGCTTTCGGGTATCCAGTTCAATGCCTACACATACCAGTTGGGCATACCGCAAGCGCACATGGTGGACGATTTGCAAATGGAGTGGTACAACAACACGTGCTCGGCTGGTATACTACGCATCGGACATAGCTAGCGTATTGGTCTAGGGTGTCATGGCATGGCGAGGAGCCGTATTATCTCAGTGGATATATGCTATACTGCTGGAGGATTTCAAGAGGGATAGGATGACGACAAGACTAGCCTAGTATATTTCGGAGAAGAAGTGGCTAGACCTGAATTGAAGAGACTGGTCTGCAATGGGTGCGCCGCTCTTTCTGCAGATGACCGTAGGTGCAGCCTCAGGTGATGGCTAGATGCGAGAGTTGCGACGAGGCGTGAGGGCTCGATTGGCCGGCAATGTGTTCCACAGCAATGGTTGTCCGAGATGTGTTTCAGGCGGGAACTGCCATGTGAGCTGGAGGGGAGTCGAGATACGCGTCGGCAGCCAGCTCCGGAGGGCAGGGAGAAGGAAGGACGCGTAGGGTGGGTGCAAGCATGCCATGGCGACTTCCGAGGTTCCCCCATGCTCACGTCCAGGGTCCTCTTATGGCGTCACGCGGCCGCGACGATTAACAACATATCACGCGCGAACCGCTGAGGCGGCAGCACCGCGGACATTGGATATAGCCGGCGTATCATTCTCGAGCATTGCTTTGCATTTTGCTTTCCTCTTTTCCCACTTCTCGCTGCACGTCTTATTCGCCTGCTCCCCAAGGCCCCCAGCGCTCCCCAACTGCACCGTGGCTGGCGCGGGATTGTCGCATGTCCTTGTCCCCCAGTACACACTCGGCCACAAGCGACCTGCCGCAGTGCAGCCTTTACCGCGTAGATACTAGCGTTTGCCCGACAAGCTTGCCCTCTTCACGGGTGATAGCAGTCTCTTTCTCGGGTTTCCTTGACTCTGGGAGAAAACTCTCACTGCCGCCGAAGGTAGACCGCCGATTCAGGCCCGAGGCCCGCTACCATTTTTCAGAGCTATGGCTACCTTTGCGCCTACCAATTTTGCCTCAGACGTCGGAGAGAGACCCCACCAGGAGCCCCCACCACAGCATCTCCAACACGGGCCCTTCTCCCATCAACTCAACCCGCCACCCGCGCCATACACGTCGAATCCGCCGCACATATCACGACGAGCCTCGCGCGACCTCAGGCCCCAGCATTCCAACGGCGCAATGGCGGGCGCAAACGGTCATGGGCCCATGGCAGTGCCGGGCGGGCGCATCAATGGCCAAGAGCATCGAGCAAACTTGCGCGAAATGGGCTTTGCCGGCCCGCGCAGTCCGCCAAACAACAAGAGTAGGTCGAGCCGACGTGAAAGTGCGTCGACATGTCTAACAACAAGGGCAGACACCTCCCACGTGCCTTGCAAGTTCTATCGGCAAGGCGCATGTCAGGCTGGGAAGGCCTGTCCCTTCTTGCACTCGGATGAGCCGCTGACAGAGCGAGCTCCCTGCAAGTACTTTACAAAGGTGAGGCGCTCGCAAGACATGGCGAACCATGACTGATGCCATACCCAGGGAAACTGCAAGTTCGGCCAGAAATGTGCCCTCGCCCACATCCTCCCCAACGGCCATGTTGTGAACCGCGGAAATGCCGGCGGCCACTTCAGCCGCATGAACATCCCACACCACCAAGAGCTACCTATGAACAGCTCGCTGCTTAC
Organism: Alternaria dauci; assembly: GCF_042100115.1. NCBI lineage: Eukaryota > Fungi > Ascomycota > Dothideomycetes > Pleosporales > Pleosporaceae > Alternaria > Alternaria dauci. The sequence goes on from NC_091278.1 coordinate 1,248,921, forward strand.
TATGCAGGCACACATGGGCGGTATGCAGCCCGGCTATCCTTACGCCATGCCCGACGAATACGCGAACCAGAAGAACCAGTACGACATGATTCCGACCATCGACACCACCTTCTCCTCCCACCCAGGTTCCAACTACGGCTCGCCGCCCAACGAGAATGGCCGACTTCCGATATCGCCAACCCAGAAGGGCTTGAGTGTCATGGATGTAGGACTCCCGGCCTCGTTCGACAGCCAGGGCATCTCCACCATGGCGCGATATGGCCCCATCGCCTCCTCTGTGCCCGCAAAGTTCCTTGCAAACTCTCCGCCATCCTCATACCAAGCCGACTCCCCTGCTCTTCGAAACCTACACGACTCCGCGTTTGGAGATGGTCTGCGGAGAGGCATTGCGGGACTGGGCTCGTCTCCGCCGGAATCCGTCGAGCAGCCGGTCGGGCGGAGAATGTTACACTCCGAGCTTGCTGCGAATCGGTCTCGGGGTATCATGTCTTCGAGTGTGGGCGCGCGTCCGACATACAAGGACGAGGAATGGGATGAAACAGACATGATTGGCAAATTCGAGGAGGACCTGCTGCCAAACTCGCTCAGCGATCTTCTCACGCCCCAGGAGAAGATGCGCCGCTTCTCGCGTGACCAGGGCGAGAGCGATAATCGCACCTCTCAGGCCAGGTTTGGTGTCTCGCCAACGGCATCGGACCTCAAATATGGATCGCCATCGGCCGCAACCGCGTCCCCTTCGCGTTTTCAGTCCATGTGGGCCAAGCCGAGAGGACCGACTTACGAGCAAGGCTTCGAATCAGGCTCATTACCAGGCCAGTCAGCTTTTGGACATGTCGGCTCACCTCTACGCAACTCAAGCCTCCACCCGGGAGCCAGCCCTTCGTTGCGCGCCATGAACCGACCGACCACTGGTGACATGAGCCCTTACCTCGCTTCGCCTCCCCGTCAAGCTTCTATGAGCATGATTAGCCAACAACTGCAACGAACCCGGCTATCCTCTCGTGAAGAGACTAGTGGCATCACGAGCAACCCCGTCCACCCCGGAATTAACCGCGTTACATCAGCGTCCAGCATTGGTAGCTCCGGCGGACGTCTTGGCATCGATCGAGCTGTCAGCAGCAGCAGCATCAACCGCGAGAGGATTGAGGAGGAGCAAGGTCTTTTCAGTATGGAAGAAGAGGACGACCTCAACAAGAGCAGGGACGGTGCCTCGACTACCTCTAGTACGAGCAACAAGCGCTTGAGTGGCTTATCCTGGGGCAGTGGTGGTAAGGGCAGCCCGAGCCTTGCCCCTGTCGGCGGCCATCGCACTACTGGCTCATCTGCACTCGGTAAAGAAACGGGACCCTGGAGTAACAATGCTTGAGTTGACGAACCGAGTACACGGCAACGACGAATCTGCCTAATCTCAACCCTCGGCTCGCTCTTTAGCGATATATTCACGACATCTAAACCAAGACATCTTTCCTATTTCTACAAAAAAAAAAGGTTGGAAAACTTTCAGCGTTTCTGGCGACTTGCATATGGGGTGTGTTCCCTTTAACACGGATTCCTCCCTGCCTCTACATTCCACGGCATATACAAAAAGTCCCTTAGCTTCGGCTTAGCACAGTCGAGCGGACATGGCTGGCGCAACACATGACGGATGTCATTTCGTTTCCACTTTTCTTTTCACTGGAGTTTTCTTTCTCTCAAATGGTCTTTATGAACAACGGAGTTCAACAAGACCGCAGCGATTTCTGGTCATGGGTCTTCTACCGGTGATGTAGTGGACAAGGTTTACGGAGCACGAGTATCTACGACGGACATGAATCAGCAGGGGTAGCTTAACTGAATGTACATATACTTGATACCTTATAAGAAGCCTACTGATGAATAGATGTGTGCAATACTACGTATGATATGTTATTTGATTTTTCTTTGCATTTCTTGCCCTTTGTACTCCTGTTGAGCAAGCAAAGGGAAGAAAAAGATCTAGTTTTCCTGCATACAGAATTGGCACGCTTTGGCAACATAACAGTCTACCCGCAAAATAATGTGTAGAAGTATGCATAAGCCAGATGTGTCTATCTCAGAGTTTCGGCTTCGAGGCTACACCCATGGGCACATCATCTTTGCTTCTCTCCTTGAGTACGCGTCTCAGAATCTTTCCACTTGCGCTCTTGGGTATCTCGTCAATAAACACAACGCCGCCTCTTAGTCGCTTGTGGTTCGCTACCTTCTGGTCCATCCATTCCACTATAGCCCTAGCTTCGACCTCTCCAGCACCAGCACGACTAGCCTGTGAGGCCACGATATACGCCCTCGGAACTTCTGTATGCTGTTGCTCGTCGTTGACCCCAATGACCGCTACATCGTCTACAAGTTCGCTCTCGAGAAGCTTTCCTTCGAGTTCAGCGGGGGGCACCTGGAAGCCTTTGTACTTGATCAACTCCTTGACCCGATCAGTAATGTAAAAGTTATGCTGTTCGTCCTGAAAGCCAATGTCACCCGTTTTGAAGAATCCATCCGGTGTAATAGCGTCTTTGGTCGCGGGCTCGTTCTTCCAGTATCCTTTGAAGACGTTGGGTCCGCTGAGCCAGAGCTCGCCTGCTTCGCCGGGCCCGAGTTCTTTGCCGTCGGCGGAAATGTACTTTGCTTGCATGTTCGGGATCATCTTGCCCACGCTTCCGACAGAACTGTACCATTCGTCCCATGGCTTTGGCTGGATGTTAGTGGGTTACTTTGGTCGGGTGCACAAATACAAACGTACCTGGGAATGTGTCACTGGACTGGTTTCGCTCAAACCATAAGCTTGGCTGATCTTGAGCTTCAACCTTTTGTGCACAGCATCGACCAGCTCTTTGGTCAGTGGGGCCGCGCCACTCGTTATCATCTTGACTGACGAGAGGTCGTACTTTTCTACCATCTTGTCTCTGGACAAGCGCACAATGATTGGAGGTGCGACGTAGATGAATGTGATTTTGTGTTCTTGAATCGTCCGCAAGAAGAGCTCCAAGTCGAAAGCAGGCATGACTACAAGTTCGATGCCACGATGTAGGGTTTGTAGAACCAACCCAGTCAGACCATATATATGGAAGAATGGAAGCACTCCCAGAAACTTGTCTTTTGCTGACGAATACCAGTTTCCGATTGCTCCCTGCACCAGGATGAGATCTGCGACAATGTTACGATGGCTGAGCATGACACCTTTTGGTAGTCCTGTGGTTCCAGAGCTGTATGCAAGGAATGCCAGATCTTCAGGATCTGCCCTCCTCCTGCGATAGCGCAGTGCACCCGACGTCTTCCGAATGCTGGTCCAGTGCTTGCATCGATGTGTCTCATCCTTCTCAGCGCCCAGCAAGATGACTCTGTCACTCGCGATTCCAACTTTCTCTGCAGCCTGCAACGCGGTCTCCAGGAAGGCCTTCGTCGTGACGACTGCCTTGGCTCCAGAGTTCTCCAATTGGTAAGCCAGCTCATCTTTGGAGTAGCCCGGATTGGCAGGCGTGACGATGCCACCCGCAAAGAACGTTCCGAATATGATGACCGGTACATCGATATCGTTTGGTGCGTAGAGAGCGAGGACGTCGTTTTTCTGCCAGTCCCAGATATTCCTCAGGCCTTCGCCGAACAATGTCGAATGGCTCTTTACGTCGGCAGACGTGTAGCGTCGGTCAGAGTTGACGGCGCGATATATGACTTTGTCGTCGGAGAAGTCGCGGTCTTTGCGATCGAACATTAGACCCCAGAGGTCGACACTCGGGATCTCTACATCTGGAAAGGGCGACTTGGTAGGCATCTTCAACTCGATAGCAGACAGCAGGAATAACAGGCGCACGTTTGTGTCTAGAGCACACTTTCTAGGCAGCTATAAGATTTCGCATATAGTGATGCAGAGTAGACATGCGGATTGGTATATAGACGAACCAGCGATGCATAGAGACGTCTAGTTGTGGATAACCTCGGCTGTTAGCCTCATGACGTTGTCTGTCCCGTGGACCTATTACGAGTGCATACACGTTATCTGACTATGCTTACGCCTAGAGTTAATATACTAAAGCGCTAGACTAAAATAAATATAGGTTAACTTTAAATAAATTTATATTTAATATAAGAATAACTTCTTATTTTTAAAAAATACATAATTACCTTATATAATAAAGTTACTAATCTAATTAATATCTCTAAGTTTAGTAATCTCGTAAAGTCTTAGTATACTAGAAAAGAGAAATTCTCTATCTAGGTAGACTATGCCAACTCTTAGCACGAGCATAGTCAGATGGGTTGCATCCTGCTATTGCCGAATCGCATTGCAACATTTATACTGCCTCTGACGAAATTCGGCACCCTTATCGAGAACTAAGATGATTCAAGGTAACAAGGTGTGCACAGCGCTACTGTGTAGTTGGAGCACTCGGAAGCTATGGAGCTGTGATATTTTAACCTATCTGCCTCGCAGTTCGTTCCAAGACTAAGCAACTCACATATAACGCTCCAGCCATGCAGGCGACTCCGCGCTCCTCAAGATGCGTGGAGTGAAGACTGAAGCCTCGACAAACGTGTCAAGACTGTCAGGCAAACCCAGTGAGTAAGCATACGCAAGATATCGAATCGTCAAAGGACATTGTTATCTGAACTGGTGCTGTAAAGTGCAAGACAACTATTTGCCACATTTATTCACGAGCATCGAGCAGCTAGTTTGAAAGCAATCGCTTCCCTCGTTGCTACAATGACATGGCGACGGTTGTGCGATAACAAATGCACTACCTTCCCGGAAGCAAGCAAGCGCCTGATAGTTCAAAGGGACCAAACGGCTGACATGTTTCAATCGGAAGCGAATACCTTTGCGAGCCTTTGAGAAATGGGAAGCGATATATATGTTGAGATTTAGGCCTAGCCCATGGTTGCGCAGCCAGGCCTGAGGGACAGACTGGGTGAACTGGTCATACAAGTACGGATGTGTGTTGGTGTCACAACTTTAGCTGGATCGACGATGGAGATCTGACCATGTAACGGTGCACATGGATAATGGCGCAGAACATGGCAGCTTGACGGTGGTTGCCCGCATTTCCGTACGTGCAGCGACCTGAATCGACCCTGGATTTGAACTGACGACGGCGATGCTGGAATGTTGAGTGTTTTGGATAAAGAGGCCATGCGGAGTAAGTAGTGGACAGACAGAAGCCGCGGCTAAGGAACCCGTTCCCGCAGAAGGCGCACGGCCTCGAAAATAGTGGGGGAAGGCACAACGACCGAACGACTCCACAGACCCACACGCCGCCCTCCATCACAGTCCAACCCGCCATCAGGGTGTTTGCATGGAAGCTCGTCGTCGGTTTGCCCACGGCGATCGGGAAAAAAAGAGAAGAGAAAACCCCCAACTGCAGACACAGTCATCGTATCGAGGCCAGACGCAAGTTCACGACTGGTTCAGCTACATCCAGGGCCTACCGACGCGCTCCCGATCGGTCTTGCAACCTCAACCCAGACTGCTGGGACGTCCCTCAGGCTCGCGGTGGGCGCTTCTCGGTTGCGATTGGCTGGCTGGGTGCCGTGCCGTGGGGAGACTTGCACTGTCGAGGACGCATACAGCGTCATCGTTGAGGCGTGGACGGAAGAAGGGCAATTTCTCTGCAGCGTGATATCTGCACCACTTGGCCCTTCAGTTGGCAGGGAAGCCGGCCTTAAGCAAGTGTCACCGGTAGCTACATCTCGTACACAGGATGGGTAAGTGGGCCCCTCTTATATGCGCATCCGTGACTTCCCCTCCCTGGCAGCCTTCCAAAGCTTCTGCCATCCTCCGCGCCATCACGGTTCTGCTTCCTCTTACAACTTGACTCTCTGCCTGCTGACTTGTGTCTGCCAGACTCTGCAGGCGACAACTATCGTCCAAGCGACCGAGTAAGTCCTCAAGTTCCCTCTGCTCCGTTTCCTGCCTCGAGGCGCTGGTCAGGTGAGATAGCAAGGCTGCCGCATTTTGCGCGGCGCAGTAGGCGGGAGCGATGATCAGGACATTGATGATGCCTGCCTCTGCGCCGTTCCAGGGCAGTCGTCGCCTTTCCGTTTCATCCCCATCGTTGTCACGTGACCCTCACGTGACCATCGCTTCTGGCAACTGCCGCCGGGCGGCTTGTCGTTGACCAAGCTCCGAGCTGCCAGCCCTCACCCGCTCGCGCAACTTCTCCCTCCACCCCATCAACCACGCGAGCCCGCAACTGCTCGCCATCGCCTCGCCTCCAACAACCTCGCTGCTGCCTCGACCCATTGTCTTCACTTTTGCAATCATGTCGTACGAAACTGACAACTATGAGCAGCGCGACCGCTCACCTCGTCGACGATCTCGCTCACCGCGACGCTCCAGACGCTCCTACTCCCCCCGTAGCCGCTCGCGCAGCCGAGAGGACTATCGCCGCACTGAACGCCGCTCGCGGTCTCCCAACAGTGGTGCGCAAGGTGCTGGAGGCTACCAGTCGTACGGTGCCGGCCGAGGAGCTTCATCGCGACCCGTCGAGAACAAGGAAATGATGCAGAGTATTAGGGATTCTTCGCAACAAGACCGCCGTGTCTACGTCGGCAACCTATCCTACGATGTCAAGTGGCACCACCTGAAGGACTTTATGCGCCAAGGTACGGGATGTGTCGCGCCGCGTCAAGAGCTGGACTAATGCGGAAATAGCTGGAGAGGTGCTCTTTGCAGACGTCTTGCTGCTGCCGAACGGAATGTCAAAGGTAATGGATGATGGCTTGTCTTGATCGTGAGAAGGAATGGAGGTTGACTGGCTTTTGCTTGGGTGTAGGGCTGTGGCATCGTGGAATATGCCACCCGGGAGCAGGCGCAGAACGCTGTTGCATCGCTCAGCAACCAAAACCTCATGGGCCGACTCGTATACGTTCGCGAAGACCGAGAGGCCGAGCCTCGATTCAGCGCCCCCGGCGGCGGCGCACGCGGAGACTTTGGCGGCGGAATGGGTGGACGCGGCGGCTATGGCGGTGGCTTTGGCGGTAATCCTGCCGCTGGAGGCGGTGCCGGACGACAGGTCTACGTCGCCAATGTTTGTACCCCTTTTATACTGTCCCAATGCTTACGTCGACAGCCTGTACTGACTCTACCACTTAGCTTCCCTATAACGTAGGATGGCAAGACCTCAAGGACCTCTTCCGCCAGGCCGCTAACAACGGCCAAGTGCTCCGCGCTGACGTCCACATTGCACCTGACGGCCGCCCCAAGGGGTCCGGTATTGTCGCTTTTGAGACACCAGAGGATGCCCGTAACGCCATCACTCAGTTCAATGGCTACGATTGGCAGGGCCGAAACCTAGAGGTTCGTGAGGACCGCTTTGCTGGTGCTCCTGGTGGCTTTGGAGGTCGCGGCGGATTCGGGGGCCGTGGTGGCTTTGGTGGTGGCTTTGGTGGCCGAGGAGGAGGATTCGGAGGCCGCGGCGGTTTTGGCGGTGGTTTCGGAGGTCGTGGAGGTTACGGTGGCGGTTTTGGCGGTAATGCTCCTGGCGGCCCTGCCTTTGACCCTAATGCTGCCCCCGCTGCGCCGAACCCATTCACAGACTACGCCACTGCGGGTGGAGAGCCCAGCAACACCATCTACGTCCGCAACCTTCCCTGGTCAACTAGCAACGAGGACCTCGTCGAGCTCTTCACTACGATTGGCAAGGTCGAACGTGCTGAGATCCAGTACGAGCCCAATGGCCGCTCTCGGGGAACCGGTGTCGTCGAGTTTGCGCAGGCTGCGGATGCCGAGACCTCCATCGGTAAGTTATTAACACTCGTTGGTTTTCACTTACTAACTGTATCTAGCCAAGTTCACTGGATACCAGTACGGCGGCAGGCCCCTTGGCTTGGCCTATGTCAAGTACACCAACGTGGGCAACGGCGATGCCATGGAGGGTACCGAGCATACTGGTGGATTGACCCAGGATCAGATTATGTAATGTGATCGGTCGTGGACGGTATTTCTTCGAAGCGCAAGCATCAGAGGTTCGATTCACACGGGTTCCTATCTGCTCTTGTTATGAGCATCGTCATGTTAGGAACCACTTTTATCCCAGGTCTCACATGTACACGCATGACGGAGCTTTGAAGGGATTTATGCTACTAGGTCTTGGTCATGGGCATGTTTCTGTAGCGGTCCAAAATTTCCTTATCACTCAAAAAGGCTCGGTTTCGAAATGGAATAGTCACCTAATGGTTTCGTAACCCTGTCCTCCAACAATCACTCTTTATCACCATGCACTCGTTTTGTTACGCCTAGCAGCAGTAGGGCAAGGTACTTGTTATTGCTGTAGCAGCTTCATCATCCACTCATAAACAGCCCACTGAACCGCATTGACCACGAAAGCCCGTACACTACATATCCCAAGGCCGCGGAAGAAAACACCTGCGCCTTCTGTGCGATAGGCCTGCTTAGCAATCTCGACAGAGCTCAACCGCGTCGTTGGTGTCTCTCCTCCTAGCAGTGTACTCTGTTCACCATGTCGTGTGGGTGCATATAATACCTGTGTTTGTACCCTCGTCTTGATAACATCCAGTGGAAATATGGACGCCCATGTTATCACTCCAGCTAGACCTCCACACAGCAGCACTTTCATGGCTGTTTCTCTGTCTGAATCGTCTGGCGAGCTCCAGGCCTGTTTCGAAAGTTCGTAAGACCAGAAACTGAGTAATTGGTCAGTCGGCATCCTTTGTCCCTGTCCAGTCGCAATAACAGGCAAATACTGACTAAAACCCGTATCCTACTGCATCCCGCACACTAGTAATTCCGCCCCCATAGTACAGGCCCCTAATCCCTTCTGTTCTCCACACGTCTCTTGCCACACTCCACGACGTCGTTGTCGCGCTGGTAGCAACCTGTGCACGGCACTTGACGAGTTCAGTGGGTGCACTGACAACAAAGGATGCGAGACCGCCTGTTGCACCTGCCAAGAAGACTTTGGACAAGTTCTTAGGCGAGGTGGGAGAGTCATCTAGGAGCGAGAGGGTGCGATTGTATGTCATGAACAAAATGGCGTTGAGCGCGCCATAAGTCAGAATGGGTGCTGTTGCGCCTATACTGGACAAGTCAAGTCAGTCTGGTGATTGTGAGATTATTTGCTACATATATTCACTCACCTCTTACGAGCGTCCCGGCATTTTCAAATTGTCTCTTGTACCCCTGTGGGGCTCTCACTGCATCTGTCGCTGCTGTAGCTTCGACATTTTGCGCCGAGCTACCAGCTTGCAGACGTGTCTTTATCAGATCGAGAGGGTTGCCGATTATTATGCCTGCTGCACCGGATACGTAGCCCGCCCAAAAGTCTGCGGACATGGTTTATTTTAGTTTTTTGTTGGAGAGGGGAGCATGAAGGAAACTAATTGGAGGGGTATTTGGGGGAGGGTTGCTGGAGAGATGCGGGTTGTGGGGCACGAGGTTTGGGTGCCGAGGCATACAGTATGAGAGGTTGTCATGGTAAACAATGGCCGTGAAGATGTTCACACAGCATACAGTTGATGAGGGTTCTGGTAGCTGCCAATGCGGTAGTTGAAATTTCGCACATGGCGGGCATCCAGGAACGCTCGTTGCCTAGGCATGTCAATCCGTTGTCATGCATGTTGATGGACAAGGGACCACGAGGGACCAGAGGCTGACTTATGTCGGTGTTGCATCAAGGGTGCTTGTAGTGTAATCCTGGAAACAGAGATCGAAGTACCCTGCGTCAGAGATTGTACAGATCATGTTTGCTTTGTCGGCGAGGCTCTGCAATCGACGGGACGCTTGACGTCGTTCGTGCGCCTGACAGCACCCACGACCAAGCAATGGGTGAACTGCACCGTAGCATCCTGCTGTCTTTCCGACAATTCAAATCCGATGCACCGGCTGGTTTGCGGCGCAATCTAGACTGACGTGGAAGAAGGCCCAATGATCTGCACTCGGTTTGTATGTGTCATTCGTGGTGGCGTTGGCATGTCGACCCGACCCGAATGATTCATGAGCACTGACCCTATGAGGCTGAGACACAAGTGACTCTGGCGATCACCCTCACCCCGCCGCCACCCAAAGTTCCCCTACTTACATTCACCTCGCGCCACTTTCATTGTTCAGTCACTGCTTATTCATTTCTCTTCACTTGTGTCTGGAGTCTCTGATTCGACCCGGCGACACTCCTGTCATTAACCCGTCGCGATAGATCATGAGCGTGCGATTGAGGCCATTGTTTCGAGATCAGTTACACGGTATGTTTGACATTCATTGCGATACAGACGGCGCGCCCGCACTCTGATTGTGAAGGCCCTATCAGGCTGTATCATACGCTGGTGCGAGAGGCAGCCTTGCGCGCCCTTACCATGGTTCATCCTTCGCATAACTAACAATGGTCCAGTGTCATCTGCGCAATAGCACCCAATTCCTTACGACAAATACATATAAAACCAACCCTACATTCTAGTCGCCGAGCATAACCAAATGCCTTCGCATCCGCCCGACTCTAGCTGGGACTTCAGCTCCGTCATCGACCTGATAGACTCGGGTGCCCAAGATGTCAGCAGCCCAACGCTTCGGCCTGCGGCGCACTCCAAGGCTTCCGCATTGAAAGATGGCGGAATACGCTTAGGAAGCTTCTCTAAGCTATTCGAAAGCCTAGGCTTTGCCGATACCGACGCCGCACCGCTGCCGCCACTCGATCCCGAGTCCGAACTGAGTAACTCGGATGAGGCGTTACTACCATCCCCCACTCTAGGATCCACCAAGACGCCTGCCAAGCATATCGAGGCTCTGGACGAGGAGCTGACGGAGAACACGGGCTTGACCAAGACCCAGCGGAAAAAGGCTCGCAGACGCGCCGAGAAGGAAATGCAAGAAGAGCGAAATCGTGAACAGGCTATTCAAGATACTTTGGCCCAGCTCGCAGAGGAACGCGAGCAGAGGCAGCAACAAGCACAGCAAGTGCTATTGCGGAATATATTGGACGATGTTACCGACATAAACACCAAGATCGTTGATGCGCCTAAAACACCATCCAAGCCTTCCCGGACACACTCGCGATCCAACGTGGGCGCTAAGATCAGGCCTGCGACTCCTACCCCGGTAGCAGCACAGGATATCACCGAAGCTCCTCAAACGCAGCAAAAGCAGCCCAGGACGCCCAAGTCCCGCCCCAGCATACTCAAGCGGCCCTCTGCGGCACAGCCAGAAACCCCTCAACCCCTTCAACAAGTGCCGGTCGTTGTTCCTTCCACTGCACCTGCACCTGCTCAGATTCAATACAAGTCATTTGGTACACCTGCACCGACCCAGGACATCTTGGCCGAGGCTCAGCAACCGCCTCGTGCCATTACCCCAGTATATCATGGCCTCGTTCCCCGCACGGTTCGACCTGTCACTCTACCACGAACGTGCTCCCAACCCGCTGTTGTTCAACAGCCACCCACTACCCCAACACCACATGTTGGCTCACTCAGCGGACGGCGACCACCGCTCACGATTAGATCGCAGGTAGAGCGTCACTACCATTTGTTCAACAAATTGCTGAACACTTTCCCCGAAGATCGAAAGTGGCTAGTGTCGCCTATGCAGCTTCTCAGTGAGCGGGAGTCGGCTCATGGATTGCACGTCTTTGTTGATGCCTCGAACATTATGATAGGGCTCAAGGACATGCTCCGGTGCCACGGATTGCGACACGATGCGTACGACATGTCGTTTGACAGTCTTGCGCTTCTCATGGAGCGTCGCCGGCCCGTCGCAAAGCGTTTCTTTGCTGGGTCGCACCGTGAAGCCAATCCTCTGCCACACGTGGCGAAACTGGTCGAGACATCCAAGGCCGTCGGGTATGACAGCATCATGCAAGAGCAGGTACTTATTGTCCGCGAAGACTCGGAGAAGAAGAAGTTCTTCAACGATGTCAAGAGGATGGGCTGGCACCGGGCTACTCAAATGCGTGCTGAGAGCGGCAGCGACTCTGAAACGGGTCCGCCGGCTCCCAAGACACCTTCGGCCCCGAAATGGGTTGAGCAGGGTGTCGACGAGATTCTTCACTTGAAGATGTGTCAGAGCATCATTGATACCGAAGTGCCGAGCACCATGGTTCTCGCGACTGGCGATGGCGCTGTTGCAGAGATGTCGGACGGTTTTCTCGCTCACGTTGAACGGGCGCTGAAGAAAGGGTGGAAGGTGGAGTTGATCAGCTGGGGACAGCAGATCAACAGTGGATACCGGAAGCGCCAGTTCAGGTCCAAGTGGGCGGAACAGTTTACGATTATCGAACTCGATGAGTTCTTGGAGGATCTTATCGACACGCCCTAGGATGGCGGACATACGTGGCTTGATGTTTTGATGGAGGATGCATTTTATGGATGTTAGCATGCAACGACATATGATCGAGCATGTCGGGTTGACGAGTTGTTTTTTCGAGCGGTCATGCACGGCTTTGGCTCGACTTGTAGTAGAGCGAGTATTGTATCGCATCTTCCTGCGGATGTACCGGCATTGTCATTACGTAGCATTCTCAGCGCATCTGATGGATGCATAAGTTCAAATCTCCTTTACTTGTACACAGACCAGACTTTGTGACACCAAACACTTTGTGCTTAGCGGATGACTGCAGATAATATTACGCTGTGTCGTGGCTAGAGAGTACGAAACATTACACAACGCGCCATTCCTCCGCGCAATGTGATGAGTGAATATTATGCCTATATGATCTTGCATGGAGTCTCCTCGAAGCTTCCCCATGAACTCTTGCGAGATTTCCGAGATCAGCATTGCAGTGTTGATGGCGATCAGCGAACAATCTTGGCTCGCGTGCCGAACGGCAAGAAAGCGAGGGTGGGTGCAAGGGATGAAGGGGGAAAAGGCAAACTACCCGACTCCCGCGTGTGCAGGTCGCGACGGTTGAATGAGCTCGGGACCTGACGGGGTCTGAGACTGCACAAGAGGTGGAAGCGGGAAAAGCAGAAAACACAACGACTTGAATACGTGAAATACGAGACACGAGACTACTACTGCTACTACTGCTACTAGGTTCTGTGCGACATTTTCTTGCGCGTACGTGTGATTTTCCCTCTCACGTGGGAAGACCGTTGTTGGATTCCTCTAGGTGGTGAAACACTCGTTGGTGCCATGACTTTGTTTCTTCCGCATCAAACGGGCGGAGAGGCTGACTGGGGGTGGGTTGTTTGTTTCACACATTTTTGTTGTTGTTGGGGCAAACCGAGTCAATGCATGTTATGGCATTGCCCAGTGTTAAAGTGGATGTACATGGCATTGTTGAAGAAGGGGGTTGTTGTGGAGAGTCAGACAAAGACACGAGGGAAATTGCGATGGTCACGATCTGGACTCGTCTTTTGCGACTTGGGCCCTTGAACTGGAACGTTTTCTGTCTAATCTAGTTTTTGAATGGATTGAGTTTTTCATTGACTCGCTAAGAGAGATTTTTTTTTCCCCTTGACCGCTGCCTAGCTTGGGGAAAAGGCGGATGTCGTGAAGAAGTGGGCATGGAGGTTGTGTTCGTCCGAGGCTCCGCTCTGCTTAGGTCCGAGAGATGGCGAGATGCATCGGCGATTGGGCAGCGGGCGGATCGGACAGGAAAAAGGGAAATTGCGCATGGCATGAGGAAAAGCGCTGTTCAGACAGCGTGCGGGTACCACGGCTTGCGGATCTTACAAGATGCCGAGGGCGCCTAATCAGACGACGACATGGCGAGGGTAGGGCAGAGTACAGTCAGCGTGGGCTTCTTTTCTTTTGCGGCGCAGGTCAAGGTGGAGGGGTGCGATTGGTAAGTAGCGTGCAGGAGGTGAGAAGGTTTGGCAATGCAGTGGAGTACAGTGCATGTTTCGTGTTCCTTTGAGGCTGGGGTGGTGGCCTTGTAAGACGATGATGACGGCGACAGCGCAGCAAGGCTTACCAGCAGATGCCCGTATCCCGTAAAACAAGACGACAGGGGTGTGACGGTCGATGGCTGTCGATGGTCGTCGATTAAGGTCCATTTCCTTCACAAAGTTGCTTGACGGCACGATTCCGTCACCTGTATGTTGATGTCATGGCGGACTACTACCCAAGCGTCTAACGCACCGCCGCATCGCGCTGGCGCCGGTCCAGCAGCAGTTTTGCAGCGACGGGTACCGTGGATGATGACCAAGCCATGCACGGCGGAAACGGGGAAACCGTGATAGCGATGAGAGCTGCAAGGGTCACATGCATGCAGATACAGCCTTGGAGTAGGCTGCCTGTCGCGTGTCAGCAACCATGGTGGTGTGTATCATGCCATGTGTGCATCACAGAGTCAACCACGGGCTGGGCGCGCACACTGCTTGGCTCGGCCGTGACAGGCAGCGGGTCGAAACAGTGATGGAGAACGCAGCCGGGCGCAACAGACACAGGGCGTACTGGAGTCGCGTTGTAAACGAAATTGAGAGGCACTGGGGCCCTAACCAGCTGCGTCGTAGCCGCTCACGTCGCGGACCTAATTTGACACCCCGGCACTGTGCAAGCCTCAGCCATCCGGAGCTTCCACCAAGTTACGCCTGCCTTTCATAATCTTTAGTCCGCCCTCTTCCGCCGTCGCTTCTCTCTTGTTCGCCCGCCCACCGTCTTGCGCTGCTCCCAAAGACACGACAAGACCCTCCTTCCTCCTCCTCCCCCTCCCGCCTCTGGTCGCCCGTCTGTCGTTGCCCTGTAACTGCGCCACAGACCATCTCACTCTCACTCATACCCCCGAGCGACCGAGCCCTTTGTCACCTCAACCACCATTCCACCATGACCAACAAGAGCTACCTCGCATTCCTCGACAGCAGCACCGCTTCCGACATGCTCTCGCGCACCTCGGTCCCCGGCTTGTCCGCCCTGCCCAGTCTTATCCCCCATCGCGTGCGTAGGAAGTGGAGGGCCACCAAGTCGCGCATACGCAGTCGCCAGGCTCCAACCTCGTCCATCGCCGGCCTCGAGACGTCCTTCTCGCCCTCGGACACGCTGCGCTCGCTGCGCACCCACTCGTGGTCCATCTACGACGCCCAGTACCTCTTCCTCGCCATCGTCGCCATCTTCTCCCTCTCCGTGAGCGAGGCGCCGGGGCCCTTTGCCAAGACATTCATAGCGACGCTGCTCATGACGGGCCTGTGTCTGCCCATCACACGACAATTCCTCCTCCCATTGCTCCCTACCCTTACCTGGCTATTCCTCTTCTCGAGCTGCAAGTGCGTACCATCTTTTTCCATCTCACACGGAGACTCGCAGAATGAGCTAACATCCGCTCCCCAGATACATCTCGGCCGACTACCGCCCTGCAATCTGGGTCCGCGTCCTCCCCGCTCTCGAGAACATCCTCTACGGCGCCAACCTGAGCAATATCCTGTCTGCACACAAGCACACGGTCCTTGATATCCTCGCCTGGTTGCCCTATGGAGTCGTGCACTACGTATCGCCCGTCATTGTCAGCGGATGCATGTTCATCTGGGGTCCTCCGGGCACCCTACCCATCTGGGCGCGCGCTTTTGGCTACATGAACATCACAGCTGTTCTCATTCAGATTGTCTTCCCGTGCTCGCCTCCGTGGTACGAGAACTCTTATGGATTGGCCCCCGCCAACTACAGCATCCCTGGAGATGCTGCGGGACTCAAGGCAATCGACAAGCTGACTGGAATTGATATCTACACCTCCACTTTCCTCGCCTCGCCCATGGTCTTTGGTGCTTTCCCCTCATTGCACTCTGGATGGGCTACCTTGGAGACGCTGTTTATGGGACACGTCTTCCCAAAGCTGTTTCCCGTCTACGTCTTCTACACCATGTGGCTCTGGTGGTCAACCATGTACTTCTCTCACCACTACGCCGTTGACCTGGTGGCTGGCAGTCTGCGTAAGTTCCTGTTCCGACCTCCCTCTCCACCATGGCTAATCTTTTCTAGTTGCTGGTGTCTGCTACTTCTTTGGTCGTGCCAAGTTCCTTCCCCGCCCGCAATCCGACAAGGAGTTTCGATGGGACTACGACTACGTCGAGATTGGCGACCCCATGGACGGTGCTGGCTACAGCATGCTCGACATCTACGAGGAGTTCCAGCCCCACTCCGACTCGGACGACTGGGCCAGCGGCTCTTCCTCATCTTACTCTACCGGTGGCAGGAGCCCCGTCGGCGCTCGGTCGCCTACTGACGACTCTCAAAGCCTCTGGGAAGGCGATACCGTCGGATCCGATACCGAACACACGCTCCGCAAAGACTAAGACCACGACTATCTACATCTACATCTCTCGCCACAAACTTGTTCTCATCCCTACGTACGCACATCACCTCAACGTCCTTGGGTGACGGCCTTTACGACCTATGCATTGGAGCGGAGTTTTATTGTTTGCGAAGCATTTCAGCGATCCATTATATAACCATGGATTTGACGGCATAGAATCACTGGCGTCAGCAGAAGACGCTGCAGCATGCATTGGGGAACCACACCATTCTTCTCGTGGACATCCCTTTCTAGCGCCACAGTGCGCGGTTTATTGTACCCCCTTTTTGATACCCAAGTCGGTCGCTTACTTTGGCTTTCTGGCACTGTAAAAAAAAAAGCTTTACAGTCGTGTTGCATACACTCGCTTCAGCATCCGGCCGCCGCCCTCTTCTCCTCTTTTTTTTAGGCGGCTGGATGCTCTCAACAGTGGGTTTTGATGACGTTCAAGGCATGAACTGAAGGCAATAATGCATTTGTTCAAAAGTGCAGCATTGGCCTGGGGCGGCAGGAATGGCTGGTTTGGGCCTGCTGCCTCGGTATGGGAATATTATTACTAGTGTAATGCTTAATGGAATGGAAACGGTTAATGAACCAAAGTCATGGACAATGTCGTGCATCAATTCATCGTGCTCTATCAGTGAACTTGGCAATACTCGGAACGGAATACGGAAGGAGTATTGTTCTTGCGTAGCAGTATTATAGCCGCTACCAGCTCTCGATTTGTATACATGTCACTCGTACCAAGCCGTGCTTCCCAGCGCCAGCAGATGCTCACTAGACACACTTTTCGCCAACACAAAACGCTTGAACCCACAACTCCTCTTCCAGATCAGCTACCTAGAACAAGTCCAAAAGATCCTGGTTGCTCTTCTTGCTCGCTTCGCCGCCTAGTTGCTGTGTTGGTGGAGGGGGTTGGTTGGTTTCCATGCTCATGCTTGCGAATCCATTCATGATATCGTCGTTGCTCATCTGCGTAGCCTGTGCAGGTGCTGCGGCACCACCACCGCCTCCGCCGCCGTCTCCAAACAAGCCTAGCAGATCGTCCATGTTTGATTGTTGTTGGGCGGGCGCATTTACGGCAGGAGAGGCGACGCGTTGGGGGGTTCCTGCCAGTCCTTCCAGACCCGACGAGCCGTGTGTGGGTTGCTTCTGCATTGAAGCGGGGGCGGAGCCGTCAAAGTCAATGTCCAAGAGGTTCTCCACATTGGAAGGCGCTTGTCCGCTGACTGCTGCCGCCGCTGCAGCCGCTGCAATCGGATTCTCTCTTGCTTCTTCTTGTTGCTCTTCAATGGCAGCTCGTTGCATCGCCTCTGCGCCAAATCTGCCTTGTCCAAGGAAAGCCTCTGGTGGCTTGTGGTACACCGAGGCCAGTGTTGACAGTTCTGTAAGCAGAGTCTCTAATAGCTGAGGAGGCAGTGATCGTATTGTGGAAGAGATTGGAGGTTTGTCGGAGAGCACAATTTCCTTGGTGATCTGGGGATCACTGGACAGCAGTCGCCAATAGACGTATGCTCGATCTCGGATATCTGGGTTGTCGTTGTCTGCAGTCGCGGCCTGTAGGACCTTCGTCACGAGGCCCTGTGCCTGATCCGGCTTCTTCAGGAAGAGCTTGACCACTGCTGTGAGAATTTGAAGTTGTGTCTGGCACATATTAGCTCCTGTAAAACTCCGCCATGCATTTTCAGACGTACTTGAGTGAACTCCTCGGCAAATGTGTCCACAAAATTCGACAGGATCTCGCCGGCGTTGTTGATCTTTTCCGCGTACTCTCCAACGATCCAGATAAGAGATGCTCTGGCGTTTGGCTCATCCAACTCATCTATACACTGGCAGAGTGTCGGTATTATGCCTTCATAACCCGGGTATTTTCGGAAGATGTCCTTGATGACTACAATCGCCTCCTGAACGACGTAGTTGACTTTGGTGTTGATGAGATCCAGCAGTGTGTTGACGCATTTCTCGCTCGCGCTCTCGATCTTGATTGCGACCTGTCCAATGGCCTTGACTGCTCGTCGCACGAAATCCATATCCACTTCCATAGCGTACTCCTTCAGCTCGGCCAGCAACTGATCGACATTCTTATCATTCGCTATCCGCACCATGATTTCCAGTTTTTGCATCTTCAGGTACGGCGGGTCATTGTATTTGCAGAAGAAAACGCGCATTTCTTTGCTGAGAATGTCTGGTTGTTTCTGGAGCAGCAGGTCGATGTTCCGGAGCGCAACATATTGCACTTCTGGAGCGGAGGATACGAGTGTAACTACAGCTTGTTAGCGATGGCCTGTTCCGTTTCTGTCATCAACATACCTAACGGCGGAGCCATCTTCTTCGCATACGATTTCATCATCTCAGGAGAGATATTCCGCATATGCAGGAACACAACCTTGACGGCGGCCAACACGACACTTGGATTGACGTGCTGGAATTGCGGAACAACTCTTTCGCAAATGTGCTCTGCCTCCTTGATGTCCACTGGCTTGTAGTCTGCCAGGGTGGTAAGGAGAGTAACTCTGCCCCACTCTGTACACTCGTTCAGCGCCAAAAGCATCTTCTTGAGTTGTTGTGACGAAATGACCAGGGCTTTGGTTTCCGGTGCTGCCTCCTGGATCTCTACCAGTGCGGTAACCGAGTTTGCGACTACCATGGGGTTTGGATCGCCCACAAGTTCCTGCAGCTGTTCCAGGAAGCCGTTTTCAATGCACATGTTTGGTGCGAGATCGAAGAGCTTAGCCACGCACAGGGCTGCCGTTTTCCGTACATATGGAGATTCGTCTCTCAGTGTTTTCCGCAAAGGTTCCTCCATGTAGTCTGTCATCTTATCAACCCGGATGCAGCCCATGGTTCGGATCGCCAATGCTCGTATGAGCGGGTTTGCGTCTTCGGAGTCTTGTACGAACGTGTTTACGGCGAGAATGCAGAGGTCGGGATGTGATTTTGCATAATTCCTGGTGCGTGTTGTCAGTTTCCGCTTGATGCGCAGCCCTGCTCTGTACGCACATGAGGTATAGGTATACCAGCTTCTTCTGGTCTAAGTCCCCAGTTGCAATGTTCTTGAGAACGTCAGGGAAGAGTGCCGAGACATCCTTGCCCAGAGTCATGGACATGATGGTCTTCTGGATGGCTTCTTTCCTGGCCGTATCTTAGTATTCGCCCCAGATACTTCTTGTGGTTGCCGGTGCTCACCGTTCGTAGGCATATTGGGAACTAGGGCAACAGTCAGTCATGAACAGCTAAACTGCTTCTTGGGTGATCATACACCAGACCTGCCCTCAATTCGAACGTCTCTCCCTTGCGCGGAGGCGCGAATGCGCCTCTTATCCTGTTGACAGCCATCTTTGTAGGACCGCAGAGGCCAGTCGCTCAGCCAAACCCCTCCGACTCCGGCTCGTGAGATCTGGAGTCTGTACTATAAGGATCGGGGGGTTCGAGGCGCAGTCTCGTGGGGTTGTCTGTAGGAGTTTCTGGAATTGGGCGTCTCTGGGTCGCGCGGCGTTGCAGAGTGTTTATGCGGGTTATGTCAATGTTCGTGGAGCTTCGCCATTGCCAGACTGCCACCTTGAGTATCTGGTCCGTGCGCAATTGGTGCCCCATCCATGTATCGCATCTAGCCCAGCCGCGCTCACGGTTGCCTCAAAACACCAACATGGTAAGTCGAGGATAGCAGCGCATCTACACTGGAATTCTAATGTGCAATGGTAGCCTTCCAATCTACCTAATCTACGTCGACTGTTCGTAGAGGCGCGCAGCGAGTCGGAGGAGAGCGCGTACTCAAGGAAAGCTGTACGTTCTCTCCAACATTGTCAATCTTGGTAACTTTATCAAGCTGATGCAAATTCAGTTTTACAATCTTGCCATATTCATGTCATCAATCGCGGTATTTAGCTTGGTCGCACAGCGAATGACTTCTGCAAAGACCATTGGCTGAGTACCTGAGGGGACCGTCACTACGTAGCGAAAGTCTTGTCGAATTGATACAACCAAGAACAAACGCGATGCTTCTTTCCAACCTTATCGCAGTAAGCGGTCTTTGTTGCCATTTATAATGGGGCGGCCATGTGGCCGGCGCTTATATAGACACCCATCTCCCTCGGCGCTTGCGACATCGATTTCGCGGATTCAGATGGCACACTCTCCAATCAATCTAATACCGGATGAGTCGAACGCCTAACGTAAGCGGGTGAGGCGCGAAGTGATACCATTCTTCCTGTCAGCTTCCAATGCGCATGTGTGGGACCCTGAACTGCGGCGAAGCAGGATTACACCATATCAATAAGAGGACATGGTGCTTCGTCCTTGTCGCTCTGTAATCCTTGTGGGTTAAGACACTTCTACATCCTGAACATGTTTCATTCCGCAGCCTCGAAACCAGCAGGGCAGAAGAGCGACACCAACAACCGGCCTCGGACGCGAGAATGTACGGCCTTCTATAACCGAATCGTGACTGATTGGTGGTGGTGGGAACTAATCAGCTGGATGGTCAGTTTTGTCTGTGTGGCGGCTATAGTGGGTGTACTGTGGTATTACGATGGGAGAAGACAGCCAGAGTACCTGGTAACAGGCATTACACTCAACGCATACGTTGCAGTCTTTGCTGCGATTTCCAAAGCAGCACTGATACTGCCTGTTTCCGAAGCGATTGGACAGTTGAAATGGATCTGGTTCCAGGAGGAGGCTGCACTATGGGATTTTCAACTTTTTGACGCCGCCAGTCGCGGGCCTTGGGGTGCGACTATGCTACTTATCAGAACACGATGCAAGTAAGTTCTCTTCATGTTTCCATCACCAGAATTCTGCATACTGATACCCACGTAGGCATGTTGTATCCTTGGCCGCCTTGATCACCATACTAGGCCTAGCATTCGAGCCTTTCTTTCAGCAGATCGTTACTTATCCCGATCGCATGATGATCGCTGGAGGTGGCTCGACATGGGCCGCATCGACTTTTATACCTGAAGCCCAATTGAGCACTCGCCGGCTTGGTTTTGACGGCAATAACAGAGACCCGAAAATGACTTTGGCGATCGACACCGTACTTAACACACCAGAAATTGATATGAGATCCTCCACGGCGCAGTGCTCTACGGCAAACTGTACATGGCTTTCATATCCCACACTTGGCGTCGGTCATACGTGTCAAGATGTGTCTTACCTGCTTCAGTATATATGCGAAAACAACACAGACCTAGCCCTGTCACAGCAAGCCGTCACGGCGGTGGATCCCTGTGGCTACAAGGTGAATGACACCTTTGTTACTGGCGTCTACGGTAACCTAGGCTTTCGTGATGTGACCAGTTTATCGACCTTGGTAGTCGACACTTTCGATTTTGAATCCAGTAGCAACCACTTCTGGAACACCACGGCTTTCCACAATTCGACTTTACCTATCTTGGATTTCTATATAGCTTACACTCCCGGAGGTCCAGAAGCGGCACTCAGAAACCAAACACCAGTATTGCTGGAGTGTTTACTCACATGTAAGTGAAGTCGCTCCAGATAGTAAGTATCATTGGCTGATGCGAATGATTTATCTAGGGAATGTTCATACTATTGATTCCCGCGTTGTGAATGGTATACTACAGGAAAGGGTACTAGATACCGTCGTCGTACAGCCACAGTCATTAGACAACAGCACCGTCTGGCCTATTACCGCTAGCTTGGGCTCGAACAACACATTCCGAATCCTCAATGGAAGCACGCAACTCCTCCGCGACTGGATCCTATCGGGTTTCCCGTTTTATCTGTCCCAAGATCCTGCATACGATTTCGAGCTTTACTCTGGCATGTGGAGCTTTCATCAAATCCCGCCCTACGACTTCGAGAGCCACATGTCCAACCTTACGAAAGCTATAACAAACGACATGAAATCACGATCTTCTGGTACGATGCTCGTCGAAGGCACAGCGTGGAGCTCGGAACGTTTTGTCAAGATCCGCTGGGCCTGGATTACGTTGCCCGCTGCATCGCTTGTAGGAGGCTTGGTCCTGATATTTACAATGATTTTACACGGGAAAAAGGCCAAGGCGCCAGTGTGGAAATCGTCTGCTCTGACCACACTGCTACATGGCTTGTCGGAAGAGACCAGAAATCTCATTGATCCAGACTTGTCTTCCAGTCAGGTTGAAGCCATGTCCACAAAATTGAGGGTACGACTTTCGTCTCAGAGTGGAACTGCGCGGTTGATAGCTCGACAACGACAGGTAAGGCAAAGCCCACAGACAAGGGCGAATACCCCCCAAAGCCCACATGAAAGTTGATATGTCTGAGAGATGGGCGATCTACTCCGCTTACAAAGTAGCGGCACGGCTCGGCAGGCTCGTCTCCACCATGTGTCACAAGTGGAAAGTTGGCAGTACCCGAAACACGTGCCTGACCAGGAGCCTGAGACAGCAACGTCTCGTCGTATTCAATGCGTCACAGGCCCTTGAAGCCCAGGGCTTGTAATCTCATGCATCTGTTAGCAGAACCAAGGCGCTCGTGCCCCGAGGTAAACCAGAGACGACGTCTGTCATTACAACATCAATAATTTTACATTTCATAACTGTAACTAAGCGCCAGACAAGGAAATAGCGCCGTCAGAACCAGTCCAATGAAGCGCTTCGCTTCAATCTCCGTAGAGTGACCTTCGGTGCCCTTCTAGGGACAGAAGTACGTTCTATGTTAACTGTAGTAATAGAAGTGGTCATCAAAAGGAAAAGCACCATTACTACGCGTACTACCTCAATCCTCAAGCCCCTGCATCCTTCCCGTTCTCTGCTTGGTCGTCGTGAGGCGTTCAAGCAACAAAGTCGCGAGCGGCGAAGCTGCGGCGGCCGAATCGTCCACGACCGCGTCCACGACCGAAGCCACCGAAGCCGCCCTGTCCTCCCTGAAATCCTTGTTGGCCGCCCTGCTGTCCACCCTGCTGTCCACCCTGCTGAGCGCCCTGCTGAGCGCCTTGTTGGGCGTTGTTCTGGTTGTTCTGATTGTTCTGCTGGTTGTTCTGCTGGTTGTTCTGATCGTTGTTCTGGTTGTTGTTCTGATCATTGTTCTGGTTGTTGTTATCACCGCCGTTGGCCTGGCCGACAGTGAATCTCACACAGTCATCCTGGGGACCACGTTGAGCGACTGGCATGACAACAGGCTGATGGTTGCTAGCAGAGGTGATCGAGCAGACACGATAGTTACCGGCAGGGAGACCAGCTTCGAGAGTAGCAGTGAGAAGACCGTTGCCATCGCCGGCGTCGTTGATGCCCTTGAAGAAAGCAAAGGTCTGCGCGTCAGGAGGGTTGTTGACATCGTTGCCCAGATCCTGAACGGAAATATGCGTGTGGCCAACAACTTTACCCCCCTGGAGGGTCTGCGGGGCAGCGTAGTAGGTGTTGTCAGGATTCGTGAAAGAACCAGCCTCCAAGTTGGTAATCTTCACCGAGAAGTCGATCGCCTCGTTCTCGTTCTTCACGTCGTTGTTCTGAGGATCAGTGAAGATCGCAGAGATCATGTTGCCGACAGCAGGGATGTCTCCCATGACTGTTTTAAGATTAGTGATTGCCTCGACTATTACGCTGATCTCAGACTTACCAATGCCGTTGCAGGAGCCTTCCTGGACTTGGAGACCATTGGTGAGAGTCTTGCCTTCACAGAAGTTGATGAAGTTGGCCTCGTCACTTGTAAAATTAGTATGTAACTTGTATATGAGAGTGTTTGTCAACATACGTAAGAGATGCGGCTTGTCCATCCTCTTGACCCTGGTCGAATCCGTCGGATTGACTGGCGGTTTGCACGTTGTCGGGGTTGAGGGTCAAAGCAGCATTGCCACCGTTGTTGCCGCCGTTGTTCTGGTCATTGTTCTGATCGTTGTTCTGATCGTTGTTGCCTCCGTTCTGGTTGTTGTTGTTTTGGTTGTTGTTCTGACCATTATTGCCGCCATTTTGTCCGTTTTGGTTGTTGTTCTGGCCACCAAATTGGGCGTGGGCAACACCGGCAGCAAGCAGCAAAGGGACGAGGGTGGAGAAGCGCATGATGAATGCTCGAAGGATAGAAAGTAAGGCTGATAAAAAGAGCGGAGTCCGGCTAGCGGTGGATTACAAAAAGGCAGACACGTTCAACGTAATCTGAATGAAGAATTAAGAGGAAGAGAAAGGAATGTAACCCTCAACTGCAGAACCCGAGTGTAATAGAACAAGCGACTGATTGATGGTGAGGAGGCCAGATATCTTGGAGGAATCGCATTGCCTTAAGTCCTTGGCGACGTAGAAGGCAAAGAGTAACCTGGCAAGGCGGCTCGTCGTTCCTCGGGCATGAAACCCACGATGAAGGCAGAGACGTCTCAACCCCACTCATACCAGCATCTCTAAGGACGCGCACGGGGCGCTGGCATCAACTGGCGCCCTGTTATGGACTGAGGCTGTCATGGCAGCCTCTCTGGAACAAGAGTACGCCAGGCATTGAAGAGGAGGCCCGAGAAACGGTTCGTGTATGAGGTGTGCAAGAACCACGTTTGCGCTAACCCGAACAGGATGCGCTAGGCGCCTTCCAGGACGGAGCCAGGCATTCTCTAAATTTTGAGGAGGGCTTGCTCAAACTCCTATGACGCCTTGCCATGCGCCATGCAGCAACCGAATGTACGGCAGGAATGTGTGATGGATTCCGACAGCCGTTCGTCACCATCGCAACGCCAGCGGGGAGATTGGTTTACTTGCTACGGCCCACTCTGTGACCCACGCCTCCCCCAGAGCCTCATTGGAATGGCGGAGATGCTGTGCTACACACTCGGGCAGGGTTCTTTTGTGCTGTCACTGTCTCGATTTTGACGGGCATGACAGGTGACAGCAGGAATATGGCGTAGCGAACACGATCCTGCGCCGCATCACTGCATGCACCTTGTTGGATTCCATCATCAGGTTGCTCCTCTTGCGAAGACAAGCAACGGCGGTGACCTTCATCTGAGATCCATAGCGATCGGGAATGCGCAATGTTTGCTGTTTAGGATGTTGTCTTTACTTGCCAAGTTGTCGTATCACCCGGTCAAGACGACTCACCAGCTCCACTATGAACGCGGCGCCCAGGCAAAAAGTCAGCGCATTTCTCCACCATTAACAGAACTTTGTATACCCGTTATCGAAGATCTGCATCTTGCTCCATCGGCTCTGCAAGCCACAATACCCCTTTAGCCCACATTCAAAGACCGTGCCCCCGGCAAAGCGGCCTGAGACAGCTCATGTCAAACCCCGCTACACGTTCGGCCCTCCAGCATTTTGAAAGATTAAGGAATCAGGACAATCCTGTGTAGTTCGATGTTTGTGGGTCACTGGGCATGCCTGAGGCAAGACGTGCCTTTAGGCATAAGGGATCTACATCTGTAACCAACACCCGCAGAAACTTCTCAGGTTCCATTTTCTGACATGAACATTCGATGTTGGGCTCTTTAATTAACAGTTTGGAGCATTCTTACATGCGTGCCTTCGGATCTATCGTCTTCCATCGTCTCAGATGGTCAATCGGCCCTCCATTACCTGCACCGCGCCGCCTTCGAGAAACAGCTGCGATACAGCTCGGTCCTCGGTCATCTCGACTTCGATGAAGATTTCGCTTCTTCTGCCCATCTCCACGCCCTGAACGATTTCGTATTTCAGCGTCTTCGGTCCTCCCTCTGCTTTCAACGAGAGGTATGCTGCCAAATCGCTGGCGGCGCTACCAGTGGCCGGATCTTCCAATGGACCCTCGATCATCCTGGTCCTTAGCCTCGTCACGCTTTCGTTGCTTTTTCCCGTCCGAACAAAGAAATATGTCCCGATGAACGTCTGGTCCCAACCTGGATCCAGGCCTTGGATTTTAACAGATTGGCCAGCTAGCGATACCATACCCAGGGCCTCTTCGCTTTCCAGTTCGACCAGCACAAAGGTCATACCTTTGACTATTGAGACAATAGCAAAATCGTCTTTGATCCCGATCTTGCCTTCTTGGTGAGCTTCCGCTAATCGAGATTGTAGTGCGAACAGCTCATCCTTGGTGAATGTCCTCTGGTGAATATGACTGTACTGGTCAGCTGACGTACAACTACTTCACCCTGGGTCGCCGAGTCGACTCAGAAGGGGGTCTGGAACACGGGTTGCTAAAGCCGGTAGTTCAAACTCCAAAGCCCGCCGAGGAGAACAGTTCTAAACACAATACGTACACGTCATGAGGAATGGAAGCCTTCGCCGTCATCTTGCCGCAATCGTACCGTAGTCCAACACACCCAGCTTTCAGGTCGAAGCTCGCTTCTATGACACCGCTGTGGATACCACGCTCCCGAGCCGTCCTCCCCAAAGCATAGCACGCTGTGCCCACAGTCGGGTGACCCGCAAACGGCAGTTCCTGCGATGTCATGAAGATATCGACGGTCCATCTGTCCTCTGTCGCACCATCCGCATTCTCGTGTAAGAAGGTGGTCTCTGATAGGTTGAACTCTCGCGCGATGGTTTGCTTTTGTTCCTGAGTTAGTGTCCGGTCATGCGGGATGCGAACGATGGCCAGCGGATTTCCGCCGTATGGCTGGGACGTGAATACGTCCACGGTTACAAATTCGAGCTGAGATGATGACGCCATGTTCAAATGATAAGGGGATGGTTGTTCTGAGATGAGCAATCGGGGTGGTTTGTGTCCAGGATTACACTCGCTCCGTGAACACATGGCCAGGTGACTCATCATGCACCTGCATACTGCATCGAAGAACCCAGCAAGTCTGTCATCATGTCGGCTCAAGTTTTGGGATACTCCTGACCAGAAGCTGTGCTGGGCGATTTGAGAAATCCTTCGCCGTGACGCTCACCGATCAGTTCAATGGGAGTCTTGCGGCAGCCCGAGAAAACAGTACCAAAGTTGACACCGCCAAGCACAGCGAGGAGGCGCGAGAGAGGTACGCTTGGCGTCGGCAACTGCTTTTGTCGTAGCACAGCCCTCGGTCTTGGCGTGTCTTTTTTGTGGCCGATGATGAGGCTGCGTTCGTGAGGCTGTGCACCTGCTGTTCAGACACCAACCAAGGATCATTAGCTCCACGTTGGTGGTGTTACGCGTCCCTCCGGTATGTCCGAAGCATCCTGATATTGGACAGTAAGGTCAACCCTAGCATAAGTATACAGCAGTGTACCTGGATAATATCACATCAAGTTCTTAGTAGGCTTGCAACTGCTACATATTGCCAATGAAATGGTTATGAGGAAACCGAGGTCTGGTACCTTCCGGCCGGACCTGCCCTTGTTGTTCCCGCGATGACCCCTCAAGCTACGGAGAAGAGCGAGGGTTGTGGAAACGTTCGGGTTAACGCGTGAAATACAATGAGTCGGTCACAAATTCGTATAACTGTACCAAAGTTCTGGGCGCACATCTACGATTCCAAGATGGAGCCCGATTGCGCCACTAAGACAGGGCATGACTGCATGGCGATGGCGATGGCAAGCAAGTGATTTGATATTTTTGCCATCTGTTCGCCTCAGCTGCTCGCCTTCTCCGTGGCGCACAGAAGTCGATCTTCAATGCGCATAAATGGTGTTGCAACAATGGTGTAGCTCCCAGAAGAGCAGTAATCTTGGGCTGCGACGAATGAGAAACTGCAACGTTAGATGTGGAGACGAGCTGGGATGCTGGTCATGGTCTATCAAATGCGAGCAGATCGACGCGGAGATTATTTTCAACGGCCTTTATCGATTCATACTTGCATCCTGGCATTGTTGACTAGCTGCGTGTGTACCTGCGCGGCTGGGGATTGTTGAGAATGCACACCGGCATTCGTACCCGCGGCCGACTGGTCTGCGAGGAGATTGCCAGACAGTATGGCCAGCGCAAACGACCCACGAACTCGCCAATCTGGCGATGTGCAGTGCGATCGCAGTACTTCGATCGATGAAATGAGACAATTTCGGCTGACGCCATGATGGGGAAGCCCTCGACGTGATGGTGCGTGGTTTGCAAGCGAGGAGATGCACTGATACTAGCAGGACTCAGGACTGCTAGGACGATCCTTCGCGTTGCCAGTACGAGTCCGATCTCGAAAGTGTCCCAAGTTGCTGCACCGCGGCCCAAAGCCCTTGATGTGCATAGATTTGCGGTTGTAGCTGAGGGCTTCAATCACATGTTTCGGACGCTGTCCGACGGTGCGATGAAGACTGCAGGCTACATGCTAATGCAATAGTGTGCGGAAACGGTGGTTTTGACAAGATGCCAAACGCGTCGCGTAGGTTGTTGATGTAAGCGCTGTCATGGTGCTTTCTTTTCTCTTGGTGATATGAGTAATCTTTTATTGGTGCTGCAAACACCCCACTCAGCTGCAGGCTTGCACAACGGGGGCAGGGGGCATGGGAGGTGATGAGTTCGCATGGCTGCAGCTCCGAGTCTGCAAGGTACATCTCGTTTGCGACTGTGCTTGAAGGTCAAGGATGTGTGATTCGAGAGTCTAGGCTACAAGAGCCAACATTCAGAGGTTTCATCGTCAACGGCCCTGCCACGCCGCAATCCTCAGAGCTTCGCTACACATTCGCACACGTTGACGACATGGTGCGGACGAGGAAGATTTGGGGCAGAGTTTAGCTGTGGCCAGCTATGGCCATGGTTCAGTTGATACTGACGTGCGAGGCGATAGAGTTTTTGCGCTGGATTATGCGGCAGACGGAGGCTACAGTTGCAGGTACAGGCTTATCCTGGCATCATGACAACAGTCGTCGACGGTGAATTGAGTTAGGGCGGCGCAGGAATGGCGTACGGTTGGGCAGACGTAACGCGACTCAGTGAAGCAAAGGGTCGGACAGCGGCGGGCCCTCTGCCCTCTGCGCCCACAGGGCAGGGCTAGCTTGGGGCACAATTGCTTGCTGCGTGTTTTGGGACCATGGTACAGCTGCTGCCGGCATGAGGGTGACGTCTCAGGGTCTTCAGGGGAGGGCTAGAGTTGCACGTCGCCCAGGTGCGAGAGGTGCAGCGTAGGCCCATGTGCCTGACTCGGGGCGGGGTCGGCAGGGAAGGGCAGGGAGGGCGATGCCCTCTGGAGCTGAAAGGCGTTGCCGGGAGAGCGCTAGGCCCGAGTGGTCGTGGTTCTCGGGGAAGCTGGAAACCCCTGTCACTGACGCCACTCATGCAAGTGCCAAAGCGACCATCACGGGCCCTCAATCAGGGATCATGAGAAGAAGCGTTGGCTAGAGCAAACGCAAAACCCTTCCAGTATACCTACCCGACGTCTGTCCGTTCCAGCCCTCGGTGACCGTCTGCTCCTCATAATCCCGCCCTACACCACCACTGTGTCCGCTCGAGCATCGTCGTGTCTGTCTGTCCTTCTTTTTTTTTTTTTTTGCTTACCGTGCCCCCGGTCACACATTCCAACGCCGACAACACTGGACATTTGTCACTTGCAACACAACTCGGACCCATCCCTTTGGCCACCCAACTTGCCTGGAACGACTCGCCGTGAATCCCCCCAGAGCTCCACGTCGCACTGCTTGTCAGCAGCAACTGCCGCTGTGCCTTCTTCTCCTGCCTCCCTTGCTGGTCGCGCCTTCCTTTCTTCTCGTAAACGCTACGACCACCCCACCAAAACCCCACGCGCCCACTAGCTCGCGCTCTCTCTCCCTCTCACGGACCGCCTCTTCTCTTCTCCCACACCCTCCACCTCAACTTCGCTTCCCCGGGGATCGCATTCCGTCTTTGCTTCTCTGCGATACGCGCCAGTCTAGCGCTGCGCCGCTGCCTGGACCCTTTGGTTGCCCTGCCACGCTCACGTGCTCACCACTATGGCATCAAATCATTCCCGGAGCGCGTCGGACGAGAACCACAACTCAATGGCCTACGTTCTCGAACACGTCTTACAGTACCCCGGAAGCTACGACATCCCCCTCAAAACCATGTACGAGCTTAACCGTGTGGACCGCGCCCAACCATTCCCTAAGAGCCTGGCCAAGTCCGGCAACACATCACCAGTCTCCAGCCAATTCGCATGGAATCCCACAGAAGCTGCTGCCATGAGCTTCACCTCGTCCTTGATGAACCAGCTGAAAGCGTTGCCCACACGCACCAGCGCACTCCCACCCGCCTTCATTGTAAACTTTGTCAGCCGGACCTTCATGCCCGAGCCAGCTGATGTTGACTGGAGCCAAGCGTTGACAGCTCTCGACTACCTCAAAGACCTCGAGACGCGCCGACGGAGGGAAATGGCCACCACCTTCGAGGCCCTTGATGTCCACAGGGACACATGGGATGCCGACATGGCCCGTGTAGCCGAAAAGGCCCCGGGCATTGCACTCTGGATCAACAATCTCGAAGGCAAAAACCGAAAAGCTGAGTCGTACTACGCTCAGCTCTGGGTCGGACTCCGCCGATGGGTAAGCTATGCCGCTCCTTTCGCATGTCATCTACTAACATCCGCTGGCAGATCATGATCAACCACCTCTCAGATGAGGAGTTCAACAAGCTCAACTGCATTAGCTATCTCAACACCCTCTTCCCTCCTGTTCACGGCCAGACCAAGCTTCCTTCGCAGTTCTTGAACCACGAAGCCCTGAAAGAAGAGCGCCAGATCTTCTTCGAACTCATCAGTCAGGTGCAAAAGAAGGGACCTGATGTCTTGCTGCCCTTGATCAACAGGGACAAGCGTCCTGAAGATCGAACTGGCTGGCCCACTGTCCAGAGAATTGTCGACAAGTACCTCCGAGTTGCACAGAACATGATTCAAGACTGCATAGCCACCCATGGACCCGAGTCTTTTGACCGCTACATGAACGGATCTGGAAAAGAGAAGAAGCATGACTCTGGTGTGAGCTTTGGTTCCGAACGCCGGCCCAGTGTAGGATCCAGCATGCATGGTGAGCAGGTGTCTGAACCCATGCAAAGCTATGCCCCGGCCCCCAAGGGCCTCAGCAAGCTCGAGAGGATTACTCGCGAGTTCAAACGTATGCGAGTCAAGCCCCGGCCCGAAGTGGAAGAGATAACGCAATTCAACCAGCGGGCCGCCGCTGACTACGTTCCCCCGACCGGCGAGAATGCTGGGAAGAAGTCGCTCAAGAAGGCCCGATCATTAGCAAGCCTCAAGTTTGGAAATGGCAGCTCTGCATCTCTGTCGAGCAGAAAGGGCAGCGATGCTATGCCATTCGACGCAAACGAGATGAAGAAGCACCGCATGATGTACGAGGCATCAGTCAGCAAGAGCACCACACAGGCATAGACGGCCGAGCGACTGATTACAGTGGCCATTATGATTTCACGACGACTCGCATCTTCACCACGAGTCAATGTAGCATCTTCACATGCACCCAACGAATGCCGGATCGTTGTACGCACGATTCGGACCGATGTCACGGCGCGATCCCTTGACGCAGGACGGAGACGTCGTATCGTCGCAAAAGCATGCAGGGTTGTCGCTGGTTTCGACTCATTTCATTAGAGTCTCCATGGTTCTTTGTTACAAGGCTGAGAGGCCTTTGATTTTAGCGGGCGTTGTCAGAAGCAATACCCCCACGGGTCAAGACTTCTATTTTCATGTTAGTACATCAGGCTTATGTGATGTATGATGGATAAAGCATGGCGTTCAGGAACTGGGTGCATGGCAATGGCGTAGTACACGATTGATTTTTGCCGGCATGTTTCTTTTCTTCGGCTGTACATACGAAAAGGTACGCGACTGCCTTGATGCGGAACACGCATCGATATCCGAAAACTTTAGCGTAATGGTGCCATCTCAGACAGGCATGGTAGAGTAATGGATAACAGATATCACAATCACATTGATCCAGGACTGCGCAGACGGGCATTCGTGTCATTGGCGGCGCTCGCGACGAGGCGAGCAACGAGGCCGCACGAAAACGAGGCTTCGGTTGTCGACCTTGGCTAATGATGCTGTTTGTCTCGCGTAGAGGTCGCAGCACCCGATTCGTAAAGTTTGTTTTGCAAAATCAATTGAACGGCGACTCAAGATCCTAGAAGAGGTGAACTTTGTTTTCATCACACTGCCCACTGAGCCCGCAGCTGTTCCCACATGCGTCTGCAAGCACAACAGCAACAGGATAAGTCGCCCCCGCCACACTTTGCCGCATGGAGCACGGTCTAGGGTGCCCGTTGCAACGTCAATGGCCGTCCAGTTCCTTCACGTGCGTGGGAGTGGGCATGCCAAATGCAGTCCATCACATCGCCGGCATGAAGGTGCCCCGAAGCTAACCGTGAAGCACGATCAGCACCCAATATGGCCTCATCCGTTCCGAACACGGAGCCGACCTCTTGCGACGCCCGCGATGCCGACAGCCCATCCCACGCGTCTGATCCACCTCAGGTAATCACCAGCTCGACGTGTCCAGCCGGAACCCGTCGGCTTCGTCAGACATCTCCAGCCGCCGCCATCGCCGCCGTCGCCGCCACCGCACCGCCACGACGTTTCTTCGACCCCTGGAACAGCTCCAGTACAGGCCATCAGCGCGCTGAGAATCGCCTCTCGGGCTCCACGTCATGGCGCGCGTCGCGGAGCCTCAAGCTGGGAGAGCAGTTCAAGGCTGGCAGAGACGGGGGCAGAAGAGTTGCCGACACGGTTGGTGCAGGCAGTGAGGACTTTGGCACCGGCGGCCGCAAGGACAACGGCAGCTGGGAGAAGGGCGCAAAAGGTCTTAGGACTGGGGGACAAAAGAGCCTGTCCGAAGTATGGGCTGCTAGCAAGGCGGGCAGCAGGCAGTCGCAGCAGAAAGACATCAACCATGGGCAGACACATGTGCCTACAGCGCCCTCTGATGTAGGAACAGACTCAGATGCACATACCCAGAGCGACCTCTCCCAAGTCTCATCCAAGTCCCCTGAGAAGCAGATATTTGCCGGACTCTGCTTCTACCTCAACGGTTCCACCGCTCCCCTAGTCTCCGACCACAAGCTCAAGCAGCTCTGCGCCGCCCACGGCGCTAGCCACTCGATATCACTAGGCCGTCGAACCGTAACGCATGTCATTCTTGGAAGAGTAAATGCAAACGGCGGCGCAGGCGGTGGCTTAGCTGCCACCAAGATCCAAAAGGAGATTACCAGGACAGGCGGCAGAGCTGTCAAGTTCATCAATGCAGAGTGGTAAGTAAGCTTTGCGCATCTCCCGCTCTGCCTTCCCCTCCGTGTTTCACGTCCGATTGCGCACAATCAGAGTTCATGCACAACACCCGCCGTGACGCTTGCCCAACTGACATGTACAAGGATCCTGGACAGCATCAAGGCGAACCATCGCCTCCCAGAGTCACGCTACTCGCCGCTGAAGCTGGCGCCCAGCTCCCAAACCAGCATCTTCGGCATGATGGGCGCAACAAGTTCAAAGCCGGAGCAGGGATGAAGCCAACTTCCCTTTGCAGCAACTATTGCGGATCGACGAGGTCTGTCGTTGAAGCCTCGCCTGACGTGCCAGGACTAAGAGGAATGCGGAATATGCCAGAATCAAAAGGGCAAGAAGCCAGTGTCGCAATGGACCCTTGAACTATAACAAACTTTCGGTCCTCGAAACCGCATCACATGCGCTCGTGGCGATTCACTTTGTCTTCCCTGAAACGTTGTTTGTGGGGGGAAGTCGAGCCCGACGTCGATCCATTACTTGTAAACGTTTATGAACCCTTGAAAACCTCAAGTGGCGCCATAACATGGCGCCATGTTCGCGCAGAGTCATTAAATCTTGCTACTCACGCCATACCTGCCACGGGTTCCCAGTCCCGAACTCTATTTCCTTGAAGGTACCGGCAGCGGCTCGACTTGGCCTATAATGCGCTAGCGTAGTTCTGGTCACCACAATTCGAAGGCGAAGGAAGAAGAATATTTCAAGCCACAAAGCTTCTTGCCTGTAGCATGGTAATGTACTGCCATGTATTTTTTTCCTTCTCTTTTGGGCAGGGTAGCCGACTGTACATGACCATCGTGAACGCTGCAATGTCTTCTACGCGGATGCTTCCGCTAATGGCGCCAATCACTGACATGGAACGGGTTGGTGCGCCGCGTTGGGAACCCACTGGCGTGAACTCTGTGTCTGTCAAAAATCATACGCGTCCGGGTTCGTTCGGTTGCTTGAAACGTCCGGATTTTCCCAGTGGCATATCAGCGGGTTGCTCAACGATTACTAGTAACCTAAATAGCCGTGGACCCTGACTATCAATCAAGGGTAGGTTCTGTCTTGATTCCTTGAGGATTGCAGACCGTGATAGCCCCGCTGCGGAATCTATTGTTACATGTTTATCGTGCCTTTCTGCGCACTTGTACTCTGAGTGCAGGCTGATTCGCTGCCGTCTGACCTATCGGGATTGTAGTTGCGGATATAACGGCTGAGGTGTGCTCGTGACGAGAGAACAGTGTATGATGACAACGTTTAGAAACAGACGTTTAACTTATATTCGAAGACATTAGTACACTATAACCTTTGACACTGGTGTGACCCTTCTCAGAACTATCGTTATTGACAGGCATGGCTGTATTATCTGTCTGCCTGCTTTCCAGGGATGAACTACTCTACTCAGATAAGATATGTCGAGTATGAAAATGCGCTGGACTTAGTCTGGAGTTTTCCGGGCGCCAAAGCAGTACGCGATGATCATATGATAATGCGGAAGTAGATGCGTAGGAAAAGCCTCGGAGTGCACGCATCGACCAAAGCTTGTATCTACCGAGGGAACATCACAAGACAATCACGTGGTAAAATGTAGACATCTCACTTTACCGTATAGCTTTTGAACGTTCCTACCGTGCTGATATCTGAAATTGTATCTTGACATGAAGAAAACTATAGACCAAGACACTGTAACATGCACATGACAACAAAGCGTTTGCACTTCATAATGCCACCTAGTGAGTGTACCTTGAAACGCCATAAGCCCGCAGGTATCGCTATGCCATAAACGCCAGCTTCACGTGCAAAAAGACCCGACTTCGTCTTGCGAGCAGCAGCGAAGCTCCCTTAACCAGCAGTCCTGGGCTTAGCCTTGGCCTGCTTCTTCGCCTTCGCGTCAGCCTTTTGCTTCTTCTTCTTCTCTTCAAGCTTCTCCTCTGCCTTGCGCTTCAGACTGGCCTTCTCCTCGGCCGTCTTCTCAATCGGCTTGAAGAAACCCTCCAATCTGCTCTGTTGCGCCGTCTTCATGTTCTTCTGTAGCTTGGCTGCTCCGTTGCGCACCCTGTCTTCGTTGAAGTGCTTCTCCTCGACGAGGAACTTGACAAGACCTTCTACGTCTGGGGCTTCCCACTTGAAGTCGCATTCGGGGTCATCGGCAGGTCGGACGTCTGGTTCGAGGAAGAGCAGGCGCGCATCGGCAAAGGGCCAGTCGTCGGGGATCGTGAGCTTCTTGGAGGACTGAGACTTGATGTGTTCGACGACGCCTTCTAGGTCGTTATGCTCGCGGATGAGCTTGAGGGCAGTGCTGGGGCCAATGCCTTTGATGGGGTCGAGATAGTCGCAGCCGAGGAGGATACAGAGGTCGATGAACTGGAAAGTGGTCAGTAGGTGAGCATTTGGCAGCTGCCCTTGGATGCCGTACCTGTTTCCGCTCCATGTTCAAGCCTTCGAGTACCTTGTCCAGATGAATCTCCAAAATTGGCTCTTTGCGTTGCTCGCTGAAGGTCAAATGTCGCAGCAGGATGGGTGAATCAAAGGTCAAAGTGTCCATGTCCTCCGATGCAGCAGCGTAGACCTTGCCGCCTCTCGCCAGAGTCGCGCACTGGGCTTCAGCCTCGGTCGGTGCAACAATGTACGGGATGCCCATGAGCTTGAGCAGACGCTGACACTCCTCGTTGTGTTCCCTCGTCACCCTGACGGTCCGCCGCGAGAACTTCTCAACGTCTTCGGCCGTGCCCGTCTCTTTTGCTTCCTCCGCCGCAGCGTGTGCCTCTGTCTTGCGCTGAAACCGCTTGGCGAGCTCGCCGGACTTAAGCTTAGGTGGAGCGCCATCGAAGACGTAGAGGGGCTTGATACCGTTGTCGACCATGCGCATTGTACGGTAGAAGAGACCCATGAGATGTGATGTGGTTTCGCCCGTCTCGCTCATGAGCTGCTGGCCATCAGATCGGACGGCGATGAGGAAACTATAGATGCTCATGGATCTACACAATGTTAGGTTTGGAGAGTCATGTGGGGTTCGGCATATGCATACGCATCCTGCACACGTTAGCAAGTGGCTCGGTACTGTGAGAATGCTGAGGACGGACTATGGCGACTTTGCGTCCAAACTGGTTCTTGATCTCGCCCTTCTTGATTGCCTCAGGCGCATGCTCCTCAATGAGCTGGTAGAGGTGTTTGATACCCATCTTTGGTGGCTGCCCTAGTGTGTGAGTGTGTATCAGGTGAAATTGACGTGGTGTCGTGGCCCTCGATTGTTGCGTGTAGAAGCGTGGGCGACGGCGTGGAGGCTGGAGAAAGTGACGCCAACCATTGTCACGACGCGTCCGCGTCTCACGCGCAATCACGAACTGCATTCCTTGGCACTGCTACCCCACATATTGCCCATCATCGCTTAGTGAGGCTCAGCAGGCCTTTTCTGGGGATGCATATCAGATCCTGTGTTCAGTCTCCCCACATCTCATTAGACGCTCCAGACGCTTGAGCTGTCGCGTGTTTGATGTGATGATGCTGGCTTCCTTGCCACCGCGGAGTGCTTCCGAACCGCGGTTCTTTCGACGTGGGGTTTTCCGAGGCCAACATCATCCAATTAGGAATATCTCCGTTGCGTCCTAGGTATAACAGTCACTTTTGCGTAGCTAAAAGACTTTCTCCATCCTTGATCACGACTTCAACATGCTGCGACCAACATATAGGCATGCCGCCCGGCAATTGCGCACTCCACTTCGATCCGCAGCTCTCGGCAATCGATACTTACATGCTCCCGTCAAGTTTGACTGGCAAGACCCGTTAAACACAAGCAACTTGTTCACGGAAGAAGAGCAAGCCATATCAGAGACTGCTGAATCGTATTGCCAGGAGCGCATGCTTCCGAGAGTACTAGGTACACGAGACATTGCCTCAATCTCTACAGCCAGCTGACGTAGCTCAGAGGCATACCGCAATGAGAACTTTGACAGAAAGATCATCGAAGAAATGGGTGAGCTGGGACTGTTGGGTGCAAGCATAAAAGGCTATGAGTGCGCCGGCGTGAGCAGCGTTGCCGCAGGCTTAATTACCAGAGCCGTGGAGAGAGTTGACTCTGGTTATCGTTCAGGCTACTCTGTGCAAAGTTCGCTCGCCATGGGTGGCATCGAGGAGTTTGGATCTGAAGAACTAAAGGAACGCCTGCTACCAAAAATGGCTCGGGGCCAACTACTTGGTTGCTTTGGCCTGACTGAGCCTAACCACGGATCCGATCCAGGCTCTTTGGAGACGGTTGCGAAGCCTCATCCTACAAAGAAAGGTTACTATTCACTGTCTGGTTCAAAGACCTGGATCACAAACTCGCCGATTGCCGATGTCCTCCTTGTCTGGGCGAAGCTGCAGAGTACTGGCAAGATCCGTGGCTTTGTCATTGAGCGCGACCAGTGTCCACCCGGTACTCTTGAGACCCCGCCAATCAAGAACAAGAACGGTCTACGGGCGTCCATCACCGGCATGATTCAGCTTGATGAATGCCCCGTATCAGAGGCAAACATGTTTCAGGAAGTCGAGGGGCTGAAAGGACCCTTCAGCTGCCTCAACTCAGCCAGATATGGTATTGCCTGGGGCACTATTGGTGCTCTTGAAGACTGCATCGCAAGAACTCGAGAGTACGCACTAGAGAGGAAGCAGTTCAAGAACAACCCGATTGCCAAGTACCAGCTCGTGCAGAAGAAGCTGGCTGATGCTACGACGGATGCTGCGTATGGTATCTTGGCTGCCCACCAAGTCGGACGCCTGAAGGATGAAGGCAAGGCTGCACCAGAGATGATTTCAATGATCAAGAGACAGAACTGCGACCGAGCATTGGTCAACGCGCGAACGTGAGTTGTACCGAGTGCCTGCATGCTATTGTACTGATAGTGGGCAGACTGCAAGAAGTGTTTGGCGGAAATGCTGTATCAGACGAGTACGGAATCGGAAGACATGTCGCCAACTTGTTTGTAACACAAACATACGAAGGCCAGAGCGACATCCACTGTGAGTCTGCCGAAAATGTGACCATGATTTTGACTAATTTAGAACAGCTTTGATCCTCGGTCGAGCCATTACTGGAATACAGGCCTTTTGCTGATTGCAGCGAGATTGCTCCAGCTTGAATCTCTCCTACTGTTGCTGTACTACCAACAAAAGTATATGGCGGCGCATCCAATCACAAGTAGCACGTTAGCTGTAGGCGCCTGGAGATGTTATGCATGCAGACGAGGTTTATTTAGAAGCAGATGCATGTCAAACCATGTGAAGGTTGATGCACGCTCCCAAGTTGGCCTCGAACGCGGCAAGTGTCACGTCTGATTGCTCGTATCCACAGTGCAGTTCGCCACGTGAGTTCTGGTCCAGACACTGACCAATGTGTGATGACTAAGTGAAATCAAAGACGACGGTGAAGGTACATGTCAGCCCTGACGCATCTTCTTGCGTCTTCGATAGGTTGCCACCAAGCGCGGTTAGCTGCACAGGGCAGAAGCGCTCGGTGAATTTTGTGGGCAGCGACACTGTGCAGTTGGGCGGTCAGCTGTGTGGCCCTCATGCGGCTGTGTCTGACACATGATAAATACAAACGCGCCCCTGCCCTGAGCGCCATACTGCACACTTTCTCTTTGCACAGCTCGCCTGCCTGTCTAACACCTACAGCGAGTCTTAGGTACGTGGAGGCGTGTGGCGGGTGAGCTTTCCGCTGATACGCCGCACTTGCTTTCTTTGGACCCCCGCTAACTAACCGCCTTGCCTGCGCAGACATCCCACTTCAACTCTTCAACACCAACTCGCTCCACCGCAACAACCGTGATACCCTCCCACACCAATCCACACACATACACACAGCAGCCATGGCTCTCAAGCGCATCAACAAGGAGCTCACCGATCTCGGCCGGTGCGTGATATCCTTTTCCTTTGGCGGCGAGGCTCGCTTGCTCTCTTTTGCTCGCATGGGCAGCGACATGGCAGTGACCGGGTGTGGGGCCATACGCTGGAACCCGACGTTGCTGCCTCGCAATACGACAACGAGAGAGAGATTTGGCTGACACGGTACTTCTAGTGACCCTCCCTCTTCCTGTTCGGCTGGCCCTATTGGAGATGATCTGGTACGTCACTCTTTGTGCACGACACCCGCGCGGCTGAGGCGCTCCCGCCGACATAGCCGTGGGGAGAGAAGAGGAAAAAAAACAAGACCAGGCTAAAGACATGCTAACATCGCGGTAGTTTCACTGGCAAGCAACCATCATGGGTCCTGGCGACTCACCATATTCCGGCGGTGTCTTCTTCCTAGCAATCCACTTCCCAACCGACTACCCCTTCAAGCCCCCAAAGGTCAAC
This sequence comes from Alternaria dauci, assembly GCF_042100115.1. NCBI lineage: Eukaryota > Fungi > Ascomycota > Dothideomycetes > Pleosporales > Pleosporaceae > Alternaria > Alternaria dauci. The sequence continues at coordinate 1,288,482 of NC_091278.1, forward strand.
TTCACCACCCGCATCTACCACCCCAACATCAACTCCAACGGCAGCATCTGTTTGGACATTCTGCGAGATCAATGGAGCCCAGCCCTCACCATCTCAAAGGGTAGGTCATCCTGAAACTCCCACGGAAATCTATAATCCATGCTAACGAAAATTGTAGTGCTGCTGAGTATCTGCTCGATGCTGACAGACCCGAACCCCGACGACCCGCTCGTCCCCGAGATCGCACACGTCTACAAGACCGACCGGTCCCGCTACGAATCGACGGCGCGTGAGTGGACTCGAAAGTACGCCATCTAGGCTGAGCGGACGCAAGACTGGTAGTGGAGCGTGGTATTGTTAGCACCTGTCATGGGGGTTGTGAGACGATGGTTAGGGTCGATTTCAAGGCATAGTGTCTGGGGGTTTCTTGTACACGGCATGCATGCTGGACTGCGTTCGTAGCACTGGCTATCATCACTCTTAGCAGAACAGGCTCGATTTCTTTATCCGAGATGCGCAAATGTCAAGCTTCCATATCATGGTGATTGTTACATTTTTGAAGGCATCGATGATGCAGAGTAGGTCTTGTTCGAGTCATCGCCTTGTCCTTTTACGTTGTTGTTTCTTTGGCTTGTGGCTCCTCCTCGACGACAGCCGGCATGTCTGGAGTGGTTGTTGTTGTTGTTGCATCGCTGTGCTCCAACTCTGATGCCTTCTCTGCTTCTCTTCTCAACTGCTCATTCCTCTCATCGTTAAGCCTCTGCCACTCCCTATCCCGTAGCTCTCTTGCCAACCGATATTTGGTCTCTTCTTCTTCAATCTCCTTCTTCAGAGCCTCTTCCTCCACAGCTCGTTCTGGCATCGACTGCTTCAACCGGGTCGCCTCCCTCATTGCCTTTGCCTTTCGGGCAAGCGTCTTCTGCTCCAGACGCTCTAGCAGCTGGCCGTACTCTTGTAGTCTGCGACGGCGACTGAGTTGCAACATGTACGAGCTGCCTACCAGAGGCGTGAGGAGAGAATGCCGTGTGTTGTTTTTTGTGTCGAGAGCGAGTTGATGGTGTAGGGCTCGGAGGGTGATTTGAACGTGCTTGATGGCTATGCCTTTACGACCGAGGTTGTTGGTCTCATCGGCCGGGTCGCGGAGGGAGAGCATGTAGTCGGGCAGGGGATCAACTTCCCCATTCTAGAAAGCCATTAGCATGTGTGTGAAGAAGAACAACTGGGTGGATTTGTACCTTTAGCTTGGCTCTCTGTGTATCAGTAAGGACAGGATGCTTTGCTTTGTCGTAAAAGTAAGCCGGTTCGATAGAAACACCGTGCTTTGTTGTATCAAATCTGCCCCAGAAGCGGAGAAAGTTGAGGAGAGCTTGTGCGGAATCCTCTGGCGGGTGCGGCGCATGCTTTATGCTAGCGACGGCCATCATGAACAACGAGTATGACCCAAAACCGCCCCGAAAAACGTCCGACAAGCCCCTTGTGTCGAAGATGGTCTTGACCACCCAATACAGCTCGCGTAGAAAGGGTATCTCCTTCATGTAATCCTGCATGATGACTCTTGAGATGGACGTGTCGTTTGCGAGTACAATCTGAATATCCAAGCCCGATCGCCGGTCCTGCGCGCTGATGAGGGGATAACGTGCGTGACGAACTACTGGCAACAGATACGACTGGTACTTGCGGATATGTTTAGTGTATAACCTCTGCAGAATCTTGATGTTTTTCCTTCGCTGTTCTGCGCTCGGTGGGAGTCTCGCCTGCGCAGGGTCTAGCGATTCAGACGTTGGTACCAGCCTGAAGTCTATGTCGGACAAAGGCATGCCTATACCAGTCCGTTCTGAGCCGAACACTTCAACTTTATACTCTGGGATCCATGTTTGAAGGTGATTGCGCACCTGTTGTATGAGATGTTTCCTGGCAAGGGTTTCGTGTCGATCGGGCGTGGTGTATTCATAAAACTTTGCGATTTCCAGACGCAAACTGGAGATCCCGTTAGCACAGCACCTTGAGTCTGAAGATCAGTTTCGAGACATACCGGCTGATTCCTGGTATCGCCCCCTCCTCCTTCTTCTTCACACACCATGGAAGTGCGCTTTCCTTGATAGCCGTCTCGCCCACCATGGGCTCCACAACGACGCCCTTGTAATCTTTGGATTTGCCGAAGGCGTCTATTGTATCGGCCAGCATTTTCTCGCGCTCTTTGCGCGAGGCTTTGACCACTTCTTTTCTCAATTTTATGTTTTCGACACTCGAAGCCTTGCCCTTATTGGGCTTCCACCCCCCTTTGGTCGTTGTCATCTTCCTCAGCCTGAGTAGCGTCGCGGTCGGTTCCTTTGCCGGCTCTTCCGTTTCTGCCTTGGATCCGGCATGCTTGCCATTGGTGGTGGCAGCATCTTGTGCAGCTGGCGTCGCAGTGGAGAGCTGGCGGCGGTCGCGGGGTTTGGATGGATTGGCTTGGACAAAGTGCTGCCACAGCGCAATTGAGGGATTGAAGCGGTCATGGGCGCGACATACTAGTCCAGTACACGAGCGCTGCATGAGGCCCAGGGCAACGACAACGGCTCGCAATGCGGTCACAATGGTGGTTTTCCTGGCTCTACACGAATCTTCTCCATGGATCTTCGCGTGCACGGTGCCAAGCATCTAGTCCGCTTTGGGTCGGCGAGGCTGCGGCGGAGAATGGGCACTCCCGCGGGCATGCTGCACTGCCAGTCGCTCTTGCATGCATGCACCCAGCGTTTGGCAGCTTGACACGCCTGTTGTTAGCCCTCCGTCTGCCATGTCCGCTGTGTACATAGAAGACACTGTGTGCGCCGGCCAGACTGGCCCCGGTACCCCGCAGGCAGGCAGAGGCCCACGATGTTGTCGCCGTTGGTCCACTGGCAGCACTTGCTCAGGCCCACACCCTCATCCGGTATCAAAGCTGCCTGACATCATATTGACAGTCTCAACAAAACTTCGCGAAGCGGTCAAGAAGCGGAGCGCGTGGAGGCACGAGCAGTCAGTAATCGTGCGCTTGCCATCCTTGCCTGCAGGCAGAGACAATGAGGAGGCCCAAGCTGCTCGGTTCCAACGTCACAGCTATGGCTTAGTGGGGCGTGAACCATCCCACCACGGCCAGCTTTTCTTCCCCCATTGCCCTTCTTGAGTTTCTATCGGCTTCTCGACACACGTCGTATCTTCGCGCCCTTGTCCTTTTCCCGCGGCCCTTCGTTCAGGCCTCCTCAATCCCCCCTCGTTCTGTGACGCCCGCAGCGCAAGACCTTTGCCGAGCTCCTTCCTCTGGCCATCTAGTGAACAGCGACCCCAAGACACCAGGTAATACATGTCTCTGTAACTATCTATTTTTGATTGCGTCACTCACCTACTCCCTGCCATACCTCTCCCATCTCTTGTCTTGCTTCCTGTCATCTTCTCGTCTACAAATTCCTGACATTTCCGTGTATAGCAGCATAACGCAACCTGTCTACGCCCATCATGGCCCCTCCTGCAGAGGAGAAGCCCCAGAGGCCTCAGCTTGAATCACAGCCAAGCACGCATCCCGCACTCAACCCCGAAATTACCAAAGTGCCCGTTACGCCTGGCGTGCATCTCTCCGGCAAGACCGCCTACTTCGATGAGTCCACTACCGAGAAGACGAACAATCTACCCTTCGATCCCGAGACTGCTACCCCAGGCCCATCATGGAGCGCCAACTCTTACTTCTCTAACCGACAAAGAGAGGACCATGCTGGCGCGCAGACGGAGAAGGCTGCTGGCGCACAATCTGGCGGAGACATCAAAAGCAAGCTGGGCGACATGGCCAACCTAGATGCAAAGGTTGATCTGGCAGACGTGGATCCACGGGCTGCGCATCCTAACCTGAATCTCAGCGGCCGTGTTATCAGTGCGACGTTTGCCATTCCCTATTCTATCGGCTACTCACAAGGCAACGATTGGGAACTGACACCGCGACGTGGAACTTCGGCACTGTTCGATTCATTCTCCTATCTAGCCTCAAGCTCCTCTCCATGGAACCACACACTTGTAGGCTGGACTGGCGAGATCTCTCATGCGAAGACGGCCGCTGTCGTGACCACCCAAGCACCCACGAACAAAGCTGCCGCGCCCATTCCCGTGGACCCCAAGAAGCCGACACAAGCCCCTCAGGCTCCAAATAGCTTCCGTATAGGCCCAGAGGATCGCGCACGGTTAGACAGACAGCTCGAGCGCGATCACGGAGGTAGAATTGTGCCGGTCTGGCTCGTTGACGAGGTCGATGACGGGAAAGATGAATACATCCTCAAGAACCAGAGTCATTGGCGAACGTATGCGGAAAACGAGCTCTACACTCTGTTCCACTACAAGCAAAACGAGCCGGCTGATGGGCGCGCTGCACGGAAGTCGTGGGCCGACTACTACCGCATGAACAAGCTTTTTGCAGACAGGATCCTCGAGATCTACAAGCCAGGCGACATCATTATGGTGCACGACTTTTACTTGATGCTCCTGCCGAGCTTACTTCGCCAACGTCTGCCAGGTGTCTACATTGGTTTCTACCTGCACATCCCCTTCCCTAGTAGCGAGTTCTACCGCTGCTTGAGCCGGCGGAAAGAGATTCTGGAGGGCGTGTTAGGCGCCAACATGATCGGTTTCCAGTCATACAGCTACTCGCGACACTTTTCGTCTTGCTGTACCAGGATATTAGGCTTTGATTCGTCTTCCACAGGAGTTGACGCCTATGGCGCTCATGTGGCGGTAGATGTGTTCCCCATCGGCATCAACGCAGTTTCGACACAACGACAGGCTTTCGGTGACCCGGAGATTGACGAGAAACTCAAAGATATTCGCGAGATGTATGCCGGCAAGAAGCTCATTGTTGGTCGTGACAGGCTAGACGCTGTCCGCGGAGTAGTCCAGAAGCTCGAGGCGTTCCAGCTGTTCCTCGAGAAGTATCCTGAGTGGGTAGGCAAAGTAGTACTCATTCAGGTTACAAGTCCTAGCGGAGTCCACACAGACAGAAGCGACGGCGCACAGGAAAAGGTAGTCAACAAGATCTCGGACCTTGCGGCCAAGATCAACGGCACATATGGCACACTCGACTTCACTCCAGTCCGTCACTTTCCACAGTATCTTTCTCGAGAAGAGTACTTTGCCTTGCTCCGACTTGCAGACATCGGCCTCATCACCAGTGTGCGAGATGGTATGAACACTACAAGCATGGAATACATTATTTGCCAAAAGGACAACCACGGCCCACTCATTCTCTCGGAGTTCTCTGGCACATCAAGCTCACTCAGCGCCGCAAGTCACATCAATCCCTGGGACATGGGTGGAGTTGCCGATGCGATCAACGACGCTCTGAAGCAGAGCGACGAACACCGTGCCAATGTTCATGCTCAACTCTACAAGCACGTCGTACAAAACAATGTCCAAGCTTGGTCGAACAACTACCTGAAGCGACTGATGACGAATCTTTCCTCCTTTGACCAGGCGTTCGCTACGCCAGCATTGGATCGGGCAAAGCTACTCTTCCAATACCGTGAAGCCAAGAAGCGGCTTTTCATGTTCGACTACGACGGTACCTTGACCCCCATTGTCAAAGACCCACAAGCAGCTATCCCCTCCGACCGAGTCATTCGTACCCTCAAGACTCTGGCAGCAGACCCTGCCAATGCCGTTTGGATTATCAGCGGCAGAGATCAGGCTTTCCTAGACGAATGGATGGGCCACATCCCCGAGCTAGGTCTGAGTGCCGAGCATGGCAGCTTTATGCGGCATCCACGCAGTCAGGAATGGCATAATCTGACCGAAACGACGGATATGAGCTGGCAACAGGAAGTCATTGATGTGTTCCAACACTACACGGAGAGAACTCAAGGTGAGCTCTGTACGCGCTCCACCCAAAACTCTAGTACTCACAGATGAACAGGTTCCTTTATCGAACGCAAGAAGATTGCTCTAACGTGGCACTACCGCAGAGCCGACCCCGAATACGGCGCATTCCAGGCGCGTGAGTGCCAGAAACAGCTCGAGAACACTGTTGCAAAGAAGCACGAGGTCGAGGTTATGACAGGCAAAGCGAACCTTGAGGTTCGTCCGAAGTTTGTAAACAAGGGTGAGATTGCAAAGACACTCGTAGAGAGCTACGGCGAAGGCAGCGGTCAGGCGCCCGAGTTTGTTCTCTGCATGGGTGATGACTTTACAGACGAAGGTATGCATTGCACTCGCAGTCTTGCATCGATTCCGCTAACATGTATAGACATGTTCCGATCGCTGCGACAGTCCAAACTGCCAACAGATCACGTATTCTCGGTCACGGTTGGCGCCAGCTCGAAGCAAACATTGGCGAGCTGGCATCTGGTCGAGCCGTCGGATGTCATTTCCGTGATCTCGTTGCTGAACGGATCAGCTGACGCAGGCAATGTTGGCGCGATTGCTGTTGTCGATGGGACGGTTCCTGAGTCTCGTGTGGTTGCATGAGGTCATAGGCACTGACAAGCAATTTTAACTGTAATGGAGCACGGAGCACAGCGAGGCAATACATAGATCTACGATATGCGGCATGGGGATCCCCGGGGTTTTTTGAGCACATGATGCGGAAGAAGCAATCACACCCTATATCATGATGACGGTCTTTGTACAGCACCTGCGTGAACAAGTGTCCTTGTTATGCGATCGGCGATGTCGAGTGCTGCGTGGTGGATAATTCTGCCGCATGGCGATTACCAATGGGCCCCTAGGACGAGCGTCTGCTGCCAAGGCGGTGGCGGTCGGCACGTCTGGGGCCTCGCCCAAGACCCCTGATTACCACGTGAGGAACTGACTCGGGAGCCATGCAACCTTGGGATGCGAACAGTGCAAATGTCGGGGATTTTGGGCCTTTCGGAGACGTTTCCGCAACACGCGGTACTTGCAAGACGCCTAGGGCATCAAGTGATAGTTCGCCGCACGTCGTGACAGCAATTTCCATGTCGACAAGACAGGCACTGCACACCAAAGCGGCTCACGACTCACGAATTCCGCAACACGGGCACGACAGCTTTTCTAGGCCTGGTATGTTTTGGCTTTCGGCTTTACTAGCCCACATTTATGCAACTTGGGGTTCGAGAACTGCAAGTGCATGAAACCTGGAACGCCTAGCAGTCGTTCCGCCCCAACAGCCTATCCGAGGCATGTTCCTCTTTCCTCTTGCAAGTGCGTACCGCTGTCGTTGATCCCGTCCTGCGCCAGCCATTCCGTTCCTTTTTGACCACTCGTTATCCCTCCCGCCCTGCATCGACACTCGTTTACCAGCTATACTCCCACCCACTTATTTTGCGCGACAATCTTATATTAGTGAGGCGCATCACTGGACAAACACAAATCAACACCTGGTCTCGTCTGAATCCGATACTGCATCTGCAACAGCCTGACAGGGAACTGGCTGGCGAGCACATTGCGACATTACATCCGTGCCATATCTACGATACGCCTCTCCTTGGTATTCCCTCTTCGACACAAACACGACTTCTCTCGGCGCGCGGATAACAAGGCACAAAAAATCCCACACAATACACAATGGGCCTCATGGAGAAGTTGCAAGCTCGTACGTCTTACCTCGCTTCGCCCTCTCCCACCCCGGCCCTGATCCTTTACGCCTTGGGACACTCAACTAACAGCCGCCCACCCTAGGCCTCGAGCTCTACCGCCTCGAACAGCGCTATACACGTCGTGAAAAACGCACTACCTTTATCAGCGCAGCCCAATACGTCGACGGCGAATACGTCTATGCCTCCTCACCTTCTTCGGCAAACTCATCCACCACAACAAGCAGCAAGCGCTTCAGCAAGATGCCTGCGATACGGATAAAGGAGCTTGGCCGTATGGGCACTGGACGATCGTAAACACATTCCTGGGCCCAGCTGCTCATTGCGCTTCTACATGGTCGTCGACGACGACGAAGGACGGATGTTTGCCGGCCCGGCCCGGCCGACAAAGAAGTAAAACAGCATCACAGTCCGATTAAAGAAGCACGTGCGACAACATATACCTTGTACGGTATTGGAGCACACCGTGTACCCAGGCCCTGAGGAGGTCGCACATGAATGCATACATACGCCATGTGCAGAGAGAGGAGATGACACGTCTCGCAACACCAGCAGGTGGAAGACGTAATAACGCAACGAAATTAACGCCAAACAACTATCGACGAAGGAAGGGAAGGCTGCCCAAAAGTTCTCCGTTCCACTTCATGTCGATATCTTCATTCTTTACAACACTATTTTCATTTCTCAATTTACCTCTATTTTTTTTTAGTCATGTTGCGCTATTAGAATACCCCTTTGTTCAGTTATCGTTCAACTGCATCAATACAAGTTTATACGCAAACTAGGAAAGTGTGTGCACTTCGCAGTGAGAGCATTTTCGCAATCGAGTCGTCCTTTCTCGCACTAGAAAGCAACGTGCATAGTCGACTCTCTCCTCATGAAGACTAGTCCAGGTCGGCTTCGCTCCTTGGTTTTCGTTTCTGGTATCCAGTACCACGGACTTTGCGAGGCTGACAGGCAGAGTACCAAACGGCGGAAGGATGGTTGCCAAGAGTGACCTGCAGATGCGTAGGGCGTAGGGACCAGACTGCGTCCGAGGGGTAATGGAGCAGAACGAATATGGGCGCAAGGCGTGTGGGCGTAAGGCGCGTGCAAACAGATTGCTACATGGTAGATAGGCAAAGCGTGCGCTTGCTTCAGGTGTACACAGACTGTATCTTTTGGTACAGGAGTATTCTGAAAGCCTGTCATCAAGCATGGTACATCCATTTCTCCATCGCCTCCTTCCGCTCGATACTGTACTTGCGCTGGCTACTGGGAAGATGTTCAAGAAGTCGACGCCTGCGACGCCGACTGTTGAACAGTACGACCAATATCTACCCACTAGGTCCGGCTCGCAAGAGAAAAGCATCAAGCATCCCAGAGACGGCATGATTGAGATTACATCGAATCTACCGCCTATGGATAGAGGAAAGGATGCATGGCTTTTTCTCGCTGCAGCCTTCACCGTCGAATTCCTAACAATTGGTAAGCCCGTCCCAACACATAGCACCCCTTCATACTAACCTCGCAAAAACACAGGCGTCTCTTTTTCCTACGGTCGTTTTCAAGAATACTACAGCACCACACCCCGCTTCTCAGGCTCCGCAAACATCGCAGTCATCGGCGTCTTGAACCAAGGCCTCATCCTCATCAGCATGCCGCCCATTGTCCAATTCGCCCGCCGCAAACCACAATGGGCACGCTGGATGGCAACAACAGGCCTCTTTGGGTGCGTCGTCTCCAACATGGCCAGTTCCTTTTGCACCAGCATCACGCAGCTCATCGGCACCCAAGGCATACTCCTCGGCATCAGCGGCAGCATCGCCTTTTGTCCTCTGCTCATCTTCGCAGACCAGTGGTTCGACAAGCGCAAGGGCCTGGCGTTTGGCATCATAGGCAGTGGAGGCGGGTTCGGGGGCCTCCTCCTCCCTCTCCTCATCAACGCGTTGCTGACCAGAGTGGGGTTCCAGACTACCATGCGTATCCTGGCTGGAATCATTTTCGGACTGGGGATGCCACTGGCGTACTTTGTCAGACCTAGACTACCGCCTGCTGCTACGGATACAAAGAAACCGTTCTGGAACTGGAGGCTTATCCGTTCGCGGTCGTTTCTTCTCCATCAGGTTGCTAATCTCGTGCAGGGTGCTGGTTACTGTCTGCCTGGCATTTACCTACCTACCTATACGCGTCACGTCTTTGGCGCTTCGAATTGGTTGGCAACGCTCTCACTTATGCTGTTGAACCTGTCTGCTATGATGGGGCTCGTCGCGATGGGTTACATGACTGATCGGTTCAATTCTCGGAAATGCATCGCCATCTCCGCTGTGGGTGCTACGCTCTCTGTTTTCCTTGTGTGGGGCTTGGCCGTACATGTTGCCGTTCTCTTTGTCTTTTGCATGCTGTTTGGGTTGTTTGCGGGTGGCTTTCCTGCTGCTTGGCCGGCTGTTATGAGAGAGATGGCGGGGACGGCAGAGGCAAGGGGCCTCGGTCATGTAGATACGATTCTGATATTTTCTCTGTTTTGTGTTTGTAGGGGGATTGGGAATGTCATCTCAGGTCCTCTGAGCGAGGCGCTCGTTGATCAGATGCCTTGGCAAGGGGATACGATTGGTGCTTACGGAAGCGGTTATGGTGGTCTCGTTGTCTTCTGTGGGTTGAGCTCTCTGGTAAGTGGGATGAATGCGTTGTGGTATCATTGTCTGTGAGGGTCTAAACGCTGGGATGTACAAAAAGTCCCTTCATTGTACTGCAAATCAATACACTTCTGTAACCTACAGGAGAACATGGATGTTTTCACGTCTGAAACCATGCCACCTTCATTTGCGGTGCATGCATACGAATGGTCAAAGACAGCCCAAGAGACTACAGCTCAGCAGCCACGCATCTCCTCATAGGCGTCTCAGTACCCAGCGAATTCCCTGTATAGTAATCTGCATCGTTTATTCCCACTAAACAGAATCAAAAAGGAAACATTGTGCGAAGTGATCCGCATCTAGTTAGTACCTGGAACGCTAGCACTGCAAATATGACAGCCTTGCAGCATGGGGGTCGTGTAAGCAGGCGCACCGCACTCACATGGCTCCCACAACACCGATCAACCAATGCAGAGAAGCACAAAGAAAGGACGGCGGAGTTACTGCAATTGGTGACGTGGAACTGATAGCGGATCCGCGGGCTAGACATGACCTGCATTGCATACACATGCACGCTAGCGGAGGAGGGTTGTGACCATTGATTTTCATGCAGTGACCTGCGCATTCTGTGGTGGAGAGAAGATTTCAGAATGAAGAATGTATGATATTAATTGAGAAGATTGCGCTAATTGATAAGAACATTCGCGTAGCTTTGCTATTGAGTACGTGGGTGGCTTCCTTGGGGGTATCATCCGATCTATAGGTACTTTGCTCAAGTGAATGGGAATGTCCCCTGATGTCTTTCCGTCTAAGTGGTGGCTCCGAATGTTGATGAGAAACGCTGAAAGTAAAAAAGCAGCCCAGAGAGCGGGCAACGCTAAAGAACGAAGGATTGTCCACCTCACTATGAACGCCCGGAAAATCAAACCCGTCTATCGGTTTTCAGATGTCGTTAAAGTCGTAATGTGTCGAGTCGGCCATGCGCCTCTACTGGGAATAGGCGAGTGTGACGTGTATCCGTCCACTAAACGGTGTCGTAGTCGCTGAGAATGTCCTCTGGGTCCTCTGGTGGAAGCATGTCGATGGTGTCGCTTGTGCGCGGGCCGGTGTACTTCTTCCTTGCGCCAGCATACCACCAGACTGTGCTGAACAAGCCAATGAAGGCTGCCACACAGATAGCGTAGTTCATGTTGTCCGCTCTGACTGGCTTCACAGTGGGGAAGAACAGCACAACACTGATGAAGATAACCCATGTCACTGCAATCGCATTGACCGGCTTGCTCCATCTGCCCATCGTGTATGGTCCAGGATGGAAGATGACTGTGTTTTCATACCATCGGTGTGCGATGATGACTGCGATGTAACTGATGTCCAGAGCAGGTGCTGTGATGTTGAAAATAGCCGTGATCGTGAGGGTGCTACCGATTCCGATTAGGTCGAGGCAGCTGCAGAAGATGACAACCAGCCATACTGCATTGACTGGGGTGCCTGTGTACGAGTTGACCTTGCTCCAGAAACTATGCATTGTTAGTTCCGAGATATTAGCGCCGGTTGGAGGCAGAAACTTACTCCGAGAATGGGAAGGCTGCGTCACGGGAGAAGGCCCAGGCCATTCTCGCGTTGGCCAACATGGCAGAACAGCCGGTGAAGAACTGGACCAACATGACGAAGAACCACATGATGGTTCCACCTGTTCTGCCGCCGGCATTGAAGAAGATCTGGGCCACGGGCAGACCAGTCGGTGTCGCCATAATCTCGTCGTAGTCTGACATGCAGAAGCAAAAGGTGACTGTTAGCATCCATCCCACGACACCGGACACGAGGATCGCCGCTCGGATTGCTACAGGGCCACGAATAGCGGCATCGTGCGTCTCTTCCGACATGCTGTGTGACACTGATTAGATTGGTTGATACGCAAGGTTGTAGGGCCAACCTACTGTGTTGTGCCGTCGTAGTCTGTCATTGTCCATGCAACCGAGAGGAAACTGTGTATGGTTAGTGACGTGTCTGTACGCATGTGTTCATTTGACATACCCAAGAAGGAACGAAAAGCCTTTGCTTCCCCAACCCGAGCCGTCCATTACTGTCGTAAACACCCATTGCGGGCTTTGTTTGTTCGGTGTGAGGATGAGAAGAGCGATGCAGATGCAGATTGATGCAATGACTGCCTATTGTGAGATTGTGCCAAGACTGGTCCCGTGGTCGACTTACTGTTGATAGGGGCAAACCACAATATGATGCGATGGAGCCAATTCGTGGGGAATGAGCAGATTGTGCCAAACATGCACAGTACGAAGATAGCGAGAAGGACCGTCTGATATGCTTGCCTGCATTGATCGGTAAGCTGCTGCAGGTCGCACAAGTGGGGTGTTTCTCACGGCTCAAAGGCAGACTCCCCGTTGTCTAGGGTGTGCATGACGACGGTCGCCAATATCATCTGAGAGATTGTGTACGCCAGACTCGCAACGCCAGCTGCCTGACCAAGGAAGTTGCACCACCCAATGATCCACGCCCAGGCTGCGACGTGCTCAGGCGGTACAACATGTTTTGTGACATAGTACATTCCTCCAGCGGTAGGGTATGCGGAAACCAACTCGGCAACTTGACGAGGGCTTAGCTAATGTTCTTTCGGGGGTCTGGTCGACGTACCTGAACTGGCTATGCAGTATGCCATGATGCTGCCAATGAACCAGGCCCATACTGCTGTCGCTGGTCCGCCTGAACTCATTGGTGCACCAAAGGTTGCGGGTACTGAGCCCAATACACCTAGAATTGAGATGGCATATGAAACGGTAGACCATCTTGAGAAATGTCTTTGTAGCACCTGTACACTGTTGGAAGACGCTCGAGTGGAAGGCTTGGAGCACTTACTGGAGTATACCCAATGCGCACCAGAAGCCTGTCATCGTCGTCTGCGATGGTGGCCATGATGCTTCGGTTCTGATTGTTGTCTGCCGCTTTCGACTGATTGGAGGTTGCAGGGTGTAGCGCTCTTTCTCCAACGCGTGGCGCGCCCGATCCCAGTTCTTTAGAGTCTGGATTGAAGCCCATGGTCAATAATCAACAGCTTAGCATGAGAGGGTTGGAAAGAAACAAGGTGCGTCTCGGCGACAGAAGCGTAGAAGGAATTTAGAAGGGTGTAAAAGACGGTGGGCCGTAGGCGGAGACACACTAGGAGGATTGACAGCCACGGCGTAGACCCACAAACCCAGCTACCGGGGAGCTGATACTCAAAGTGGAAAGGGTAGGTGGTCGGGTGAATGGTAGTAGAAACATGGGAGACATGAAGTGGGTTATATCATGTCTGACTCCGTGAAACCAACCCTGCAAAGAAGGGTGCCGAAAACTCTCCAGTAGTATCAAATTGCGAGATGCAACCTACAGTCAGGGTAGTAAGTTCAGAGCATCTGCCATGATGACACGTGCAGAGTGTAGTGCTCCAGGCGTGAACGTGGAAAAAGGCAAGTAAGGAGAGGACGACAGGGTGCGAAGAGGCAGCGAATGGCATGCAATGAGCTTCTTTCCACAGACGAGCAGATCCTAGAATTGGTGAAGCGATTGTGGGTTTACGGTACTGTCATTTGCGCGCGAAGACTGGTGCCGAACATCTGAAGGAAGTAGCGTGCTCGAGCCAAGAAGAAGTGGTGCCGCTTCGGCGACCCAAAGTGGCGGGCCGTTTACCTCGCATTTCTGACTGGGGTATACTCAGCCCTGGGAACAACGTGCAGCCCACTTCATGAGACGCTTGTAAGGCCTGTCAAAGCGGGCGTGTGTGATTTTCTCGGTCGCTTGCTGTGTTTTCTCGCCTCTGTGTGTCGCGAAGCACAGTGCCTAGGTAGATTACTCAATGCGCTCGCCTACACCGATTTCTTGCTTAATGTCCGGGCAGGAAACTGCCGCGGCCTAACACGTTCTTCAGAAGCTATGACGCAGCCCGTGGAAGTGCGGCTTGTCTTGGGTGAGCTCACGAGCGGTACGACTCGGGCGTTACTGCGGTCTGCCTGCAACCGGTTCCCCCTGGCTGTTCATCAGACATGTTGATTCAAGCGGTGAAGACGACAAAGTTGATTGGCCAGCGCGGCTATCATGACACGATTGACGCTGGCCGAGGAGCGTACCGAACGAGGAGGATATCAAGAAATTTTGTAAGCCTCTTGGCTGGGCTCTTACGGAACCTAGACTTCGGAGTCGCTCCATGAACCGCGACGGGAACCCTCATCCATGGCCTTGATCCCTGGCTCTTTGCCTGAAACGCTGGCCAGTCTTTCTTGGTTATTTTGTACATTTGACAATGTACTTTGAAGGCAAGAGTCTGATTGAAAGCTTATCGTAGAGATGCACGCCGTGTAATGTTTCCGAGACGAGTAGCATAAGCGACACATGGCTGCGATGCGGCACACACGCGTCTTTGCTGTAGCGACCAACGCACATGTAACACGAAACCCGACGAGATCGTCGACGGAGATTTGGTTTTGATTACTGTACCATTGCGCCGGGCCTCTCGTACTTTACAACCTGTGGTTAGTCGCACGCCTCGATACGCGCCACAAATATTCGAGGGTCACGAATCGTCTCTGCTGCAACGAGCCACGACCAAGGATGGATCCGCAGTATCGCCTAAGTATGCACATGGCCAGGTGATCATGACGATGGTACCCAGGTCGGGACACGAGATGCTCGCTAGACGTCTTAGAATGTTGGCAAGATGCGAAAGAGCGGTGGAAGCTCGCGGCACTTCACCCGTGGACCTAATCCAGGGTCCTCCTGTCTGAGCAAGTAGGCCTGACGCGGAGTTGAGCACGAAGCAGAGCCCTTGGACGAGCGGTTGGAGAACCTTTGTCTTCCGTCGCAGCCGTAGGCGCTTGACAAAGGTTAAAGAGGATGATGCGTCGTAAGATGCAGATGCCCCAGGGTGTGGCCATGGAGTGTACCGATATCGCTTGCAGGTGCCTCATGGAAGAAAGAGTAGACATGGTTGCGCATCGTCGGGGAAGAAGCAGAGCCGATGTTTAGGGCCCACTGTGGGCATCATCGCATTGCTAGCTGCAGCGCCAGTCCTCATGCTACATTTGCTCTTCACATCATATTGACCGCGATTCCCACCGCAATCGCATTAGCAATTGCCCTTCTGGATGATGGCATTGCTCTAACAGACGTCAGAGGTGTTTCTGCATCCTGCGAAGGCAGCGCGCCTTTCGTCCGGCCGTCTACTGACTCGCCTGCTTCTCAGAGCGACTCTCATGTCCCTTCTAGAAGATACCTCTTCCTTTCAGCGGTTTCACAGTAGCGCCGAAGCCATGTGCGGACCCGTCCGCTAGGCCGGCGATCAGCCTGGCATCTAAACTGGCGCAAGCCCACGCTGGGCAGCTTTCACTTGCATACGGTGTACGATTTCTAATAAAGTAGCTCGAGTAATTCCTGTTTGAACTGATCGGATAGCGGCATTCTTTCCCACATCCTCCACATGGATGCTAGCCTCGTCCAACACCATCCATTACTCTGCATCTGAAGTTTGCCTCACCTTCATGCAAGTGTACAGAGAAGACAGCACATTGGCGCTAATCAGCACTCACCGATCGTACAAGGCGCTACCCATTCGAGTCATCTACAACAGCTGTCGCTCACACCCTCGATTCCATAGTACAGCTGATGTCGACAACGCAGAACCAAAAGGAAGCAACCAATCCAAGAGCATCTAGTGTTGCTGGCTCAAATAGGCTCTGTGTCCGTCCTTACCGCAGCAAGCGTAAACACATCCTATCCAGTACGCGCTTCTGAGAAAGATGTGCAGCCATGAAGCTTCGACAGTAGACAACACAATGCGAATCAAGACTGAACACGTAGGATGACAAGTAAACGGCTGAGCGAGGTTCAGAATGCTTCAGAGCATAGAAGAGGAAACGTAAAAAAAGGCCCGAATTGGGTGTTCACCTGACCAGAGCTCTCCAGGGCTGCATCCACACCCAGATCAAAAGCAAACGCCCTTCCTTCGCGGAATAGGAAAGTCGCAGTCAAGACGACAAGGCCGGTTGGTCTCCCAGAGGCACGTGAAGGAGATACGCGAGCGCGTCTCTGACTGAGGTAGGAAAGCCATCGCTTGCGAGGAAAAAAGAATACTCACGCGTCGCCTGCGAAACCCAAGTTCGATGTACGACATCCACATTGGGATCCATGAGGGTCACCTTGGTACAGCATCAATTATTTACCTGCCATAACAGATGCACATTTGGCACGCTCGTCAGTTCTGTACCTCAGTACACCTCGCAGGATGACAGTCGTAATGTGACGCTTCGTCGCAGCACATTGAGCAAGCGCATATCAGTCAGGTCATCGGCGCGATAGGCTCGATCTATCAGGACATCGTATTCAGATCATCTCGCGGACGCTGAGAACGATGCACGCAAGGTATGATACGGATACGAAACTAACAACGACAAGACTATTTGAGGTGTTGCATAGATCCATTCATGCTAGTATAAGAACTATGTGCGAATGCGAATATTTACAGTGAAGTATGTCGTCTCAGGGGTGCTCATCAGTTCGTGACCCGTCTAGCAGGTAAACTTCTTAGGACCCGGGATAGTATAGGTCGAAGCCTTGTACGCATCATAAGTAATACCAGCGTCAGAGCCCTTGTACGCGCCAGGGAAGGAAACAAGACCGCTGGGCTTGGTGCTTCCACCACCAGTGACCTTGAGCTGATGGCAACCAGGATAGAACTGGGCACCAGGGTACTGGTACGCGGCGTGCAGCGCAATGATTTCATGGCGAACGAGGTAGTAACCGGGAGCAATGCACTTGGGGATAGTATAGGTGACGGAACCACCAGCGACCTGGAGAGCATCGGAGCCCCAGACATCTGAAGTGCCTTGGCGGCCATCTTCCTGGACCTTGAACCAGACAGCACTGTCACGACGTTGTTAGCACGAACCAAAGGCCAGAACGGGGGAAAAGAAGCAAGGCAACTTACGCAGACTCGGGCATCCAGGCGTTGCAGCCCGTGTCGGGGCACTTGGCCATGTAGGTAATGGTAGGACCCATGTGGCTCTCTGGCCACAGCGTCCAGAAGAGCTCGACGTCAGAGCCAGCGGCAGCCTCGGCGTGCAGAGCAGCGGGCTTGGAGCCGTTGATGCCACCAGCAGCGTAGCCGCCGCATTGCACATCGGAGATGGTAACGTCCTCGACGGGTCCGTTGCCCTGGATGGGACGCGAGATGCGCTTCACGTCGGTCATGTACGGGTCTTGGTACGGCTGGTAGAAGACGTATTCCTTGCCGCCGATGGTAGCGTTGTTGACGTAGCCGTGGGCTGCAACGGCGGTGGCGAAAGCGAGGGCGGAGGTGATGTACTTCATGGTGAAGATGTTCGATTCGAAGAAGAGGTTTTTGAAGAAAGAAGTGAAAGTTGCGTCAAAGATACGATCCTGTCGTAATGAAGCGTGGTGTAAGCCGAAGCTGAAACTGAAGAAGTGAATGACTTATAAGTTGGAAACAAAAGAGTGAATGGATGCAATGCGATCGGTACTGAGTGACCTCGATGCCGGAATAGATTGCTCGAGGTCGCGGCTCTTATAGTACACATGGTTTGCTCGGTGGTAATTACTCCACGACACAGGGCTGCGGTGCGTCACACAGGATTGTGGAATGTTTGAAACTCGTCATGGCGGTGCATGCTGGAGGGCGATCATCAAGGAGGGTGCGTAGATTAATCACGGCACGCTAGCTACACATGATGGTCTTGGTGGACTCCACAGTTCCCCTTTGAGGCTGCGAGCAGTAGCTTCATCTAGCCCGTTGTCCCCGTAAAGGAGCACGCTGCAAGTAAGCGAAATGAGTGTAAATAGTAGAATCTCTTGTCAGACGTCATTTGGTCTTTTAACGAGTCCAAACAAACATGCTTTTTGCGAGGAAACAGAAGTCGAGGGCGATACGCCCACAGGGTAGCGGTCGTGGGCGAACTAGAGTGGAGTCTCGACCGTCTTGAAACATGGCGTGTAAAACATTTCCACAGCGCTTGCGATTCACAATTGGCGGACATGAGTAGATGCTGGGTTGTTTGTCTCAGATTAGAGGTGGCATACACGTGATTGCGGATGTCGCTACCGGATTATGTTGCATCGTCGGAGAAATTAAATTGCATGTTATATAGAGAAAGCCGGGATGCCGGTCGTCATTGTGTCACAATGCCACTGCCTGTATACTGAACGCCTGAGATGGCTGCGGGACTGCTGGGATGCGGCCCGGGGGTTGGGGATGGTTTGGGGCGGACGCCATGTTAGATTGCGATGCGCTGGACAGCATCTTGGCTCTGGCAGAAGATGTGGGCGAAGGAATCAAAGCCACAAATTTTTGTGCGTGAGCAATACGGGTTAGACACTCAGTGTCGTGTTAAGTATATAGGTGATACTGTCGCGATTGCTCTGCAGGATCCTGCTGCACCTCCTCTGGTGAACATGTTGCCCCAATCGACTAAACTGTGCAGTACAAATCATTGCTCATCAACTGTTGACTCGTTGCCAAAGACTTGGTCGTAAGTGGGAAGGGGTTAGGAGTAATGGGGAAAAAGGGGCTCATAGTGGACAACGATATCAGTAGGACCGTGCTCTATGTCTTGAGCAATTCGCTCTGTTGATAACAGAGAAAGCGCTGGCGAGAGTTTCGTTGCGCCATGGGGCGGCTGAGGGCCAAACTTATGCGACCACGGCTTTGGTGACTATGTAGCACATTAGCAGACGGAATGCTTGCTCGACATCACTGAGCACAGTCTTGACTCATACTCCTGATTGCAATGCAGAGGCACTCGTAGGCATCAGAGAGTAAGTATTAACACAGCTGCATGAAGTAACGTGCAACCTATCCATGAACTCCGAGTTGTGGCCGCAGACGTTTGAGTATGCCAAAACCATGCCCTGGGCTCCAAAAAAATACAGCCATGTACCCGTATCGTGATTCTTCTAGTATCCAGTGGCACCGGGTGCCTTTTCGTCCTTCTTCAGGCTGAGCAGTAGTTCTCGGAATCGGGCCTTTTCGCTGCCTGATGCGCCGCCCTTTGTGCCCTTTCCACTCAAGTCGACCAGCTTGGCGATGCGCTCCCAGCTGGTGCCGCCTGCCGTGGTGTCGTCGCGGTTTGCCAGAAACTCGTCGGCCTCCTTTCGTGTCTTGGCAATCTCCTTGTCCTTTTTGTTGTTGTAGTTCTCGTAAAAGTCGTCAATGTTCTGCTGGGCCTCCTTGATGGTCCTCTCCTTGCGGTCGCGCGAAACCTCGTCGCGGTGCTGGATCTGGAGGTCGCGGCGCTCGCGCCATTCGCGAATGACATCGGGTTCGGGTGAGTCTGATCGCTGTGGGGTGAAGGACGGGGCTGGCTGGCCGGGGAGGAAGGGCAAGCTGGAGCCTGTGATGGTGCCGCCGGGGGCCATGTGCTTGTTTGGGGTCAGTATGCGGGGGGTTCACACTATGGTTGTTTGGCGGGCTGCCGTCGGGGAAGCAGGGCGGTGCTTACATCGTTGGTCGTGTCAATGGCGGGGAAGGAGCTCTCGAAGCCGCTCATCTCCTGGCCGCCCACGTTGGCCTGGCTGAAGTCGCCCCCGAGCAGGTCGTCGTCGCCATCCTCGACCGTCGCGGCCCGGTCGTTTTCTGAGGCAAACTGGTCGGCATCGTCACCGAGGAGGGCGCGTTCGCGGTCGAGGAAGTTGCTGGCGTCGTTGGAGTCGCCGCCAATGGCAAAGTCTGCTGCATCGCCGCGCGCTTCGGTCTGGCCTGCGAGGGTTGGTTAGCATGCGATGCGGAGCTGCTTCGGGAGTTGTTGCCCTGGCGGAGCTCACCAGCATCAATCTCGTCTAATGAGGGGAATCGGTCGGCCATTGTGGGTGTCGGGTGTGCGGCGGCGAGGAGAGTGCGCGGGGGAAAAGCAATGAGATTGGCGACAATGGGTGGTTGCGTACAGGTGTCTTGTTGTTGTTGCGTCAGGCACACACTGACCGTCCGTCACGGCCAAGGGAGCTGCTTGGCGCGACCGAGCCACGTTTAGCCGCATCGCACTTAGCCTCGACAGCTTCCCTCACTTCCCACTGCTCTCCTCCCATCCCATTCCCATTACAGTCCCCAACACACGTCATCACTGTAGTCGCGAGCACTCGCAGAGCACATGTCCCACACTGAAGGCTTCATCACCTCTGTTGCCATCACTTGCACTGCCGCAGCTTGATTGTCATACTAGTCGCGTGCGCGCCGTCTTTCAGTAGCAGGCTGCACCATTGATTCGTGAAGACCCTAGTCATGGCTTTCACCGAGGACAGCCTCAAGGCGAAGCTGTCATCGCTCAATGAGACGCAGGACGCCATCTCTACTGTTGGCCAGTGGATCCTCTTTCACAGGTAAAGCTTCCCATCTTCTGCCAAGACCAGGTGGTGAGGTTGGCGCAATCACTTTGTCTGCATGCACATGTGCTTCACGCGACAAACAAGATACTAACAGCACGTGTACAGACGACATGCTGAGCGCATCGCCCAGGTATGGCTCCAACGCATCAAGGAGGTGCCGCCAAACAAGAAGCTGGTCCTCATCTATCTCGCCAACGAAATCACCCAAACCTCCAAGATGCGCAAGAAGGACGAGTTCCTGCGCGCATACGAGCCCATCCTTGCTGAAGGGACCACAGTAGCCTACAAAGGCTCCCCCCACGAAATACAGAACAAGATCCGCAGAGTAGTCGAGGTCTGGAGGCAGCGCAACATCTTCAACCAGGCTGTACAGCAGGCAGTGGAGAGGTCGATAGACGACGTGGACCGCACAAAGTCTACGCGCAAACCTGCCCTTGGTGGAGCACTCTTCTCCAGCTCGACCGTCCCGCCTGAGCTCACACCTGTCGCGCCACTGGCGACCGCGCTCCAGAAAGCCGACCTCGCGACCAAACCCGCCGTCACCACGGCCAACCAGGACTACGAGAAACTCACCAACCCAAACGCTGCGATTCCATCTCCGCCCATGCACGCTGCCGGGCTCGCTGCGCTCTGCAAGAAGCTTGCCCTGGCCGAAGGTGCCGTCGCCGAGAGCATCAAGGCACGCAAGGCCCTCATCACCGGCCTTGAGCAACTTCTCGAGACGAACAAGAGGAAACTGGTCGACGAAGAGGCACAGGAGGCCGACCTGAAGACGCGCAAAGACGCGATAGAGAGCCGAAAGCGCGCCGTCGAGGAAGCCATCCTCAAAGGATTGTCAGCGGCAGAGCAGAATAGGATCTCGACTGCGCCTCTCCCAGTCGCAACGACCTCGCCAGTCGCCGCCACCTTCTCAGCTGCGCAGGAACGCCCTCAAGTCGAGGAACTCACGCCTCCGCCCATGGAGTCCTTCACGCCTGTTGGATCTCCCCAGCAAGCGCCCGCGCCCAGAAATGACCCTGTACCTGCCATTCGCGACGACGAAATGCCCCAGCCCGTCGCTCATCCTGTCGTGCCCGAGACTGCCCCTGCGCCCGCGCATCACACAACCCAGCCAGAGTATGCAACCGCAATTGGCGAGCCGAACCAGCACCCAGCCGCAGACCTCCTCAAGAGCCTACAACACGCGCGACCAGGAGCCGAGGGTGGTGTCTATGGCCAGCAGGCGTATGAGAATGCGCACAAGAAGAGGAAGATGAGCAGGAATGCGGCAGACGACGACTTTGCCGCTTTCGCTGGTGACAGAGACATGGCGGGCATTGATGACAACTTTGCCGAGCTGATTTGAGAGAGCGAGTGTTTGAGCATGGGCAGAGTTGGTTGTTTGGTAGGCAGACATGGCAGACGCAACGAAGCAGGCTTTCGGATAGCTTTTGGGAAAAAGTCACAAGGCGCACAAAAATTAGCTCAGGATATATGGTCGTGTCGACAATCGTTGTTCGAAGATACCAAATTATCCATCATAATGTACAATTACAGCATTCATGCCATCCCTTTATTTCCGTCATCATCATTCATTCTGGCATTGCAAACCATCAACTCAGACGAAACAGGTCACGCCTGGCCCGGCATCTTCCTGTTCTTCTCAATCTCGCCCATAATCTGCTGACCCTCCTCGGTCGTCGCATCGATGACGCCCTCCTCGAGACTCAACATGCCACCCTGGCCCAGCTTCTCCACCACCTCTTCCGCCTCATCCACACTCATCTTGGCCAGCACCTTGTTCACCTCGTCCAGCTTCCCGCTCTCAAGCGCCCGCTGCAGTCCTGGCGGGAAGCTCTCGAAGATCTGCCGTGCCTGCTCTTCTGCCTCTTTTTCTTGCGGGTCCGTCGCAGTAGACTCCTTGGGCGGAACCGAGATGTTGATTTGCGTGTTGGGGTCTACGGCGTGGAGCTGGATCTGCTCTACACCTGCGCCTTCCGACTGTGGGTTCTCGGCGCGTTCTTTCAGAATCTCGGCGGCGCGTGTCTTGATACGGTGGTAGGTAGAGTCGACGTCGTCGTTGAACATCTTGCCGGCCTGGTGGTCTTTGGTCTGTATGCGCTTGAAGAAGAGCTCTACGCCTTGGCGGCCACCGAGCTGTCGACAGTACTGCAGTAGGAGACCTTGGTGTACGCATTGCCGGGCGTGTTTTGGCTTGCCATCGAGTTCCGAGTTGAAGGCTTCGACGAGGAGTCCGTCGGTCTCTTTTTCGGCTAGGATCTCTGGGTGTGCCATCAGGAACTGGAGACATGCGTACCAATCTCCGGCTTTTATCTTTGCGAATTGCTGTGCGAGGGGTGAGGCGGTAATGTCGTCGTCGTCATCTTCGGGCGAGGCTCCAACGACGCTTCCTTCTTCTATGTCGGCATCTGCGCCCGATGATTGGCCTGTGTCTGTCCGCGTGGCTGCGGGCCGTTGTGGGTTGTTGAGCAGTTCGACTGTGGTCTCCTTCTTCGCTGCTGTCGACGACGACGCGGCGGCAGCCTTCTTCTTCTTCTCTTCCTCGACCTTCTTGACGTTGGAGTAGTTGAAGCCCTCGTGGATGTCGTCGCTGGTGATGTGCTTCTTTTCCTCCTTCTCCAGCTCGTCGAGCTTTGCCAGCAGTTGGCTCTGTAGATCCTGGATGCGCGCCTTCTCCTTCTCCAGCCCCTGTATAAAGAGTGTGTACCGTGGCTCGTCGCTCTTCTGCTCGTCAATGTCCTTCTTAACCGCGTCTACCAGACTCGCCATCATCTGCGGGTACGTGGGCTTGTCCTTGATGTGCTCGTGGACGCCCTCTGGCGGTGGCGGCGGCCGATCTGCGCCTCCGTCCTTGTCGACCTTCATGTCCATCATGCTCTCCATCATGGCCTGGAAGACGAGCTGGTCGTCGTTTGCGCCATTTCCCTCGGCTTGCTTGTCCTTGTGCGACTTGAGCGCCGTGAGCAGACGGTCGACGCGCTCGGTAAGGCCGTCGTTGATGATGCGCTCATACTTGAGGGTGCGTATCTGGTGGCGGCGGTGGTCGCGTTCCTGGTGTATCTGGGCCTGCTTCGCGCGAATAAACGACTTCTTGTCGACATTGGGGTGCACTTCGATGTCGCTGTCGTCAGAGAGCTCCAAGGCGTCCTGATGCACTGTCAGAAGCTGCGGCTGCGACTGCGGCGTCGGGGAAGCGCGTCACTCACCCATTTGCTGTAATTGATGACCATTTTGGCTGGGATCTGGGTCGTGTGCTACTGGTGGATGCTGGTGTTGCTGCTACTCGAGCCTGCACCGTGTTTAGTACGATTGCGGGGCTCAAGTGGCATGTCGCGTTTGGCCCACAGCGTCATCGAGAAGCTTCGACCAACTTCACCTGCACTCCATAGCATCCCTCACCAGCGCTGCTGTCGCCTCGACAGAATGACTATACTGGACTTCTATTCTAGCATTGTGCCACATTTCAAGCGCAATACTGCGGGTACCAAAAGTTGTCGATAGACCCATATTGCGAGTACACGCCGGAATGGGCCACATGCCATCTATAAGTCTCGTTGGACGCGAACTGCAAGGTCATCCTGTATCCCAAGTTGCCAATCACTATGCAGATTCGGCAGCCACTTGCAATTACCGAAGACAAAATGCAAGCACGCCTGCGATGGCTTTCCGCCCATGACATGGAATAATGTCGCTAGGAGATGGACCTCCATGTTTAGTTAAAGGCCGGAAATAACTGGTCGAAGCGGTGCGCCGAGATACGCATCTGCATCAAATAGGACTTCGTCTTGAGCCACGGTACCTCTTGTCAACATTCGTCTCATACTACCAAATCCCCAGCAACCACAAAAACAATCCAGGGCAAACGACGTCTATAAGGAGGAGAATCTTTCACGTTCCAGCAAGATACCCAAGACAGCCGGATTTGGGATGTGCTACAGCACTGATCAAATTGAGTAATCGTCAAGAGTGGGGAGCTTTCTGGGACCACTGCGAAATGAGCCGCATCCTGAACGGATTGGGGAACACAGGTCGGCGAATAGTGGTCTACGAATACGGGACATGGCTGGGGAGAACTGTCGGAGAGGTGCGATGACACGTCCCGGTCCTCGGAACGCTAATCGACGCGCTTGTCACTCAACAGGCAGGAGAAAGCCCAGATCAAGCTTTTTGGCATCCGGCGCCGAAGACTTGTCAATGGCCAGTTCCAAAGCTTATCTTTCTCTCCAATGACAGACACACGTGTGATCTTGCCGTTTCCGCCCCTGCGTCCATGTCTGTCTGACGGCGTGGGTGACGCAGCCGAGGCGATCTACGTGCGCGTACCTGCCTCCAAGGCTGCATAAGAAGATAACAGCCTACTTGCTTACCGCCACGCACTGCGATTCACTCCGTCTTGATAATGCGGTCTTTTGCCTTTGGCGCTTTCGTCTCCATAGTAGCGCCTGTTTTGGCCTGCGAAGGCCACCACAGCTGCTACGGACCGTTGAAAGACGATGTCGTCCTGACCAGAAACGTTCGACGCATGCAACCGGACGCGCAGAATGCGACTACAACACCCAAGGCGCCCCTGGAATGGGGCCAAGTCAATTTCCTGCACACAACGGACACGCATGGATGGCTCGAAGGCCACATCAAGGAACAGAATTATGGTGCGGACTGGGGTGACTACGTTAGCTTCACCAAGCACATGAAGCAGAAAGCTCGGAGTCTCGGTGTTGACTTGCTTCTTGTAGACACAGGGGTCAGTATCTACCATGATGCCCTGCAGACGAGCAGGACGACGCATGTGGTTGAGAAAGATGGCAGTTCCGCTGACATACGATAGGACCTCCACGACGGTGCAGGACTGAGTGATGCAACATCTCCCAATGGCAACATCACGAACGCCATCTTCGAAAACATCGACTACGACTTGTTGACCATCGGGAACCACGAGCTTTATGTTACCGAGATCGCCTATGAAACCTTCAGCAACTTCTCCAAGGTCTACGGAGACAAGTATCTTACCAGCAATGTACAGATCATCAACCCAGCTACTGGCCAGTTTGAGTATATCGGATCTCGCTACCGTTACTTCACCACCGAGCAGGGTAAGTTGAATGTCTCTGAAAGTGGCTAAATGCTGATGTAGACAGGGCTCCGCATCATGGCTTTTGGTGTTCTCTTTGATTTCACTGGCAACAGCAACGTCTCCAAGGTCATCAAGGCAGCCGACATGGTGAAGCAGCCGTGGTTTCAACAAGCTGTGAACTACACGGAGCCGATTGATCTGTTCGTGATCACTGGTCACAACCCGGTACGGACAAGCGTCTCTAGCAGCACGATGGGCACTGTCTTCAGGGCCATTCGTAGCGTAAGACCAGACGTGCCCATTCAAGCTTTCGGTGGACGCACGCACATCCGAGACTTTACCGTGTACGATAACAAAGCTACCGGACTTGAGTCTGGTAAGAGGATTTGGCGATTTTCGGTGTATTTATCTAACATCACCTCAGGTCGTTACTGTGAAACCTTGGGTTGGCTTGCAATTTCCGGTGTCGAGTCGAAGACCTGCAAAGCGCAACACAAGCCCAAAGGTGTACCGAATCCTACTCGTAAAGCGGTGGTACTAGCGAGCACAGGAACTGCATCTGCCAGTGCCCATCTGCCCACATCTTCTTCAAACTCCACGATCCGCTACGCTCGGCGATACCTTGATTGGAATCGTAACACATTCGCTTACCATGCTGAGGGCAGTCAGCCCTATACCACATTCGACACATCTGCTGGCACCAGCATCAGTGCCGAGATTACTTCCGACCGAAGCAAGCTCAACCTGACCGATTTGTATGGGTATGTGTACTACCTATTATCATGCTCTCGGATATGTACTAAGACTTCAATAGTTGCGCACCGGAGACATACTGCCAGTATTGCAAGCCTTTTCTGGCTGAAGGTAACCTCTTTGGACTACTGCAGACTGCATTGGCTACAGTCGTCGTGAACGAAACGCGCAAGGACGTTCCAAGACTCATCATTATCAACACTGGATCTGTTCGCTTTGACCTTGCCAAGGGTCCCTTCACTTACGACGACTCCTTCATCGTATCTCCATTCGATGATGCCTTCCAGTTCATCCCCGATGTACCCTACGAGCAGGCTTCGCAGGTGATCGATATACTCAACGCTGGTGCCTTTCAGAAGAAGAAGAAGCGGGATCTTGAGACTGCCGACTTTGGCTTCAGTCCCATTCTCGCAGACCGAGACACCTGCCTTGATCCGCCACTCACTCACCACTACGAAGGATTGACGCGCCGATCGAAGCAAGGTGGACGTCTTATCCGCCGTCAATCTACTGCTCCTAGCCCAGGTTACACAACAAAAGATGACTTCGGTACCGATGGAGATGATACGACACACTCGACTATCCCAGACTACTCGCAACCCAACGATCTTCAGGCGAACGCCTCTTTCCCGCTTGACGGATCCATGCCAAAGACCGTTGATCTCGTGTTCTTGGATTTCATTGCCAGCTACATTGTCAACGCTCTCAATCAGCCCGATGTTGGCGGAGACTTCTCGCTCAGTCAGGTATCGTACTACATGGACAAGAGCTTTACCACCAACAGCTACCTACCGGCCTATGCTAAGATTGCTTGGCAGGCAAATGTGCCAAATTGCCCAGTCGGAGAGGGAATCGGTGCCTCGTAAAGTGCAGAGTACTGCTTGAGGTGTTACTGCGCTTGTACCACAATGTCTGGAGTGTGGACTGTGAGTAGGTCGCCAGTATGGAATAGCTACAGCAATGTCAAACCAGCGCTTTCGCACATGTTACAAGATCCAACGTCGACACATGCTTCTCCCAAGACAAAGAGGAGGTCAAACAAACTACCCAGAGTCTGTGCCACTACCCTTGGGGCTTTTTCGGACTCATGACACGAACCTTTCGATCCTTTTGTGGGACAACCACTCGCCATTAATGAGAAAAAGTCAAACTGCAAGGCGACGAGCTCCTTCGTGCCATGCGCTTTACTTCTCTGAATGTACTCCAATATGACATTCGGCATGAGCCGAGATTCGCGAATCCTCCACCAATAGACAAAAGGCCCTTTCAAACTGCCGAAAGAACCGAACTCACCCATTTCTAGATATCATCAGGAATCCCTCAGGGGTTTTGGCTGCAAAAGACAAAAAGAAGGCTAGCGTGACGCGCCAAGGACGCCAGCACGGTTTACCCGCCTCGATAAGGACCTGAGGCAAACAGAACCCTTTCTCTCACACTGACCGTTTGAGAGCCCATTCCGTACTAATGCCCCGCTGTCTTATAGCCAAACGGACGTATGGCAGCTGTAGCGCATGCGGCGTGCGCCACACACACGGCAGACTAAGCCCGACACGTGAATATGCGACGTGAACCACGGGCCGAGGAGCTCAGGTGGTGCAGCCTTTCTCTACGAAAGCAACCTGCCCACGGCAAAAACGCAGGTACCGTGTCTGACTTCCACAGCAGGCTGAAGCAGGCGTTGCTTGGCTGTGCTGTCGGTGCAATGAGTCGAGGTCGATAATATGGTTAGTATCGTCCGATCTTCGTAGGGGTAGGTATCTTCCGTTTCCCTCTTTGTGGATTCTCTTCACGGGTCTGCTCATATATAATC
Source organism: Alternaria dauci (assembly GCF_042100115.1). Classification (NCBI taxonomy): domain Eukaryota; kingdom Fungi; phylum Ascomycota; class Dothideomycetes; order Pleosporales; family Pleosporaceae; genus Alternaria; species Alternaria dauci. The sequence goes on from NC_091278.1 coordinate 1,316,652, forward strand.
TTCGTTTACACTCGCTGGCGAGGGTTTGAAGTTCGGTATACGCTCTCTTACTGCCGTTCGTTTCGTTGCATCTTTTAATTCTCATCTTGCCGTTTGTGCGCTGCTTCGGCGTCATTTCCTGCATATATCTTTCCAGATCACAGACATTCTTTTTACTCTTTATTTGACGGGTGATTACGCGCGCGATATGCACTTTTCTAGCCTTCGTGGCACTTTGGTAGTCTTCCTAATCGCATACTTCAACACGGATGTTGCAGCGATCTCGGGAGATGATCTCGAGACGCACCGGCTGCTGCGAGCGGCTACGAAACGATCAGACCTCTACAAGAGAGGCGTGAGGATCACGAAGAGATTCGAGACTGAACTGGCTTATGTCGAGAGTATGCTAGAGTTGCTGCGTCCACTCACTATACCGCTAACAGTGCGCTAGATGAGAACGTCTGGAACGACGAGTCTACATTTGCTTCACAGGTTAAAGTCAGCTCGCAGAAGCCGCTGCTCAACTTGGAAGAGCATGAACACCATCTGCAAGATGTACAGTGCGTCGACGATACGATGAAGCTGCACTTTGTGGATACTTCCTCTGCACGAGATGCTCGATCGGCTTGTCATGGGGGCCTGATCATCACGTCGCACGAGAGCTGCAACGAAGAAGGCGAACGAGCGGTATATCGGTAAGCTTCCTATATGTGTCCCAAGGACTTTACCTGACGACTCAAGGGTAAATGATGTCTCTTTCGCCAAGGATGGAGAAGCCCTCGAGCTATCCGTCTCGAAGACGACTTGGCAAGCAGCATTTGACTACGTGGACATCTCCTTTGGCCACACTACCGAAGACCATGTATACCGCCGCCATTCCGACTTCACGAGGCTCCGCCACAAGCGACAGAGTAGAGTCAACATACCGGCAGACACTCCTGACGATGTCAACACTGTTACCTTTGATCTAGGCTCAGAGCTTCTCAATACTACGTTTGGCATTGAATCCTTCTTGTCAGCAATTTCTGGCGCCATCCCGGTGCCCCATGTACCTTTGCCGATTGAGATTGGATGTAAGAGGTGTACGACAAGTGGACAGATCGCCCTCACACAGGGCGCCTTCAAAATTGATGCTTCACAAATTGATCTAATTCCGGACATCTTCCAAGGCGGCGATGATGGGAAGGAAATCACGAGTGTCATCACGGGTGGCTTCGTCGAACTTGTGGCTACTGGTGTTGGTGCGCGAATGGAGTTGTTTGCCAGACCAGTCAGCTCTGGTGGATTTGAGATCGCCTTGTTCCAGGTTCCAATTGCTGGTTTCGTGATTCCCGGCATTGGCAAGGCTGGAGCTGTCTTTGAGCCAAGGATTGCGTTCGACTTTGAGATTAGCGGTACACTCGAAGTCAACTACGGGCTTGAAGTCACGGTATGTGTGGTTTTCTGAATACACGTGGACATTTGGTACTGACATTATCAGGTACCGGATGGTTCCAGCCTCCGAGTGGAACTTGCAGATCTCGCCAGCAGCCGTCTTACTGGTTTCCAGGAATCTAGACTCACTCCTTTACCCGTCGAAGTCAACGTGACCGACGCAGAGATTCTACTTGGTCTCGCCTTTATACCCTCCATACCGATTGGTTTTGAATTCCTAGATCAGCTCACGGGTGAAATAACACCTTCTTTGCAATTGCCCCGTCTAGACGCGAAGCTATCGAGCAACATTGTCGAGAACTGCGGTAGTGGCAGTAACAACACTTATCCAGGTGTGCCATATGCGAACCACTCAGCGGAACTATCGCCCGAACTCCTGAGGCTAGGCCCTCTGGCCTTGGTGGAAGCAAACATCTCTCTTGCGATCGACATCGCTCTGGACGTTTCCTTGCCAGTCCTTCCACCACCGTTCAATGCAGTTGGCATCGAAGAGAACATTTTCACGGCAACCTTTCCTTTGCTATCGTCTTGTGCATCGCCTGATGATGCTTTCAACAACGCTACAGGTGTCTTGGTCCCTCCACCAGTGGCGAGCAACACCCTCGCGGCACCGGGGCTGAACGCTACCATGGGAATGGCGCGTGCTGGTAATACAGCGACACGTGCCAGTGCAGAGGCCGCGGCTCCGACTCTTTCGCCAGACATCACCTTCGTATTCGCTAGCGATGTGGTGTCTCCAACTTCAGAGTTGATTGCTACTTCGACGCCGATCAGTATTACCTTATCGGAAACCTCTCTCGTAAGCACTATGTCGACGCTGATGAGTAGGATGTGGTCTGTAACTTCTCTCGCGGACACCACTTCGACACCAGTAAGCTATACTGCGTACACGTCTTCGCTGAACGCTACTTCTACAATGGAGAGCGAGACGGTTTCTACGCCCTGCACTTCCTCGTTGCTATACTCTACCTCAACGGTCGCGAGCGAGATATCCTCTACTCGCAGTTCTTCCTTATTGTACCCCACCTCGGCAGTGGTGAGCGAGACAATTTCCACTCCTTGCTCTACTTCTTCTTCTTCTTCTTCTTCTTCTTCTTCTTCTTTGTACCCCACCTCGACGATGGTGAGCGAGAAAACCTCTACTACGTGTACAACTTCCTTGAACTCCACTTCGACACTAATCGACTACACTGTGTCTGCGACGCCATCATCGGCAACTACTATATCGACAGCGGCCTATGGTTACGCGACATCGTCGACTCCTTCGCTGAACACTACGACGGTACTATATGACAGCCCTTCAACAAGTTTTACCACGAGAACAACTTACGTCACTGTGACTCCATCGTCAGTAGCGACATCGACCTCTTGTTCTCTTGGATCAACCCTGACGATGAGTAACTCGACATTTTCCGCGTCGCAATATGCCACTGTGGTCCCGGATTATTTGGCAGAAACATCGGTTAGATCCGCATCGCCGACTTCATCTCCACGCCCATCCTCAGCATTCATTCCTGCTTATAACACATCGAGTCCGGCGATTCCAGTCCTTTCGCCTTATTCACCCGCAGCTTCGTTTACACCAGTGGTATCCGCACAGCCCGTCGTACCTGAGGATTTGCCTCCACCAGCACCGGTAGTCACCATGACGGTTGGGTTCCTAGTCCCAAGCAATGGCAGCGCCGTACCCGTACAGCAGACGGGCCTCCCGGAGTTTACTGGGGCTGCGACAAGAGTCGTGTCTGTATCCATGACAAAGGTCATGCTGGGGTGGTTGGTCGGTGTAGTCGGCTTTTGTGCTATGGTACCACTTTTCTAATCTCAGTTTTTTTCAATTTGTCAAACATATACTCTTGTTTGGCTCACCCGCCATCCTGGTGCTGTGTGTTCATCTTGTAGCTAGGACACCATATCTAGCCTGTACATATCTACGTCGGCGAGAGCTGAGTATATGTCAGCTTGTAGGGTGTTATTTCATCAATCACTTCTAGAGTGATATCCGCTTATCTAGAAACTATTCAGGCCTTCTTTCAATTGCTCTGCATCCGAAATATCAACAGAGAACCAACGTACCTCTCCACTCGTACATGACCAAGTGATAGGATGCGGGATTTGTTGTCGCAAGCGAGTCGGCCTCTACCACGAGAGAAGCAAACAGTTAGGTGACGAGATGCACGTTATCGCGATCGGATACAGCGTGAAGCATTTATTCAACCACGAGGCCACTTGGAGACCCCTGGTGATACACAGAGATTACGCCATGCGTGATACCGCCTTCGAAGAGCTTAGGTAGGTGTACCTCGGCTGCAATGAAAGCTTTGTTGACTCTTGCACATGGCCTAAAGGCCGTGTCTATGGGTACAGTCAAGTGATGCCGTAAGTTTTTTTGAGAGCGATGGCAGCTTGGGTCTTTGAGACTTGACGGCGGGTCCATCAGGTCGGCGCTCACAGCGTTGTAATCGTGGCCGTGATGTTGTGAGAAGAGTGACGGTTTGCCCACCCCTGCCGGCTGTCGAGCACGGGCACTGACATCGTCACCGGTCCGCTCCCGACGCGCTCCATTCTCCTGCATTCCTCTGCCATCTTCTCCACCTGGCCCCCACGATACCAAAATCTAGATTCTCTAGCCTTCAGTACCCCAGCTCCACATACTGGCATACATCATTACACGAAGCGAATCCTGGTTGTCGACTTCAGAAATGACGACTGTTTGCGATGCTCCGCAGGGGCTGTGTGGCTGCACGCCCCTCAGCTGCTGCGCACCCGTTCACCACCACGATCAGCGACAGGGGCTCAGCAGCACACTCTTTGCTCCCAAGGTCTAGATTTCCGTGCGACAAACTCCAGATGACGTCGGTCGAGGCTTTGGAGATAGTGAGGATGTGGGAGACAGCTGCTATGCTGCTACCAGCTCGCACCCTACAGGCTGCAGACGGTTGGAAGGCGCGTCTAAAGGTCCAGACCGCCATCGCCGTGTCTCCTGTCCTTGGTTGTGACGCAGTTGTGGTGTGTTCAAGGTCGATCAGGCTCACTGCGCGCAAGGCACCTGTTGTAGGGTGCGCTTGTTGTGCAAAAGAAGGCGAGATGGAACGTGTGGAGATTCTTTGATCGCGATGAGGCAGATCTAGACTGTCCAAACATGCTTACGTCGTCGAAGAGGTTTGTCGACACGAAGCGTCGCATCGCATCGCTCAGAGGATATAAAGGTCATCGCTCGACAGATACACTGATCCAGAGCAGGTCGAGACTGTGGATAGAACCATTGTGTATTCAAAGCCTCACCACACCACCAACTACCTATTCCCTGACTTCGACATGCGCAAACCTAAACATCTGCCCTCTTCAGCGACCGCGCTCGGCACCCAAAACAACCCGAGCATACCTCCAAACGCCAAACTCGATATTGCTACGACAGCCCAAAGCAAGCCCGAGCGTCGCACGAAGAGGTATCGCGCAATCGAGCGTCCTGACGGCATCATCGTCGAACGTCCCCGATATCGACCTGCAGGCTCATCGCAGAAGCCAACAATCAAGTTCAAACAGAAGCCGGTCCCTTCAAACTACAATGGCACGCAGCGCAAATCTCCGGAAAAACCAAGGTCGAGCGATACAGGATACGACCTTGTGGGCATGGGCACGTCTTTCTGTATCGTGTCTACGGATAATATCGGCAGTGACGTCTTGGTCGGGCTTCTAGGAAGAGGCAGAGCAGGATACAACGAAGAGGCTACATGCGAGAATGCAAGTGTTCATGTAGTCGCAGGTAGAATTGAGGAGCAGCTCTGCCACGGATCTACACCGATGGCCCGGTTCCTAAGCGAGGAAGGGCCTTGGAGTTCTTTTTCTCTCGAACAAGTGCCAAAAGAGCTTTTGAGATCTTACACACCTCCAGCATCAGAAGCGTCCAAGGGTACTGCTGTTGGGTGAGCTTCGGCACTTTGCTGCATCTGATTGTACCGAAGTCCTCTAATTCTTGTCAATGCACGCCCCAAGAAACGCCCCTGAGCAAGTTGCGCGTGTTATGAATCAAGTCCACTACTGGCAGTCCTGCTGTTGCATTATGCTCGGACAACTACAATCACCATCCATGTGCCTAACCCACAGCGGCTATTTGGGGGCCAAAACAATGAGAGAGATGTTCGCAGGACGAGCCTGGGAAGCCAAGCTGCGGCTGCAAACGATCTGCGTTCTGTAAGACAACGCCCGTAGTAGTGCAACTACGTACATATCGATAACTCTACTGGCCAACATCCACATTTGCCGTCGCAATAAACCTGCTCGACATTGGGACACTTTGCGATCATGCCCGTCCCAGCATTGAGATGACATGAAGCGCCATGCCATAGTCCGTTCTGCGACTCTGGCAGGCCTGAAATACGCCACAAGACGCTCGCAGCCGCAGTGGTGATGACGGCATAGCTCCACAGGTGGTGGCATTGGCGTCCGCATCTGGGCTACTAGCTCTGCAGTGAGCCGTTCTCCGCTTGTCTCACGACTGCTTGTGCTATTTATCTAGGCTCGCCCGCCATCTGCATGGTGGGCGGGCCTGAACTGCGATACTACCGTCTAATCGCTGGTGGCAGTTCAACCTAGCAAAATGGCGCTTTTCGATGTGCTCAACCAATTCGCAGACACTAAAACAATCCTTCTTTGCTTGGTAGTCGTACTGGCCCTCACAATATGCGCTACTGCCTCGCTACCCTACTCGCATCGCATACCTGCAGATGCGCCGCCTCAAGTCAGCGATGATCTCCCCGTTGTTGGAGCTCTTGGCTTCTGGACTCAACGGTGGAACTGGTGGAGCCAGCGACGTGACCAGTCCAAAACTGGTACTTTCTCCTTCCATGTGGGACCGAACATGGTCGTCGCGCTCTCTGGAGACAAGGGACGTCAAGTGTTTTTCGAGTCGAAAGATTTGGGCTTTACTGAGGGCTGTAAGTGTCCCTGCACCAGCTACATGTGAGGCATGCACTGACTACCTACAACACATTCAGACTCTGTCCTATTCGGTGCCACGCCTAAATCAACCAAGGACATTACTGAAGAAGACAAGAATCTTGGTTTCGATGCCTGGTTTCAACGTCGCCTTACCTACCTACTGAAGCACGAGCAATTCCGCCGCAGGCTGCCTGTTCTTATATCCGACACAAAGGAAGCCCTAGAAGCCATCAAGAACGATGTCAGCGGCCGTACGAATCCCTTTGAGAGCCTTTATCGTATCATATTCCGCCTCACTATTCGCATGGTAGGTCCTACTGAGATCGCCGAGGATCCGAACAAGCTGGAAGATGCCTTGAAGATGTTCGAGTTGATTGATAGAAGCTCGACCGCTACGTCGGTGATCTTTCCAAAACTACCCTCACCATCTATCATCCAACGGACATATGCGGGCGCGCGACTTTACATGATGATCGACAATATCATCAAAAAGCGCGCGGCGAGTGACGAGAAACATGAGGATGCTCTACAACACATGCTCGATCAAGGCGACCGTGCTGTGAGGATCGTCGAGTTCATTGTTGGAGCGTTGTTCGCCGGGCTGATCAATAGCGGTATCAACGCAGGCTGGGTAAGTGGATCCAGATGTGCATACTGTATAGACGTGAGAAGACTGAGCTTGGTTAGGTAATCTGCTATCTTGCGACCTCGCCCGACTGGCTCGCCAAAGCGAAGGATGAGATCTGCAGCACTGCGGCGAGGTATGCCAAGGATCCTAACGCACCCTTGCGCGATCAGCTCGACGACGTACCTATAGAAGCGTGGGAGGCGGAATTTCCGATCATAGACTTGTGTCTCCGCGATTCTTTGCGACTGAACCTTCTCGGTACCGCCTTCAGGCAGAACATCAGCGATAGAGGCATACCCACTGGCAATGGCAATGAAGTCATCCCCCCTGGTGCATTCGTTACTTATGCCACGGGAGACATCCATCTCAACCCAGATGTCTATACTGATCCTCACAAGTGGGATCCTGCTCGATACCTACCAGAGCGCGCAGAGGACAAGAAGAAGGCGGCACATGGCTTTATCGGTTGGGGATCAGGACGACATCCCTGCCTGGGCATGCGCTTCGCCAAGTTGGAGCAGAACATTATCACCGCCTACTTCATCGCGACGTTTGACTTCACGCTTGAAGACGAGAGCGGCAAACAACTTCATGTCGCCCCTTTGGTTGACCACAATCGGCACTCAGCTCACAAACCGGCCAAATTGCAGTTCCTCAGGGTCAAAGCGAGGGAAGAATAGATGATCTCCTCTCAGACGTCCGCATGAATACACATCCAGCAACAGTCATGCTTCCTGTTGCCAAAACTTGGAGTGAATGGAGGCCGCTTTTCACATTCGAGATGAACTTGTTGGCATGTTGCAGAATCTTGAAGGCATCACGTGAAAACCGAAGTTCAATACTCAATAGTGCGTATGTAGCTATGACTTCTCTTCTTATCAGCGTGCGCATCAAAGGCAAGAACTCTGGAAGGAGTCACCTGCTTCAAGAATAGCGTCTTGGCGCGACGTGTCACACCTACCCACCTCAGTCAACGAGCAGCCGCCAGGGACTATGATGCACCACCAACACTTCTTCTGTGCTCTGAACTGCAGTATTAAGTCCGCTTCTTACGATCTGGCGAGGCTCTTCAGGTAATTACCCCACCATATTCACTCATTACGTCACCAACCCATTGATCACATGCAGGTACCGCGATTGCCGCAGTCGTGACAGGTCCTAGTACGCACAAAGCACAAATGAGCGTGTACCAAATTCACGAGAAGTCCACCACAACAACTGGCGTCTAAACTCAACCGTCCAAGTTACATATCACACCCAGTCCACATCGCAATGGCCCCAACAACATCACTCAGTTCTGGTCCCAGGAAAAGACGCGTAGCGAGCCCTGGAAGTGGCATCAAGACCCCGACCCTTCCACGGGAACCTGCGATACCGGACACCACTCCCGAAAGTCCGCAAGATGGCCAATACTCTGATACGAGTGTGCGATCAGACAACGTTGATTCCCACCTGCTGCAGAATCACGGCCTACTCAGCCTACCATGCGAGCTTATTGAGATGATAGCCTCAAATCTCCTCGCCACTACGCACATTCTTAACCTTGGACGTGTCAACAAACGGATTAACGGGATCGTTCAGCAAACCATCGTGCGCAACCTGACCATATCTAGCAGGAATATCAGAGAGTTTCTCGAAATGCTCGTTGGCAACGCCGAGCTTACCAGCAAGATATCTAGTGCTGATTTCGGAGATTTCGGATACAGCCGCCGCGGAGAACATTTGTACGCAGGTCCGATGAGAATCCGCCTGAATTTCCTAGAAACTCTTCGCACCGCCGTCGCTGCGACTACCGGGCGGATTATTGACTGGAGCCCGGTTAAAGAAAATAACAAACCTGTTGGTTCTGTATGGAAGCAAGACTCAGCCTTCTTTCTTAACACTCTCGCAATATGCTGTCCAAGCATCAAGTCAGTGACCATTCAACTACCCGAAGCTAGACCGTTTCACTCAGGCCAACCTCCACGTCCGGCACACCGTGCTCCATCATCTTTCCCTGCTCTGAACCCAGAGTTACTGCCCGTTGCTCCATTTCAGGGTCCAGCGTTGAAAGTGTTCCAGGCGGGGCTCGAAGCTCTCACAATCTCAGAGAACACAAGATGGAAGGGTCCTCCCACAGTCGAGATCCTTGAGCCATACAACCTCAAATGGAGGAACATGGGAACACACATTATTACTTTGGCAGGCTTCTCAAAACTAAAGCGACTTGATATACCCATGGATATCTTAGGACGTCCGCACGACATCGTGTTCTCCGACACCGGTAGCCCAAGTGTGACAAAACACGATGGACCAGCGTCTGTGGATCGTGGGCCTCCAGTTGGCAAGACGCTGGCGGAGCTACGTTCCAAGGTCTTGCCGCTTTCCATACAGTATCTGTACTTGAGGTCATGCAACAAATGGATGTTTGCCCTTTTGCAGAGAATAAACGAAGTTCCCGTGGAAAAGTTGAGGCTTAAGCACGTCGAGCTCTCTTTCAAGTCATCGCCCAACAACCTTTTGGCACAGTGCGATGCCGTAGATCTGGGTCGACTGGATTGCGTTCAATTATTTGCAGATCTTGATCGTAAAGGAATCAAAGTCACTTTCCACACCGAACCGCAACGGATTCTTGTCGACATGCGCAAAGAGCTCGAGGCGCTTTCCTGCTTGACGACTATGGAGGTCTGGCACTACGCGGTTACGCACGCGCCGTTGTCCAAGTGGAATCTAGAAGCCAGCAGGAAGCGCCGTTCGCTGAAGATGGGATTTAGATATTTCTTACAGCACGCTGACCACCACTCGGAGCTCCTCAACAGCCCCACTTTCGACTTGGAGTCGTGGACACAGGGCGCCTTCTTCCACGGTACCAGGAATAGCAAATGGGATCCGCAGCTTCGAGATTCCAAGCTGAAGGTAAAAACAGTCGGATCCGATGGATGGAATGAGAGGGCCCTTGGGAAGCGTGCGTTGAAGCGACGACTTTCGCCGTTATTGAGTAAGCTCTGGACCAAAGGGGCAAGAACAGTAGGCTGACCAACATCACAGATTTGGATACCTATCAGTTTGGTTTCCGAACCGAGCAGGATCTTGCACCACCACCTAAAGAGTTTCGATTCCTTGGTGCTCGTTTTATTGTCGTACATGGCACGCGCGCGCAGTCCTCAAACCAGCATCGAGACACAGCGAAGATACCTCGTGCGCACGAGGAGAAGCCGAAGCGCTCGAAGCAGATTGACCACATGGAACTTGTAACACACACAAAAATCGAGGCTCATGATCTGGAAGACGACATAGAAAGGCTGCAGCTAGAATCTGGCAACAATATTAGCACATGCTTCCAGTTCAACGCAGCACTGTGGGCCAGTGTCAAATGGCAGATGTTCCTACAACCAAAGACGGTCACACATTTCACGAGGTGTCCGGAGTAGCCTATCGCTGTGTAGACAAGGCAGAAGAAGATGGCGAGCAGCAATGGCCCCTAGACGTTAGGCTTATCGTTTGTCGGCATATGTTTAGTGTAGATTTTCTCCAAGAGCTGATAACTGTACCGCATCATTCCTAGATGTGGAAAATATCTCATGAATCGCGGCTGTGAAATGCGCCGCTTGAACTAGCTACGTAGGGATCAGGGAGTGAAGGCCTGGCTACACGTGACATGACCGTGCGCTTCCCAAGATAAAACTTACCCTGAATTTGATATATGTAAGCGTACCACACGAAAGCTTGGTCCACAAATAAGTCCATGAATTCGTAATACGCTGGTGGTACTCTATAGATGCCTGTGTGCAAGTCAACCACTCGTCGCTGTTGCCTATCTCCATATTGCTACCTTGCGTCCACGCCGCCATATCACACCGGCAAGTTCCTGATCCAACCCCGACCCAAGATCCTCTGGCTTGTCCATCATGTCCCATCCGCCCTCCGTCTCCTCCTCACCCCACAAACGTACGACCATTAACGACCTCCCCGATGAATTACTGCTCAACATCGGCGCGCAATTTAGGAATCGCAACCGCAATCGGGATCTTGGAAGTCTTGCGCTTGCATCTAAGAGATGGCAGCCTATCGCGCAAGAATGGCTGCTCATAGAGCCGCGGTTCAATCTCACTTTCATCGATGGGTACATGTGGGAAGTGGGCCATCGGTCGCACTTGCTGTCGCGCGTGGAGAGGTTAGAAATCTGGAGTCGCAGTGAAGGAAGAACTTCAATGACAAGCCATGTCAGCCGCGCCGGAATATACGTATACCTCACCGATGCCACCTATGTTCCGATCCCTGCCCCAGATCGCATAACGCAGAAAGCTGAATTCATGAAAATATGCAAGACCATGATCCAACACTACGCCACCAACGAACAACACGCGACAGACTGGATCGACTCTCTAACGACGGACATCGTTCCCGCGCTTTTCGGCGTCCTTCTTTGCGCGCTGCCGAACTTACGTGAACTGAAGATCGGCGATGCGTGGCTAATGGACTTCCCTTTCTTCGCCAACACGCGTTCTCCGTCCGCCATCGCGAACCCTCCACATCCAGAGCTGTGGAAACACAGCTTCCTCAGTGGCGCGCTTGCAGCCACACTGCCTCGTCTAACAGTCCTCGAGGTACCAAGCGACATGACGGCTTTGGTGTGCGGCCGTGGCATCAGCACGCTTTTCGATTTCCGACGTTTCGAGACTCTGCAGGAAATCACCCTTACCATGAAAGCAATCGAAGGTCATATCATCTTCCGCCAAGCAACCTCTCACGCCAACCCACAAGAGATCTTTCCGAGGACGCTGGAAACATTGCGCATCAGTGAGGCGACGCATGTCACGGCCAATTTCCTGAACGACTTGTGTCTCGCCAAGAAAAGGTCCTGTTTCCCCAACCTGAAGCGCGTCGAAGCTTACCACATTTTATATCTGGAGGAAACGAGGGCTCTTGCCGATCTGGCACATTGTCTAGACCCAATAGACGATGTACGCGCCATGTTCCGCGATGCAGAGATTGCGGTGTATCTCTATTTCCCGCCGTGGAGCATGAAGACGTGGAAGTCAGAACATGGCACGCCGTGGAGCATGAAGACTGAGCCGGATCAGCTACGTCGTGGAGAATATGCATGTTATCGGAAAGCAATGGGTCCCTTTGGGGTGCACCAGGAACCGATGAATAGGATTGAGGTTGAGTGGGACGCTGAGGGGGACGCGGTCATGCTCTAGGACATGAGAAGGTGCATGTTCATGGCAATGATTGGAATGTAAGGGGGTGTCGGATACTAGGGTTTAGGTCTTGTCCAGGAAGCATCACCCTACAGTAGATTGGTACGAGCGTTTGGATACAAAAGACAGTGAGTGTGATCTGCATCATGTGTAGAATTGGCGCGAGGTCGTTGTACTTAGATAAATTCCAATTCTGAATGAGGATATGATAATTTTAAGTAAAACATCTACTAGAGTATTTTTGCAACGCAAGCTACACTCTATAAGGAGTAGTTATAAGTAATAGTATTTATTTTATACTATAATTGAATAGTAGGGGATAGCTCTATATTCTAATAATATACTAAGGAAAGTAATAATAATAGTTTATACTAGTTTTCCTATACGTAAAGTGTAGGTTCAGAGTAAGTTCCTTATCTATAGAGATAATAAGAGAAGTATTTATATTAGGACCTTAGTACCTTTCTAGCTGAGCTATATCCTATACGTTATAAAGAGATATATAGAAAATATTATAAATATAATAATAAGGTAGTAGAAGTAAGTAATATACTTATAACCTAACTATATTTTAGACTTAAAATAGTATAATATACTTACTAGAAAGCTTTTTACTAAGTTAGTTAACTAGGTTAATATACTTTATACTAAAGAGAATAGAGTCTTTTTTATAAAAGATATTTAGCTTATATTTCTTATTATAGTAGTAACTTTAATACTCTTATACTTTTAATAAATAACTTATTACTACTATATATATACTTAATAAATACTAAACTCTATCTACTATATCTAGTACCTCCCCCTCTTACCTACTATCCTTAGGAGGTATTATAAGTAAAGGGTACTTACTATAAATAAAGTAGAAAGGAGTAGCTTTTTATTAATTTATAAATAGAGTTATCCCTCTTAGGCCTTAAGGATAGGGCTTATAGTATTATCTTATATTATATTACTAGGAAATTTATAAACTAAGCCTAAACTATCTTAGTATATCTAGAAGTCTCTTTTTACTTATAATACCTTTCTATCTACTCTACTTATATTATACTATATATATACTTATATCCTAGATTCTTATTATAATTACTACTAATACTATTTAGAGATTAAGCTCTATTATATTATAGTAATTATAGTAATTATAGTAATTATAGTAATTATAGTAATTATAGTAATTATAGTAATTATAGTAATTATATTAATTATAGTAATTATAGTAATTATAGTAATTATAGTTATAGTTATAGTTATAGTTATAATTATAATTATAATTCCTTTTAAGTAGCTATAAAGCCTATATATTACCTTTATATATTACTACTATAGTTACTATAGCTATAAAAGCTATTATAGCTATTATACTATACTTATTACTATTACGTACCTAAATCCTATTATATTATATCCTAAGCCTTTAATATTATTAAATTAATTATCTACTACTTATACTTATCTTAGCTCCTTAATAATATTTATAATATATAGTAGCTAGTCCTTAAAGTCTTTATTATAAACCTCCTCTAAGTACTTATACTACTTATTAGTTATTATAGTACTAGTAACTTATATTTAGCTATAGCCTTTATAGACGTTTTTTTATTATTATTATAGTATATTTAGAGACCTTTTTTAAGATAAAGCGCTAACTAAGTAACTATAGGCTTATACTTATATTTAGTACTACTAGTATATATATAGTATATTATAAACGCTAGATACTAAAGATATATAATAGTATAATACGCCTTCTAGATATAAGATATAACCTTCTAACTTATACGCTATCCCCTACTATATTCTACTATCTTCTACTATCCTTTATTATTTCTACCCTTTATAACCTTTATAGCTATACTTTATAACTACTACTACTACCTCTGCTACTACTACCTCTACTACCCCTACTACCCCTTCTTAAGAATAATTAACTAGCTACCTATAGTATAGCTACTACGACTACTTAATAATTAGCTTTAGTTAGAGGAATATTAATAGTAGTATAGTTTATACCTTATTCTCTTATTCTTATAGTATTTCTTTAAATTCTTTCTTCTTAAGCCTAGAATACTAGTCTTTAAATACTTTTTTAATATTAATTACTTAGTTATATAGCTATCTCTTAGTCTCTTTACTCTACTTACTAAAGGTTAGGTAGGTAAGGTAGTTGAATAAAAGGAAATTAATAAAGTAGTAAGTATTAGTATAAATAATCTCTTTATACTTTATAACCCTCTTTAAATACTATATTTTAGTCTACTTATAAGTTATTTTTATAATAATATTACTAACCTTAAACCTCTTTATAAGGTACTAGCTAATAGATTTACTATTACTAAGGATTTAGAGTATTAGAGGTATTTATTCCTTTAGCTCTTTACTAACTACTAGATTTAGCTCTTAAGTATATATAGTAGTAGGGCTTATATTATTTATATTTAATAGATTAAATAACTCTTTACTAGAGAGGGTATACTAGCCTAGCTAAATAGCTATAATAAGTTACCTTTAGAGATATATATAGTAAGATACTTAAAGTTAGTATTAGTATAAAGGTTAGAAGTAGCTAGGCTTTTATAGAAATATATAAAATTCTAAGTAAGCTTAATTAGAGTAAAGATACTATATCCTCCTCTCTTTATAATATATTATAATTATATTACTAGCTAATACTAGTAATCCTTATTAGACCTTTACTAAGGTTTCTAATAAGTTTCTTTTTTAGTTACCTTTAGTAAATTTTTTTAACTTTAGTTTTTATATATAGATATTAGAGCTTTACTACTATAAAATACTAATTAGTCTAGCGTTTAAATTATATTATTACTTTATCTTTTTTATTAACTTTTATAACTAATAAGTAGAGGGATAGCTACTTTTTACTTTTTTAAAGTTTTATTTTAATAATACCCCCCTACTTATAGAAAATAAAAAATTATAACTTATATATTATATATATACTAGACCTATATATCCTAGAGAAGAGTAAATAACTTATTAGCTTTATTTATACCTTTACTAGCTAGTATAATAGTAGTACTTATAAAGAGGACTTTAATAATAAATACTAAGTCCCTAAGTATATAGTTAAATTCTTTTTTAGTAAACTTATATAATAGGCTAAAGGATTAAATATAAGTCTAGAACTTATACTTAAAGTTACTTTTAAAGGGGTTAATCTTAATAATAACTTTATACTTACTATACTATTTAATAGTAGCTACTATAGTTATTAAAAGGGTTACTAAACCCTTTAAAACTAAGTACTTTATATTTATAATAATATTATATATAATAACTTTTATATTAAAGATACTAGAGTTACTAGAGTTACTAGATATACTAAATATACTAGATATACTAGATATACTAGATATATTAAAGTGTAGGAGTTAAGAGAAGAAAATTTAAGTTATTTAAATATCTCTTTATTCTTAAGTACTATAGTTTAAAAACTCCTCTTCTCCCTAAACTCCTTTTCTCCCTAATATTACTATAACTTTTTAGAACTACCTTAACTTTAGGGCTTTAGCTTTAACCTATCTATTATTAACTATATATAGCTATATATAGTAAAATATAGTGTTTAGGAAATACACCTTTACTATAATTTATTATAGTATCTTTTAATAGTGTTATACTTATATCTTTTACTAGTACGTTTATTATTTAAATATATTTAATAATATAAAAGATTTAAGTATTATATATATTAATAAGCTACCCCTAAAAGTCTTCTAAGATTTAGAGGAGTATAAACCTAAAGTCCTTTAGTACTTTTACTATACTAAACCTAAGAAGAACCTTATAAGAGAGACTAAGGTTAGCTATATTATAATAAAGGAGAGGGTAGAGGAGACTATAATAATAATCCTAAAGAGGAAAGGGTTTAAGTTAATATTTATTATATATATTAATATATATTACCTTATTAAGCTTATTAAGTATAGCTACTTAGTTATAGTAGCTTTAGGCGTTAGTAAAAAGACTAAGGAGTAACTATATTAATAAATCCTAAATATTAATAAGGTAGTTAAAGAGAGAGATCTAAGTATTATAGAAAAAGAGTTAACTTTAGCCTTTATAGACTTTTTTTTTATTATTATAGTATATCTAGAGACCTTTTTAAGATAAAGTACTAACTAAGTAACTATAGGCTTATACTTATATTTAGTATAGCTAGTATATATATAATATATTATAAATAGTAGATACTAAAGATATATAGTAGTATTATATACTTACTAGAGATAAGATATAACCTTCTAACTTATATACTATCCCCTACTATTCTTTACTATTTCTACCCTTTATAACTTTTATAGCTACCCTTTATAACTACTACTACTACCTCTACCTCTTCTTAAGAATAACTAACTAGCTACTTATAGTATAGCTACTACTATCTAATAATTAGCTTTAGTTAGAGGAATATTAGTACTAGTACTATCTATACCTTATTCTTATATCCTTATAATATTTATTTAAATTCCTTCTCCTTAAGCCTAAGATATTAATCCTCTATTACTTATTTAATATTAACTACTTACCTATAATTTTTTATTTTCTATAAGTAGGGGGGTATTATTAAAATAAAACTTTAAAAAAGTAAAAAGTAGCTATCCCTCTACTTATTAGTTATAAAAGTTAATAAAAAAGATAAAGTAATAACGTGATTTAAACGCTAGACTAATTAGTGTTTTATAGTAGTAAAGCTCTAATATCTATATATAAAAACTAAAGTTAAAAAAAATTTACTAAAGGTAACTAAAAAAAGATACCTATTAAACCTTAGGAGGGTATAATAGGGATTACTAGCTATTAGCTAGTAATATAATTATAATATATTATAAAGGGGAGAGAGGATATAGTATATTTACTATAACTAAGAAGGGTTATATAAAAACCTAGCTACTTCTAACCTTTATACTAATACTAACTTTAAGTATCCTACTATATATAATTAAATTATATATAATTAAATTATATATAATTAAAATATACTATATATAAATACTATATATCCCTTAAGGTAACTTATTATAGCTATCTAGCTAGGCTAGTATACCCTCTCTAGTAAGGAGCCCCTTAACCTATTAAATATAAATAATATAAGCCCTATATATACTTAGGAGCTAAATCTAGTAGTTAGTAAGGAGCTAGAGGAGTAAATACCTCTAATACTCTAAATCCTTAGTAATAGTAAATCTATTAGCTAGTACCTTATTAAGAGGTCTAGGGTTAGTAATATTATAATAAAAGTAACCTATAAGTAGACTAGAATATAGTATCTAAAGAGGGTTATAAAGTATAAGGAAATTATCTATACTAACACCTACTACCTTATTAATCTCCTTATATTTAGCTACCTTACCTACCTAACCTTTAGTAAGTAAAGTAAGGAGACTAAGAGATAGCTATACTACTAAGCTATTAATATTAAAAGGGTACTTAAGGACTAATATCCTAGGCTTAAAGAGAGGGAATTTAAAAAGATACTATAAAGATAAGAGAATAAGGTATAGGCTATACTACTATTAATATTCCTCTAACTAAAGCTAATTATTAAGTATTAGTTATAGCTATACTATAAGTAACTTATTAGTTATTCTTAGGAAGGGGTAGTAATAGTAGTAGTAGTAAAGGCAGTAGTAGTTATAAAGGGTAGCTACAAAGGTTATAAAGAGTAGAAATAGTAAAGGATAGTATATATATTAGAAGGTTACGTCTTATAGTCTCTAGTCTATATATAATACTATTATATATCTTTAGTATCTAGTATTTATAATATACTATTGTTACAAGGTAACAAGGAATTGCTTCCCTTTCATGCAGGTCGTATGAAGGAAGACCATCGGGCGGACACGATGGACGAAAGTGGATCTAGGGCGGGGCCCAGATCACGTGAAAGGAATGGCATCCCGCCAAGACCTGGCCTCTGGGAGGCCAGTGAGGATTGGGAGGTCACGGCCCTCCTAGGCCTCCCTCTTGGAAGGGAGGGTAAGGAGGACAGGACCTATGGCAATGGGTATAAGAATGTGTTGGATCTCATTATTACACTCGTTGTGGTTAACTCAAATAGTTCATCTCTTACACAGATTGTCAACTAGTTATTCTATCGTTTATAGAATTGGTATTGTTTATCCTTTGGTTACAACGATAACTCTTTTCCACCTGATCATTCCATACGATACCTCACGGACTACCGCTTTAGTCTACCTCGCCTTAGTACGGACCGAGCCTAGAGAAGTATAGCCTAACCCCGTGTAACACTTTAACCACCTTGGATATCAGTGGACGTTTAACCAACAGGACAGCCCGATTAAGATTCAACAATGGCTCATCAGGGAAACGCGCAGAACAACAGGGCTCAGGGTCAGGGACCCTCGACGCCAGCACGCCCTACCCCAGAAAATGATGAGATGCTGGAAGCATCCGATGACGAGGGAGAGAACCCTAACGTCACCGAGCTCAGGAATCTTAGGCAACACACAACCACGCAGGCTCAGCAGATTGCTGAGATGCAGGCAATGATCAATCAGCTTGCAGGGCAACTGATGATGACCCCTAACGAACGACCCGTTGCTACAAAGAAACCCAAGATAGCGTCACCAGAGAAATACGGTGGAGAACGAGAAAAGCTACGAGTATTTCTCACCAACATCGACCTGTACTGCGAGTACAACGAGGTACCCAACGACCAGGAAAAGATCCTCATGGCCAGTACATACATGAAGGATAAGGCTTCCAATTGGATGCAACCCTATGTGGACGATTATCTGCTGGATGCAGAACACATGGGCACCAAAGAAGGAACCCGTACCTTATTCGCAAGTTGGACAGAGTTTAAGCAAGAGATGGGACGCATCTTCGGAGAAGTAGACGCTCAGAACCAGGCAGAGAAGAAGATCACTCGCCTGAGGCAGACCTCGTCAGTATCGGCATACACGGCGGAATTTAAGCAACTACAAGCACGGATCGATTGGGATGATGCGGCACTTCGAACGGTATTCGAAGCAGGCCTCAAAGAGAATGTCAAGGACGGCCTTGTACACCACGATAAGCCCGGGACGCTACACGCTCTGATCGAGCTAGCCACGCGTATCGACAACAGGTTGTGGGAACGAAACGATCAGAAGAAATACTTCCGACCCAACCTGCCCAACATGAAGAAACAGCGTGGTAGATTCGACAGGGATGGCGACGCCATCATGACCGGCAAGGTACAAGAGAAGGCCAAAGACAAGAAAACCCGAGGAGGTAAAAGACACGACGGTCTCTCCAAGGAAGAACGCCAGCGGCGTTACGACAACAAAGCATGTCTCCGATGCGGGAAGACAGGACACTTCGCTAGGGATTGCGAAGAAGAACAAGTCAAACAGGCAGCTGTCAAGATCCGGATGATCAGACAAGGCACGCCTTACCCGGCCGGGATAGAGCCGGATGACAACCTAAGCGACTTAGACCTATACGAAGAGGCACGCTTGGAGGATAAGGAAGGCTACGAAATCGTCCCAAGAGTTAAACCGGACAACGAAGTTCTCACCATGGGCCAGCCAAAGAAGACTGACTGGAAGGTCAAAGGCACCATCGTGATGGAACGATTAGCCAACAACCAGTGTTGGGTATGTGGTAACAAGACACACTACGCCGACGAATGCACGGTTCGCGAACGAATCATGATTACCGGCCCGAATGCCGAAGAAATTGGGTATCAGGCGATACACCAACAACCCTACTTCGATGATCCAATGGTTGAGGTCGAGGACCAAGAAGCCCACGAAGTAGAAGATACCAAGGATCACAAGGATTTGTGTTGGTATGACTGTAAGATAAATTGCGAGTTCCATAAGCAAGATAAGGAGGATTGCAGGACAGACCAGGACCGGTGCTGCCACCTGAACCTCTGGGCAGACGAATGTCTAGCAGACATCTGCCATCTACACGAACCAGAGAAAGTGGAGATCCACTACAGACTTCTATGGACGCAATGCAGGAACGGGTGTGACTTCCATCGCAAGCAGCTCAAGGAAGCACACAAGGTGGATGACTATTACCATCGCACCCTATCATCAAACATCTGCGAGGTAGCAGATTGTGAGATTCACGAGGCCAAGAAGGCTCAACCAAGGAAGAGGATCACCAGGGAGGAGATACCTCACCAGAACATTCATTGGAGCTTCTGTTACGACGACAGGTGCTTGACGCACTACAGCTCAAAGAATGACACAGGCTACTTTCCTAAGTACAGGAAAGGTAAGCAGTCAAAAAACTAGGATGCCGCCAGGGACAGGGTCACGCTGGTGAAGGCAGTCCTAAAACGACCCTTAGGAAGGTGCAGGATACCGATGGTCGGGTGAAGCAGCTGCTCACGACCGTATCTGTACAGGGACGAAACATCGAGGCGCTCGTAGATAGCGGGGCCGCACGAACGATGATCTCACCCAGAGTGGTGGAGAAACACGAACTACCCTACCGGGTTAAGAAGAACCCAGTATCGGTACTGTTAGCCGACGAGAAACCCATGGAATATGGAAACGGCATGATACGGATGGAAACCGAATCAACAAAGCTACGGATAGCTGGCATAGAGTGCCAAATGAATATCGACATAATGGAACTAGGAGGACTAGACATGTTGATTGGTTATGACTGGCTAGATGCCCATAACCCCGCCATCGACTGGCGAATGAAGACGATACTCAGAAGAGAACCTGTGCACAAGGTTGCTAGAGTACGCCAAAGAGTGAGCCCGAAGGACCAGAGCTCAACCCAGGACGGGAGGTTCGGCAAGATCTCGCCTCATAAGATCATGAGAATCTATGAGAAGGACCCTCAAAGAGTAGGAGTCATATGGATAAGACGAGTCGCGACCACGAAGGAAGGACCCTTACCACTAGAGATACCAAGAGAGTATCAGACCGACGAGTTTAGAGAACTCTTCGAGGAAAACGAAGCCACGGACTTGGCAGACCATCAGGATTGGGATCACGAGATCATCCTAGATGAAGGGGCAAAGTTAAGCCCAGGACCTATGTATCCCATATCGCCCGAGCACGATGCTGAGCTAAGGGAGTACATCCAGAAGAATCTGAAGAAGGGATTTATCCGACCGGGATCAGGCCCAATGGCCTCACCCATCTTGTTCGTAAAGAAGCCTAACGGGAAGTGGCGACTATGTGTCGACTTCCGAAGGTTGAACAGCGTTACTCGGAAGAACCGATATCCCTTACCACTAATAACCGAGCTCATGGATCGACTCCAGGGAGCCAAGTGGTTTACGAAGTTCGACGTTCGGGAAGGATTTCACCGAATCAGGATCAAGGAAGGACACGAATGGATGACAGCGTTCAAAACGAAATATGGACTGTTCGAGTACACAGTAATGCCTTTTGGGTTAACGAATGCCCCGGCAACGTTTCAGTCAGTCATCAACAACGCTCTTCACGAGTACCTTGGAATCTTCGTCACAGCGTACATCGACGATGTGCTGGTATACTCTAGCGGGACGCTAGAAGAACATGTGGAACATGTCAAGAAAGTGCTCAGGAAGCTTAAGGAATACAAGCTGTACCTGCAGCCGGGGAAGTGCGAATTTCACACGAAGGAAACGGAATACCTAGGCTTCATAATATCCACAGAGGGGGTGAAGATGAACCCAAAGAAGACAGCGGCTGTACAGGAATGGCCAACGCCCAAAACAGTCAAGGACGTGCAATCCTTCCTAGGATTTGCCAACTACTACCGGAAGTTCATCAAGGATTACTCAAAGATCACAACACCTCTCTCCGAGATCACGAAGAAGGAAGTTGGTTTCAAATGGAACGAGGAACATCAGGAGGCTTTTGATCGAATCAAGCAGATATTCCTCGAGGCACCAGTACTAGAGATGTACGACCCAAAGCGAGAGACGCGAGTCGAGACCGACGCGTCAGATTATGCACTCGGAGCTGTATTGTCGCAGCAGTGCCCAGACAAAAAGTGGAGACCAGTGTTCTACCACTCAAGAAAGTTCTCTGGAGCAGAACTAAACTACGACGTTCACGATAAGGAGCTACTAGGAGTAGTCGATGCCTTTGAACAGTGGGAAGTCTATTTGCTAGGACTACCACACCAGATCGAGGTTTTTACCGATCACCAGAACTTGGCAGGTTTCATGACAACGAAGAAACTCAACCGACGACAAGTCCGATGGGCTGAGATGCTAGCTCAGTTCGACTTCAAGATAACTCACCGCGCTGGAACGCTCAACGGAGCTGCGGATGCTTTAAGCAGGAGATCCGACTTACGCGAGGAAAATCATAAGGAACCACATGACGCCATGTTCAAGAAGATGCCTGATGGCACACTACGTTACAACCAGCCGGAACTAGCTAAGATAGCTAAGGTGGCCGAGCGGGTAGAAACACTTCAGCAGCAGTGGCAGCAGAGAGCGGCCAGCTGGCAGTTCGAGCCTGACGAGAACGGCTCCGACGAACTGTTACAAGACGAGCGAGAGTACCGAGATATGATTCGAAGCGATCGAACATATGTACCCCCACACATGAGATCGAGTCTCATCAAGGAACTGCATGAGTCCCCAGAGTATGGACATGCATCGCTAGAAGAAATGGTCAGGCGACTATCAAAGGTGTTTGCGATACCACGCTTGCGAGCGAAGGTGCAGGACGTCCTAGGCAACTGTTTGGCTTGTCATCAGAACAAACCCAAGAGACATAAGCCCTATGGCCTGTTACAACCCTTACCGCCACCAACGAGACCATGGAGCAGCGTAACAATGGACTTCATAGTGAAGCTCCCGAAGTCGTTAGAACCAGGATCCGGAAGATTATGCGACACAGTCCTAGTCATCGTGTGTCGTCACACGAAAGGAGCAAAGTTTGTGCCCACGGAAGAAACCATTACGGCAGAAGAATGCGCGTATGAGGTCAGCAAGGCACTTATGTCAGAACATGGGATACCTGAAGAATTCATCACCGATCGTGATAAACTGTTCACTTCCAAGTATTGGAACACATTCCTGGCAAAGCTGGGTGTGAAGAAGAAACTATCGACTAGCTTCCACCCCGAAACAGATGGCCAGACGGAACGAACGAACCAGACACTGGAACAGTATCTGAGGATGTACGCCAACAAGCTGCAAGACAATTGGGTTGAACTCTTGCCGACAGCACAATTGGCCTACAATAGTACTAGGTCTGCGACGACTAAGTACTCACCACACTACGCGAATTACGGATATGAGCCGGTTGCTCATCGAGATCCAAAAGATATAGAGAGTATCGCAGTAGGTGCAGACGACAAAGCCCGCTTGATGCGAGGACTGCACGAAGAATTGAGCAAGAACATAGCTCATAGGAACCTCACGACAGCCAAGGCGGCTAATAAGCAAAGGATTGAGGGACCAACCTTTAAGAAGGGGGACAAAGTTTTCCTGTCACGTCAGAACTTGAAAACTAAGCGACCAAGCAAGAAACTGGACAACCTCCGAATAGGACCATTCGAGGTTCTAGAGGAAATGGGTAACGTAAACTACAAACTCCAACTCCCACCAGGCATGCGCATCCACCCTGTCTTTCACAAGAAACTCCTGGAAAGAGCACCTCCAGATGCCGAGCTAGCTACCGACATAGAGCTCGAAGACGATGAGTACGAGGTCGAAGAAATCAGGGACCTGCGGAAAATCGGTCGTCAGTGGAAATACTTGGTCAAGTGGCTAGGATGGCCAGAGAGCCAGAACACTTGGGAACCAAAAGAAAATTTGACGAACTGCAAGTCACAGGTACGTGAGTACCATCGGAAACACCCAGAGAAGGGAGGACCGGGTCCTCAAGGGAAGAAAAGAATTCAGAAAAAGGATCGAAAGAAGCGTCATCCTGCAACCAGCCCAAGTCAGTCGACAGTCCGGGTAGCGATGGTTCAGTTGGTTGAAAGTCCGTACCAGGGGCAGAGTTCCCCTCGGCTTGCTCTTTCGCGCGATCCTGAAGACTCAAAATGGCGTGATCTCGATCAGCGAATGCTCGCTCTCGCGCCTCAGTCTCTGCCACTTCCAGCCGAAGTTGAGCGACCTCGGCCTCAGCTCGAAGAAGCGCCAAGCGCTTCTCGCGCTTTTCAGCCTCAACCTTCTCCCACTCTTCCTCAGTCACAAATAAGCTACACTCAGCTTTCACCGAAATACAGCCCGCACACTGCCCAGAGGCAGTGTCCACGAAACAACGAAGATTCTTCTCCTCACACCGCTTGCAACGAAAGGTCATCTCGTTCCCTTGTTGGCGGATACGGTCAGCACGAGCCTGGCGCTGTTGAGTCGAGTTCTGGGTACGGACGCGTCGAGAAGTCTGAACCTTGGGCATGGTCAGGGAAAGTGAGGAAAAGAGGAAAGAGAGGATACGACACCACCGGAGTAGCTATACCTCCACCACCGCCGCCGGACTAGGCGCGGGAAAACGATAATCCAGGGTATCGAGACGATACGCCTAAGAGGGGGGGTAATGTTACAAGGTAACAAGGAATTGCTTCCCTTTCATGCAGGTCGCATGAAGGAAGACCATCGGGCGGACACGATGGACGAAAGTGGATCTAGGGCGGGGCCCAGATCACGTGAAAGGAATGGCATCCCGCCAAGACCTGGCCTCCGGGAGGCCAGTGAGGATTGGGAGGTCACGGCCCTCCTAGGCCTCCCTCTTGGAAGGGAGGGTAAGGAGGACAGGACCTATGGCAATGGGTATAAGAATGTGTTGGATCTCATTATTACACTCGTTGTGGTTAACTCAAATAGTTCATCTCTTACACAGATTGTCAACTAGTTATTCTATCGTTTATAGAATTGGTATTGTTTATCCTTTGGTTACAACGATAACTCTTTTCCACCTGATCATTCCATACGATACCTCACGGACTACCGCTTTAGTCTACCTCGCCTTAGTACGGACCGAGCCTAGAGAAGTATAGCCTAACCCCGTGTAACACTTAGTTAGCGCTTTATCTTAAAAAAGTCTTTAAATATACTATAATAATAAAAAAAAAGTCTATAAAGGTTAAGGCTAAAAGGTATTAGCTATATCCTTAAGAGTAGTAATAATAGTACTTTAATAATTAACTATAACCTTTATAGCTAAGAAAGTTAATTTAATACTAAGCTAATACTATAACTATATATATACTAACTTAAAGCTAAAGGTATATTTCCTTAATAGCTTTATAAATAGTAGTAAAGGTAGATATATTTATCTTACTAAGTAGATTTAGGTAGCTAAAGAATATAGCCTTAACCTCTATAGCTATAAACTCTTTAATATAGTATAAGATAATAAGCTTTAATAGTACTTAACTTTAATATTACTAATAGTATTAGATCTCTTCTACTATATAGGCTATATAATACTATTAGTAAAGTAAAGTATTAGTTAGTATTAAGTAGTATTAGACTAACCTTATTAAGTAATTTTCTTAGGTCTTATTATATTACTATAAAAGACTAGAAATTATTCTACCTTATAGTTATATTAGATCTTAACTTTAGGCTATATATATAAAGTCTTACTAGTACTCTTATAAATATAGCTATTAATAACTATATAAGTTAAATCTTAACTACTACTATTAGCGCTACTAGTAAGAGTAGTAGTAAGTAGAGTATCTAAAGTAATACTAAGTAGCTATACTACTAAAGAACTTAGAGTAAGTAAATTAAGTAAGGTACTTAAATTAATAAGTAAGAGGTAGTAGTTAGGAATATATATACTTATTATTAAGATAATAGGGCTAAGAGCTTTATAAGTAATAGTAAGATAACCTTAAATACCTCTAAGGTTAGTTATACTAAGTAAAGGACTAGTAGTACTAAACCCTAAGTAAGTATAAGATATAAACTAATACTAGCTAATACTAGCTAATATATATAGTTAACTATATTAAGAGAAGTAGTAGTAGTATTATTATTATTATAGTAGTAGTAATTAGGGTTATTAGGTTATAAGTATAAAAGGTAAGTAAGAAGTAAAAGAAAAGTTAACTATAAGAGTAAATAATACTATATTAATAGTAAATACTTTTATGTAACTATAATAATAAGTAAGAGTAGAAAGTAAAAGTAAAAGTAAAAGTAAACTTAATATATTAGAGCTAATAAATATTATAAGTACTATATAGTATATAAGTAAGTAGAAAGTAAGATAATATACTAATAAGAGTATTAGTATAGTATTAGATAATAATAGATAGATATAAGAGGAAGAGGATAGAAGAGGAAGAGGATTAAAGTATAGAAGAAAAAATATATATTTAAACTTTACTTTTACCTTTACCTTTACCTTTACTACTACTCCTACTAGTATAATTAATAGTAAGATTATAGCTAATTAGGAATACTTATCCTAAATTAAAAGTAAGCCTTAAATATAGTAAGTCTACGCTAATATCACTTATACTAATAATATCTCCTTTACTCCCTCTTTACCTCTTATACCTTACTTATACCTTATAAACCTATAGAGCTTAATACTAAGTATACTAAACTAATACTACTATAACTACCTACTATACTAAATCTATCTAAGGCTATATACTCTATAAACCTATATACTATTAAGAATAGAGAGTAATGTAAGAAGGCTATAAGTATTAGGCTTATTAAGATCCTATTAAATAATACTACTAATAAGGTAAGTATATAATACTACTAATAATATAAGTATATAATACTACCTTAACTAATATAAGCTTATATTAATTAGGCCTTATTAATATTCTAGTTAAAAAAGTTTAAGCCTATTATACTAGTATATAGAGTAAGTAAGGAGGCTTTCCTATAAGTACTCCTTCTACTCTATATTAAAGGGGTAGAATCTTTAATTAGTTATCTATCTATTATTAAGCTTTTATTAAACTTTTTAAAAGTTTTTCTTTTAATAGTATAGAATATACTTACTACTCTTCTTATAATAATTAATTACTTCTATCTACTATCTATCTATAAGTACCTTACTAGCTACGTAAAGGATAAAACTTTAAT
Organism: Alternaria dauci; assembly: GCF_042100115.1. Lineage (NCBI taxonomy): Eukaryota > Fungi > Ascomycota > Dothideomycetes > Pleosporales > Pleosporaceae > Alternaria > Alternaria dauci. The sequence continues at coordinate 1,343,827 of NC_091278.1, forward strand.
ACTAAGATATTAATATCTTTATATACTCTAATACTTATATAATATATACCTTATAATATATAATTATATTAAGGGTATTAAGTAGCTATTCCTAGAGTTATAAACTATACTTAATATTTATACTAATATAGACGTAAAGTACTAGTATACTAATAATTAAATTAGCTTAAACTATAATAATCTTAAGCCTTATAGTATCTTAAGCCCCTTCCTAAACACTTACCTCTCCTCTTTAAACTTATAAGATAATACTACTAAAGACTAATATAAAATTCTCTTTTATATAGATAGCCTATTTACTATAACTCTTATTTACTTAGGTAGTATTATTTTACTAGCTAATACTAAGATAAATATAGAAGTAAGGTTATCTATTACTATAGAGTAGAATATTTATATTAAGAAGTAAAGTAATATAATAGTAGCTAAGGGTATACTTATAATAAAGTAAGAAGTATATATTTAGATAGTTATAAGTAGAGACTATAATAAATAGCTATAGTAAGTACTTAGCTAGCTTATCCTTATCTTATAATTATAGTAAGTAGGTATAGCTAATAATTATATATATAAGGTAAGTATTAATAAGGTAGTAGATAATTAATTTAATAATAATTATAATAATATAAAAGGCTTAGTATATAGTATAATAAAACTTATTAGGTATATATATTATAAGGTAATATAAAGGATCTCTCCTTAATATAAGTTATATAGTAAGAGACTATTAGGTAACTATATTAGAAGGTAAGGATTAATATAGGGCGCTAATTAGGTAATTTAGCCTCCTGCTAAGAACTAGCCTCCTATAAATAAAGAGAAGCTAGTAGTATAAGGGAAGCTACGTCCTCCTAAACCTCCCTTAGGAGTAAATAATAGATAGAATAGTAGGGATAGTAGGACCTAAGGTAATAGGTATAAGAATATATTAGATCTTATTATTATACTTATTATAGTTAACTTAAATAGTTTATCTCTTATATAGATTATTAACTAGTTATTCTATTATTTATAAAATTAGTATTATTATTCTCTTAGTTAATAATAATAACTTTTTTCTACTTAATTATTTTATATACTACCTTATAGACTATTACCTAAACCTATCTTACCTTAGTAAGGACTAAGCTTAGAGAAGTATAGTAAACCTCTATATAATACTTTAACTACCTTAGATATTAGTAAATATTTTAACTAATAGAATTACCTAATTAAGATTTAGTAATAGTATCTTATAGAACTACTTAGAATAATAGAGCCTAAGGTCTAAGACCCTTAATATAGGTACTATATAATAATAAGATACCTAATATATCTAACTCTAAGATAGAGGATAGCCTAAGTATTAAAGAACTTAGGAATCTTAGGTAGCTAGCTTATATCTAAGCTTAGTAGATAGCTAGAATATAAGATATAATTTATTAGCTTACTAGTTAGCTAATAGTTATACTTAATAAAAGATCCCCTACTATTAAAAAGCCTAAGATAGTAATACCTAAGAAATATAATAAAGGACAAGAAGAATTATATATATTCCTTACTTAAGTTAATCTCTGTTATAAATTTAATAAAGTCCTAAGTAACTAAGATAAGATCCTTATAGTAAGTATATATATAAAGAGATAAGCTTTAAACTAGATATAACCTTATATAAATAACTATCTACTAGATATAGAATACTAAGGAACTAGAGAAAAAACTAAAGCTATATTTACTAGTTAAAATAAATTTAAGTAAGAGATAGGATATATCTTTAAAGAAGTAGATACTTAAAACTAAGCTAAAAAGAAGATTACTTACCTAAGGTAAACTATATTAGTATTAGTATATATAGTAGAATTTAAGTAACTATAAGTATAGATTAATTAAGATAATATAGTACTTTAAATAGTATTTAAAGTAGGCCTTAAAGAAAATATTAAAGATAGCTTAGTATACTATAATAAGCTTAGAATACTATATACTTTAATTAAGCTAGCTATATATATAGATAATAGGCTTTAGGAATAGAATAACTAGAAGAAATACTTTTAACCTAACTTACTAAATATAAAGAAGTAATATAAAAGGTATAATAAAGATAGTAATACTATTATAACTAGTAAGGTATAAGAAAAGCTTAAAAATAAAAAGACTTAAAGATAGAGATAGGATAGTCTCTCTAATAAAGAACGCTAAAAGTATTATAATAATAAAGTATATCTCTAATAAAGTAAGATAAGATATTTTACCTAAGACTATAAAGAAGAATAAATTAAGTAGGTAGCTATTAAGATCTAAATAATTAGATAGGGTATACCTTACCTAGCTAAGATAGAGCTAGATAATAACTTAAGTAACCTAGACCTCTATAAGGAAGTATACTTAAAGGATAAAGAAGGCTATAAAATTATCCTAAGAGTTAAACTAGATAATAAAGTTCTTACTATAAACTAGCTAAGGAAAACTAACTAAAAGGTTAAAAGTACTATTATAATAGAATAACTAGCTAATAACTAGTATTAAGTATATAGTAATAAGATATACTATACTTATAAATATATAGTTTATAAATAAATTATAATTACTAGCCTAAATACTAAAGAAATTAGGTATTAGGTAATATACTAATAACCCTACTTTAATAATCTAATAGCTAAGGTTAAGGACTAAGAAGCCTATAAAGAGGAAGATACTAAGGATTATAAGGACTTATATTAATATAACTATAAGATAGATTATAAGTTTTATAAGTAAGATAAAAAGGAGTATAAGATAAACTAAGACTAATACTATTACCTAAACCTCTAGGTAGATAAATATCTAGTAGATAACTACTACCTATATAAACTAAAGAAAGTAGAGATCTACTACTAACTTCTATAGATATAATATAGGAATAGGTGTAACTTCTATTATAAGTAGCTTAAGGAAGTATATAAGGTAGATAACTATTATTATTATACCTTATTATTAAATATCTATAAGGTTATAAACTATAAGATTTATAAGGCTAAGAAGGCTAAACTAAAGAAGAGGATTACTAGGGAGGAGATACCTTACTAGAATATTTATTAGAGCTTCTATTATAATAATAGGTACTTAACGCACTATAGCTTAAAGAATAATATAGGCTATTTCCCTTAGTATAAAGGAAAGAGGTAGTTAAAAAACTAAGATACTACTAGGGATAGGGTTACACTAGTAAAGGTAGTCCTAAAATAACCCTTAGGAAGGTATAAGATACTAATAGTTAGGTAAAGTAGTTACTTATAACTATATTTATATAAGGATAGAATATTAAGGCGCTTATAGATAGTAGGGCTATATAAATAATAATCTTACCTTAAGTAGTAGAGAAGTATAGAGTACCCTACTAGATTAAGAAGAATCTAGTACTAGTAGTACTAGCTAATAAAAAACCTATAGAATATAGAAATAGTATAATTTAGTTAGAAACTAAATTAATAAAGCTATAGATAGCTAGTATAGAATACTAAATAAATATTAATATAATAGAACTAGGAGGACTAGATATATTAATAGGTTATAATTAGCTAGATACCTATAACCCTACTATTAACTAGTAAAAATAGATAATACTTAGAAGAGAACTTATATATAAGGTTACTAGAGTATATAGAAGAGTAAGCCTAAAGGACTAGAGCTTAACCTAGGATAGGAGGTTTAGTAAGATCTTACCTTATAAGATTAGAAGAATCTATAAGAAGGACCCTTAGTAAGTAGGAGTTATATAGATAAGATAAGTTATAACTATAAAGGAAGGACCCTTACTACTAGAGATACTAAGAGAGTATTAGACTAATAAGTTTAGAGAACTCTTTAAGGAAAATAAAGCTATAGATCTAGTAGACTATTAGGATTAGGATTATAAGATTATCTTAGATAAAGGGGTAAAGTTAAGCCTAGGACTAATATATCCTATATTACCTAAGTATAATACTAAGCTAAGGGATTATATCTAGAAGAGTTTAAAGGAAGGATTTATCTAACTAGGATTAGACCTAATAGCCTTACCTATCTTATTTATAATTTCTTATTTTCTATAAGTAGGGGGGTATTATTCAAAATAAAACTTTAAAAAAGTAAAAAGTAACTATCTCTCTACTTATTAGTTATAAAAGTTAATAAAAAAAGATAAAGTAATAACGCGATTTAAACGCTAAACTAATTAGTGTTTTAGGGTAGTAAAGCTCTAACATCTATATATAAAAACTAAAGTTAAAAAAAATTACTAAAGGTAACTAAAAAGACACCTATTAAACCTTAGTAGGCATAACAGGGATTACTAGTGTTAGCTAGTAATATGATTATAATATATTATAAAGGGAGGATATAGTATCTTTACTATAATTAAGCTTACCTAGAATTTTATATATTTCTATATAAGCCTAGCTACTTCTAACCTTTATATTAATACTAACTTTAAGTATCCTACTATATATAATTAAATTATACTATATATAAATATATATATTTCCTCTATATTATTCTCTAAAAGGTCTTTTATTATAGCCTAAAAACCTTAACTAAACTAGTACTAACTACTTACCTATATAGCTAGGCCTAGGTTTCCTACCTAAAGCCCCCCTAGTTAAGGAGAAAGATATAGCTAAATATAAGGAGCTTATAGCTATAGCGCCTATTAAGCTAAGCCTTACACCTAACCTCCTTAACCTTCTTCTACTATATCTATATCCTCCTCTCCTTAATAGTCTCTTCTATAATAATATTACTAATATAGGTGTTAATCTAATCCCTCTTAGATACTCTACTATCCTAGAATATATAGTAGAACTCTAGTAATTACTTATCTAACTCGTCGCGGACTGCCTTAGGCGGCTCCTAGGTATATATAGGGCTAGTATATTATATACCTATCTTATTTATAAAAAAGCCTAATCCCCTCTGGGCCTTAGGGATGGGGCCTACAGTGTCATCTCATATTGCGTTGCCAAGAAATTTTGAAACTAAGCCTGAACTGTCCTAGCGTATTCAGAAGTCTCTTTTTGCCTATAACACCTCTCCGTCCATCCCCCACATCACGCCCAGCTGCACCGCCTCAACATCCCCACTATCACGATCACTGCTAATACTACCTAGAGATTAAGCTCTATCGCATCGCAGCAATCACATTTCAAGAGCGCAAGCACCGCCGCTATCACGATCACAGTCACGGTCACAGTTACAATTACAATTACGATTACAATTACAATTCCCTTTAAGCGGCTACAAAGCCTATACATTACTATCGCCTAAACTCCTCCGCAGCCGCTGCGCACCCGAGTCCCATCGCGCCGTATCCCAAGCCTCCCGCGTCGTCGTCGTCGTTGTCGAATCGATCGTCAGCCGTACCTACTCGATACGATCACAAGATGGGGATGAGCTGGCCGAGGACCCACCACAGCCATCCATCGTAGTCCCCGCTCATGACCATCTTGACATACGCCTCTTGCTCTATCGTGAGCGTGCCCCCAGCCGCTATCATGTCACTCAGCTTCTCGATGCGAACGTTCTGCTCTACAGCAACAGATGACCTCGCTTCTGTGTTTATCCCGGTGCTGGCCAGCAAAGCGACGCTGCCCAGGCGAACAAGAGTCACGGCAAACGGGCCATCCGTGTGGAAGAGAATTTCATATTGGTCCTCAGTGGTATCATCCGACAAGTTCAGAGAGGAGAGGCAGGCGTCCAGGAAGGGGCTCAAGACACCATGAGGCTTGAGATCATCGTAGTTCAAGCTGATTTGATCCTTGGTGTACCAGTGCTTTGCGTCTGCGTCGGTGTCGACGTTGAGTGCCGTCTGCAACTCCAGGAATGGCCGCTCGACGCCCATGACGCGATCGCACGTCACAAGGCGCATGGTGTTGAAGAAGGTGTTTCTCTTTGGTGGTAAGCTTCGGGATGGAGTGTTGAAGTGGAAGTTGAGAAATGGAAATTTGAAGAGCCAGCAGTTGCTCAAATATTTCTTCATTCTCGAGTACCATGGTCGCGAGCCTGGATGCGAGCCATGGACCATGGTTTGAAAACTCCTCTTCCCCCCAAACTCCTCTTCTCCCCAACGTCGCCGCGACTTTCCAGAACCGCCTGAAGTTCAGGGCTTTGGCTTCAACCCATCTATTGTCGAATATATACAGCTGCATACAGTGAAACCAGGTGTTTGGGAAACACACCTTTACCGCGATTTATCACAGTGTCTTTCAACAGTGTTGTGCTTGCGTCTTTTACCAGCACGTTTATCATTTGAATAAAAAAGCCTAATAGAAAGTAGTAACTATATATTAACTTCTATTAGTTAAATAGTATTACTTAGAAGAATTAATATCCTTTACTACTAATTATAAAGCTTATAGATTAACGCTAAGGAGCTAAGTAGTTTATAAAGTTTAATAATTAGGAAGGATTTTACTAAATTAAGATTAAAGAGAGATATAAATAGATAATAGCTTTTAAGATAAAATATAGACTATTTAAATATATAGTAATACCTTTTTAGTTAACGAATACCCTAGCTACATTTTAGTTAGTTATTAATAACGCCCTTTATAAATACCTTAGAATCTTTATTATAGTATATATTAATAATATACTAGTATATACTAGTAGGACACTAGAAGAATATATAGAATATATTAAGAAAGTACTAAGGAAGCTTAAGGAATATAAGCTATACCTATAGCTAAGGAAGTGTAAATTCTATATAAAGGAAATAAAATACCTAAGCTTTATAATATCTATAGAGGGAGTAAAGATAAACCTAAAGAAGATAGTAGCTATATAAGAGTAGCTAATATCTAAAATAGTTAAGGATATATAATCCTTCCTAGGATTTATTAACTACTACTAGAAGTTTATTAAAGATTATTTAAAGATTACTATACCTCTCTCTAAGATTATAAAGAAGGAAATTAGTTTTAAATAAAATAAAGAATATTAGGAGGCTTTTAATTAAATTAAGTAAATATTCCTTAAAGTACCTATACTAAAGATATATAACTTAAAATAAGAAATATAAGTTAATACTAATATATTAAATTATATACTTAGAGCTATATTATTATAGTAGTACTTAGATAAAAAGTAAAGACTAGTATTCTACTACTTAAGGAAGTTCTCTAAAGTAGAACTTAACTATAATATTTATAATAAGGAGCTACTAGGAGTAGTTAATTCCTTTAAATAGTAGGAAGTCTATTTATTAAGACTACTATACTAGATTAAGGCTTTTACTAATTACTAGAACTTAGTAATATTTAAAACTATAAAGAAACTTAATTAATAATAAGTTTAATAAGTTAAGATACTAGCTTAGTTTAACTTTAAAATAACTTACTATACTAGAATACTTAATAGAGTAGTAGATACTTTAAGTAAGAGATCTAACTTACGTAAAGAAAGTTATAAGGAACTATATAATACTATATTTAAGAAAATACCTAATAGTATACTATATTATAACTAGCTAGAACTAGCTAAGGTAGCTAAGGTAGCTAAGTAAGTAGAAACGCTTTAGTAGTAATAGTAGTAGAAAACTACTAGCTAGTAGTTTAAGCTAGATAAGAATAGCTCTAATAAACTATTAGAAGATAAGTAAGAGTACTAAGATATAATTTAAAGTAATTAAATATATTATTATATAAGGTTTTACTATACTTCTTTAAGCTTAGTTTATACTAAGGTAAGTTAGGCTTAGGTGATAGTCTATAAGGTAAGATATAGAATAATTAGGTAGAAAAGAGTTATTATTATAACTAAGAGATAATTACTACTAATTCTATAATGTTACACGGGGTTAGGCTATACTTCTCTAGGCTCGGTCCGTACTAAGGCGAGGTAGACTAAAGCGGTAGTCCGTGAGGTATCGTATGGAATGATCAGGTGGAAAAGAGTTATCGTTGTAACCAAAGGATAAACAATACCAATTCTATAAACGATAGAATAACTAGTTGACAATCTGTGTAAGAGATGAACTATTTGAGTTAACCACAACGAGTGTAATAATGAGATCCAACACATTCTTATACCCATTGCCATAGGTCCTGTCCTCCTTACCCTCCCTTCCAAGAGGGAGGCCTAGGAGGGCCGTGACCTCCCAATCCTCACTGGCCTCCCGGAGGCCAGGTCTTGGCGGGATGCCATTCCTGTCACGTGATCTGGGCCCCGCCCTAGATCCACTTTCGTCCATCGTGTCCGCCCGATGGTCTTCCTTCATGCGACCTGCATGAAAGGGAAGCAATTCCTTGTTACCTTGTAACATTACCCCCCCTCTTAGGCGTATCGTCTCGATACCCTGGATTATCGTTTTCCCGCGCCTAGTCCGGCGGCGGTGGTGGAGGTATAGCTACTCCGGTGGTGTCGTATCCTCTCTTTCCTCTTTTCCTCACTTTCCCTGACCATGCCCAAGGTTCAGACTTCTCGACGCGTCCGTACCCAGAACTCGACTCAACAGCGCCAGGCTCGTGCTGACCGTATCCGCCAACAAGGGAACGAGATGACCTTTCGTTGCAAGCGGTGTGAGGAGAAGAATCTTCGTTGTTTCGTGGACACTGCCTCTGGGCAGTGTGCGGGCTGTATTTCGGTGAAAGCTGAGTGTAGCTTATTTGTGACTGAGGAAGAGTGGGAGAAGGTTGAGGCTGAAAAGCGCGAGAAGCGCTTGGCGCTTCTTCGAGCTGAGGCCGAGGTCGCTCAACTTCGGCTGGAAGTGGCAGAGACTGAGGCGCGAGAGCGAGCATTCGCTGATCGAGATCACGCCATTTTGAGTCTTCAGGATCGCGCGAAAGAGCAAGCCGAGGGGAACTCTGCCCCTGGTACGGACTTTCAACCAACTGAACCATCGCTACCCGGACTGTCGACTGACTTGGGCTGGTTGCAGGATGACGCTTCTTTCGATCCTTTTTCTGAATTCTTTTCTTCCCTTGAGGACCCGGTCCTCCCTTCTCTGGGTGTTTCCGATGGTACTCACGTACCTGTGACTTGCAGTTCGTCAAATTTTCTTTTGGTTCCCAAGTGTTCTGGCTCTCTGGCCATCCTAGCCACTTGACCAAGTATTTCCACTGACGACCGATTTTCCGCAGGTCCCTGATTTCTTCGACCTCGTACTCATCGTCTTCGAGCTCTATGTCGGTAGCTAGCTCGGCATCTGGAGGTGCTCTTTCCAGGAGTTTCTTGTGAAAGACAGGGTGGATGCGCATGCCTGGTGGGAGTTGGAGTTTGTAGTTTACGTTACCCATTTCCTCTAGAACCTCGAATGGTCCTATTCGGAGGTTGTCCAGTTTCTTGCTTGGTCGCTTAGTTTTCAAGTTCTGACGTGACAGGAAAACTTTGTCCCCCTTCTTAAAGGTTGGTCCCTCAATCCTTTGCTTATTAGCCGCCTTGGCTGTCGTGAGGTTCCTATGAGCTATGTTCTTGCTCAATTCTTCGTGCAGTCCTCGCATCAAGCGGGCTTTGTCGTCTGCACCTACTGCGATACTCTCTATATCTTTTGGATCTCGATGAGCAACCGGCTCATATCCGTAATTCGCGTAGTGTGGTGAGTACTTAGTCGTCGCAGACCTAGTACTATTGTAGGCCAATTGTGCTGTCGGCAAGAGTTCAACCCAATTGTCTTGCAGCTTGTTGGCGTACATCCTCAGATACTGTTCCAGTGTCTGGTTCGTTCGTTCCGTCTGGCCATCTGTTTCGGGGTGGAAGCTAGTCGATAGTTTCTTCTTCACACCCAGCTTTGCCAGGAATGTGTTCCAATACTTGGAAGTGAACAGTTTATCACGATCGGTGATGAATTCTTCAGGTATCCCATGTTCTGACATAAGTGCCTTGCTGACCTCATACGCGCATTCTTCTGCCGTAATGGTTTCTTCCGTGGGCACAAACTTTGCTCCTTTCGTGTGACGACACACGATGACTAGGACTGTGTCGCATAATCTTCCGGATCCTGGTTCTAACGACTTCGGGAGCTTCACTATGAAGTCCATTGTTACGCTGCTCCATGGTCTCGTTGGTGGCGGTAAGGGTTGTAACAGGCCATAGGGCTTATGTCTCTTGGGTTTGTTCTGATGACAAGCCAAACAGTTGCCTAGGACGTCCTGCACCTTCGCTCGCAAGCGTGGTATCGCAAACACCTTTGATAGTCGCCTGACCATTTCTTCTAGCGATGCATGTCCATACTCTGGGGACTCATGCAGTTCCTTGATGAGACTCGATCTCATGTGTGGGGGTACATATGTTCGATCGCTTCGAATCATATCTCGGTACTCTCGCTCGTCTTGTAACAGTTCGTCGGAGCCGTTCTCGTCAGGCTCGAACTGCCAGCTGGCCGCTCTCTGCTGCCACTGCTGCTGAAGTGTTTCTACCCGCTCGGCCACCTTAGCTATCTTAGCTAGTTCCGGCTGGTTGTAACGTAGTGTGCCATCAGGCATCTTCTTGAACATGGCGTCATGTGGTTCCTTATGATTTTCCTCGCGTAAGTCGGATCTCCTGCTTAAAGCATCCGCAGCTCCGTTGAGCGTTCCAGCGCGGTGAGTTATCTTGAAGTCGAACTGAGCTAGCATCTCAGCCCATCGGACTTGTCGTCGGTTGAGTTTCTTCGTTGTCATGAAACCTGCCAAGTTCTGGTGATCGGTAAAAACCTCGATCTGGTGTGGTAGTCCTAGCAAATAGACTTCCCACTGTTCAAAGGCATCGACTACTCCTAGTAGCTCCTTATCGTGAACGTCGTAGTTTAGTTCTGCTCCAGAGAACTTTCTTGAGTGGTAGAACACTGGTCTCCACTTTTTGTCTGGGCACTGCTGCGACAATACAGCTCCGAGTGCATAATCTGACGCGTCGGTCTCGACTCGCGTCTCTCGCTTTGGGTCGTACATCTCTAGTACTGGTGCCTCGAGGAATATCTGCTTGATTCGATCAAAAGCCTCCTGATGTTCCTCGTTCCATTTGAAACCAACTTCCTTCTTCGTGATCTCGGAGAGAGGTGTTGTGATCTTTGAGTAATCCTTGATGAACTTCCGGTAGTAGTTGGCAAATCCTAGGAAGGATTGCACGTCCTTGACTGTTTTGGGCGTTGGCCATTCCTGTACAGCCGCTGTCTTCTTTGGGTTCATCTTCACCCCCTCTGTGGATATTATGAAGCCTAGGTATTCCGTTTCCTTCGTGTGAAATTCGCACTTCCCCGGCTGCAGGTACAGCTTGTATTCCTTAAGCTTCCTGAGCACTTTCTTGACATGTTCCACATGTTCTTCTAGCGTCCCGCTAGAGTATACCAGCACATCGTCGATGTACGCTGTGACGAAGATTCCAAGGTACTCGTGAAGAGCGTTGTTGATGACTGACTGAAACGTTGCCGGGGCATTCGTTAACCCAAAAGGCATTACTGTGTACTCGAACAGTCCATATTTCGTTTTGAACGCTGTCATCCATTCGTGTCCTTCCTTGATCCTGATTCGGTGAAATCCTTCCCGAACGTCGAACTTCGTAAACCACTTGGCTCCCTGGAGTCGATCCATGAGCTCGGTTATTAGTGGTAAGGGATATCGGTTCTTCCGAGTAACGCTGTTCAACCTTCGGAAGTCGACACATAGTCGCCACTTCCCGTTAGGCTTCTTTACGAACAAGATGGGTGAGGCCATTGGGCCTGATCCCGGTCGGATAAATCCCTTCTTCAGATTCTTCTGGATGTACTCCCTTAGCTCAGCATCGTGCTCGGGCGATATGGGATACATAGGTCCTGGGCTTAACTTTGCCCCTTCATCTAGGATGATCTCGTGATCCCAATCCTGATGGTCTGCCAAGTCCGTGGCTTCGTTTTCCTCGAAGAGTTCTCTAAACTCGTCGGTCTGATACTCTCTTGGTATCTCTAGTGGTAAGGGTCCTTCCTTCGTGGTCGCGACTCGTCTTATCCATATGACTCCTACTCTTTGAGGGTCCTTCTCATAGATTCTCATGATCTTATGAGGCGAGATCTTGCCGAACCTCCCGTCCTGGGTTGAGCTCTGGTCCTTCGGGCTCACTCTTTGGCGTACTCTAGCAACCTTGTGCACAGGTTCTCTTCTGAGTATCGTCTTCATTCGCCAGTCGATGGCGGGGTTATGGGCATCTAGCCAGTCATAACCAATCAACATGTCTAGTCCTCCTAGTTCCATTATGTCGATATTCATTTGGCACTCTATGCCAGCTATCCGTAGCTTTGTTGATTCGGTTTCCATCCGTATCATGCCGTTTCCATATTCCATGGGTTTCTCGTCGGCTAACAGTACCGATACTGGGTTCTTCTTAACCCGGTAGGGTAGTTCGTGTTTCTCCACCACTCTGGGTGAGATCATCGTTCGTGCGGCCCCGCTATCTACGAGCGCCTCGATGTTTCGTCCCTGTACAGATACGGTCGTGAGCAGCTGCTTCACCCGACCATCGGTATCCTGCACCTTCCTAAGGGTCGTTTTAGGACTGCCTTCACCAGCGTGACCCTGTCCCTGGCGGCATCCTAGTTTTTTGACTGCTTACCTTTCCTGTACTTAGGAAAGTAGCCTGTGTCATTCTTTGAGCTGTAGTGCGTCAAGCACCTGTCGTCGTAACAGAAGCTCCAATGAATGTTCTGGTGAGGTATCTCCTCCCTGGTGATCCTCTTCCTTGGTTGAGCCTTCTTGGCCTCGTGAATCTCACAATCTGCTACCTCGCAGATGTTTGATGATAGGGTGCGATGGTAATAGTCATCCACCTTGTGTGCTTCCTTGAGCTGCTTGCGATGGAAGTCACACCCGTTCCTGCATTGCGTCCATAGAAGTCTGTAGTGGATCTCCACTTTCTCTGGTTCGTGTAGATGGCAGATGTCTGCTAGACATTCGTCTGCCCAGAGGTTCAGGTGGCAGCACCGGTCCTGGTCTGTCCTGCAATCCTCCTTATCTTGCTTATGGAACTCGCAATTTATCTTACAGTCATACCAACACAAATCCTTGTGATCCTTGGTATCTTCTACTTCGTGGGCTTCTTGGTCCTCGACCTCAACCATTGGATCATCGAAGTAGGGTTGTTGGTGTATCGCCTGATACCCAATTTCTTCGGCATTCGGGCCGGTAATCATGATTCGTTCGCGAACCGTGCATTCGTCGGCGTAGTGTGTCTTGTTACCACATACCCAACACTGGTTGTTGGCTAATCGTTCCATCACGATGGTGCCTTTGACCTTCCAGTCAGTCTTCTTTGGCTGGCCCATGGTGAGAACTTCGTTGTCCGGTTTAACTCTTGGGACGATTTCGTAGCCTTCCTTATCCTCCAAGCGTGCCTCTTCGTATAGGTCTAAGTCGCTTAGGTTGTCATCCGGCTCTATCCCGGCCGGGTAAGGCGTGCCTTGTCTGATCATCCGGATCTTGACAGCTGCCTGTTTGACTTGTTCTTCTTCGCAATCCCTAGCGAAGTGTCCTGTCTTCCCGCATCGGAGACATGCTTTGTTGTCGTAACGCCGCTGGCGTTCTTCCTTGGAGAGACCGTCGTGTCTTTTACCTCCTCGGGTTTTCTTGTCTTTGGCCTTCTCTTGTACCTTGCCGGTCATGATGGCGTCGCCATCCCTGTCGAATCTACCACGCTGTTTCTTCATGTTGGGCAGGTTGGGTCGGAAGTATTTCTTCTGATCGTTTCGTTCCCACAACCTGTTGTCGATACGCGTGGCTAGCTCGATCAGAGCGTGTAGCGTCCCGGGCTTATCGTGGTGTACAAGGCCGTCCTTGACATTCTCTTTGAGGCCTGCTTCGAATACCGTTCGAAGTGCCGCATCATCCCAATCGATCCGTGCTTGTAGTTGCTTAAATTCCGCCGTGTATGCCGATACTGACGAGGTCTGCCTCAGGCGAGTGATCTTCTTCTCTGCCTGGTTCTGAGCGTCTACTTCTCCGAAGATGCGTCCCATCTCTTGCTTAAACTCTGTCCAACTTGCGAATAAGGTACGGGTTCCTTCTTTGGTGCCCATGTGTTCTGCATCCAGCAGATAATCGTCCACATAGGGTTGCATCCAATTGGAAGCCTTATCCTTCATGTATGTACTGGCCATGAGGATCTTTTCCTGGTCGTTGGGTACCTCGTTGTACTCGCAGTACAGGTCGATGTTGGTGAGAAATACTCGTAGCTTTTCTCGTTCTCCACCGTATTTCTCTGGTGACGCTATCTTGGGTTTCTTTGTAGCAACGGGTCGTTCGTTAGGGGTCATCATCAGTTGCCCTGCAAGCTGATTGATCATTGCCTGCATCTCAGCAATCTGCTGAGCCTGCGTGGTTGTGTGTTGCCTAAGATTCCTGAGCTCGGTGACGTTAGGGTTCTCTCCCTCGTCATCGGATGCTTCCAGCATCTCATCATTTTCTGGGGTAGGGCGTGCTGGCGTCGAGGGTCCCTGACCCTGAGCCCTGTTGTTCTGCGCGTTTCCCTGATGAGCCATTGTTGAATCTTAATCGGGCTGTCCTGTTGGTTAAACGTCCACTGATATCCAAGGTGGTCAAAGTGTTACACGGGGTTAGGCTATACTTCTCTAGGCTCGGTCCGTACTAAGGCGAGGTAGACTAAAGCGGTAGTCCGTGAGGTATCGTATGGAATGATCAGGTGGAAAAGAGTTATCGTTGTAACCAAAGGATAAACAATACCAATTCTATAAACGATAGAATAACTAGTTGACAATCTGTGTAAGAGATGAACTATTTGAGTTAACCACAACGAGTGTAATAATGAGATCCAACACATTCTTATACCCATTGCCATAGGTCCTGTCCTCCTTACCCTCCCTTCCAAGAGGGAGGCCTAGGAGGGCCGTGACCTCCCAATCCTCACTGGCCTCCCGGAGGCCAGGTCTTGGCGGGCTGCCATTCCTTTCACGTGATCTGGGCCCCGCCCTAGATCCACTTTCGTCCATCGTGTCCGCCCGATGGTCTTCCTTCATGCGACCTGCATGATAGGGACGCAATTCCTTGTTACCTGGTAACAGCTATCTTATATTAAGTTTTTAATCTCTTAATATATTAATTTTACGTATTAAATTCTAAAGAAGTACTAGGTCTCTAGGTATAATATCTTCTTAGTAAATTTCTTTTATATTATCTTAATATTCTTTCTTAGCTATATATATAGTTAGTATAGGCTATAGCTTCCTTAGTAAACTAATCTCTAAGATCTAACTATATTACTTAAATTATAAGTAACTATACCTAATCTTTAACTTACTAGAATAGTAAAGTCTACTATATTAGTAGTAATAGTTTAATTAGTAGGACTAGGTTCTAGCTAGTAACTAACTAATATAGAGAGTAGCTAGTCTATTCTTATATTAAAATTCTATCTATAAGAAGTACTATAGGAAGATTCTTAACTTATAGACCTAGGAGTTTTACTAGAGTATTTATAATAGGCTTATATCCTCCTTTAATCTTACCTATTACCTATAGGTTATATACTAATAACTATATATAGTTAATCTTATAGGTTTTTACTAAATAGTTAACTACTTTAGTAAAGTCTAGTCTACTATCTACTATAAGTTTTCTTATTATACTCTATTTATATATAATATCTTTATAAATAAACTTAGTAATAGTCTTAGACTAGTTATTTAATAGTATATAGGCCTCTAGTTATCTACTAAGATAGTCCCTTATAATTACTAAGTACTTCTTTTTAAAGTATTATAGTATATAGACTATATTAATAGTAACTATTTCTTAGATTATAAAGCTATACGTATTAGTAAGTATATCTACTATCCTTTTTAATAATCTTAGTTAATAATCTAAGTATATTACTAAATATCTATAAATATAGTTATATATCCTATTCTACTAGTAATATTATATAAGTATTAAGTATACTATATTTACTCTATAATATCTAATCTATTAATTAATATTCTATACTATAGTAGATTATAAGTTAAGAGTATCTATAACTCTCCTAATAGCTACGTTACGTAAGGTTTTCTTAAATAGTATTCTATCTTAGATAAAGAAGTTTAGGGCTCTCTTTTTCTATACCTAAAGCTCTTATAGGGTTATATCTCTTAGTATTTTTAAGTTTAATAGGAATTAGGCGTACTATTTAGACGTATTAGAAAACTCCTGCTAGAGTATTCTCCCCTCTAGTAATAGTAAAGAAGGTACGTTTATATTCCTAATTATATAATTAATATATTCTTTAAGATTATCTTTAGGTTCTTCTAGTAGCTCCTATCCCTTTAGTTTTAGGTACCTAAAGAGAGTATCTACTACTATATTTTTCTTACCTAAGATATACTTAATATTAAACTCCTTAAGTATAATAGTAGATATCTATCTATTTATTACTAATCCTAGGTTATCTATAGAGGATCTATTAAGTTAGGTAATAAGAGTAGCTACGTTAGTTTTAATAGTAAAGTATACTCTATATAGATATATTTAAAACTTCTTTAAGGGCTATAGTACTACCTTATATTCTAGCTTTATAGAATACTATATTTATTCTTATACTAACTATAAAGTACTTTTAAATTAGACTAGGTAACGTCTACTATCTTCTTTAATTTACTTAATATATACCCCTACTCTATCTTAGCTAGTATCTATTATAAAGAATATTTTATTAGTAAGGATATCTAAATAATCTAAATTAACTAGTGTTAGTGCTAAAAGAATAGACTATTTTAAGGTGTATATAGCCTTATCCTATTCCTTTAGCTATATAAACTCTATATCTTCTTAGAGGAGATAGAATAAGGGTTTTACTACTAGAGTAAAATAGTTAACCTAAATATAGTAGTATACGTAAATACTTATAAATAATTAAACCTTTATATAGTTCTTATAAGGTAGCTAGTTTAAAATCTTATTAACTTTTATAGTATTAGGGTGCTAGCTATCTAGACTTACTTTATATCCTACTACTTCTAATTATTCTATAAAGAAGTTATATTTCTTCTTATTTACTATACCTCCTACTTACTTAATATCTACTAGGACTTAATCTAGTTATTAGATATATTCTAGAATATACTATTATACTTTAGGGAAAGATTCTTCTTCTTTATAGTTTATTTTAAGTCCCCTAGAAGTAATATTATTTATAAATAGTATTATCTCTAGCTAATAGTCTTTTAGGATCTTTATTATTACTCTCTAAAAGGTAGTAACTAAATTTATAGTACCTATAACTATAGTATAAGATTAAATAAGGCTAATTAGAGTCTAGAAAGCTATTATATCTTAACTATCTAGGTAGAGGGTAATCTAGTTATAGCTAGAGAATAGGTCTATAAGAGATATAATCTCATAGCTAGTAAAGCGTTTAGAAAACTTATTAGTAGTAGGAGGAAGATTTACATCTCTTATAGTAATACTATTAAGTCTTTATTTATTACTAATCTAGCGTACCCCTTTATCTTTCTTAGGGACTAAGTACTATAGGTTATAATATTAGCTATTATATCTTTCCTATATACCCCTATTTAATTACGTATTAACTATTATAATTACTTTTAGTTTAAGGCTCTTTAGGACTATAAAGCTACGTATCTACTAAGCTTTATATAGTATAGTCCTTATTTTATAGGGTAGGTAGACGTCTAGGTAAATCTACTATACCTCTTTAAATTACTATAATAGCGCACCTTCTCAATTATAGAGTATTTTAATTATTATATTATACTCTTATAGTATAAGCTATTCTCTAATATATAACCTAGTAATCCTTTCTATTATTAGTTAAGTTCCTTTTAGAACTATAGCGTAGCGCTATTTAAATAAATAGTTATAGGGACCTAGATTAGAGTTTTAAATATTAATACGTAGGCGTTAACGTTTAATTACCCTCTTCTTCTAGTCCTTATATCTAAATTCTATTAGTACCTCTTATCTAGGAATATCTACTAGCTAGACCTTCTTATCTACTATTTTTTATAGTATATATAAGTTATTATTTCTTTAGCTATAAAGTAATTATTCTTAGTTTATACGTTCTTAGTTTAACTTACTTATAATTACGTACTAACTAAATTCTAGTAGACTATCTAAGTCTTCTACTTTACCTAGAGCTATTATAAAGACTAGATTTATCTATTATATCTAACTTTAGATATCTTATTTACTAAAAATTATTCTATACTCTCTTAGTCTAGTAGTAGGATTAGACTATACTACTTTATAAAGATACTTTACCCTTACTACTTTAGGAGAATATTAATTACTATTTATAAGTATATTAATTATACTTAATCCTAGGGACTTATTATTAGGTAAGTATACTTCCCCTATACTTATACCTACTACTTATTCTCTAAATCTTTATTATCTTTATAGGGCGTCGTCTATAATAGGTAATATAGTACTAGGTTAGATACTATAAAGACTATATTCCTAGTACTATCTTTAGAGAGTATCTTATATATAACTCTCCTAAAAGTATTATATTAAATAGTTATCTTTATATATATATACTAAGGACCTCCTAGTATTACTAATTAAGTAACGTTAGTAACTATTTAGAAGTTAGTAAGTATTATTACTAAACCTATTTATATAAGTATATTAAAAGCTATTCTAATAAAAGGATTATATATACTATTTACTAAGGTAACTCCTTAAGGCGCGTTACTAAGTTTATAATATATAAGTTTATATAGTATTTTTATAGCTCTAGCTATACTAAGTTATAAGATATTTATCTAGGTACTAGTATTAATTAAGTACTTTATAGAGTTACTATTAATTATTACTTAGTATTTAGGTAAGTTTATTTATACGTAGGCTTATCTATTTTATTAGTATATACTATATACTACTTTAGTAGGGAGTATATTTAGTTCCTTAATCTAAGTATTACTTCTTCTAGTAGCTCTCTATCTAGTTTATATACCTAAATTATATAGATAAAGTATACTATACTTTTTACTATTATATATTATTATACTATAATAATTATATTCCTATATAGAAATATAGGTAGCTAGGTTAGGGTTAGTAATAGCTAGCTAATTAGATTATATAGTAGAATCTAGGTTATATCTAGAGAACTTAGATTCTATACCTAACCTAA
This sequence comes from Alternaria dauci, assembly GCF_042100115.1. Lineage (NCBI taxonomy): Eukaryota > Fungi > Ascomycota > Dothideomycetes > Pleosporales > Pleosporaceae > Alternaria > Alternaria dauci. The sequence goes on from NC_091278.1 coordinate 1,362,850, forward strand.
CTTCTAATATATTAATACTTCTACTACCCTTAACTAACTCTATATCCTTATTTAAAAGATTACGTAATTACTTTTTTAGTCCTTCTTAACTTATTAGGTCTATAATAGTAATACCTCTTACTTCCTAGTTAAGTAAGGCTATTAGGATATAGTTAGGGTCTATATAAAGTAATTCCTATAATCCTTCCTTAGGTAAAGTACCTATAAATTTTATAGCTTTCTTCTTATATTCTTATTATAGTTATTTTAGATCTATAGATATATTATTATTAATAGTTATTAACTAAGGTAGCTTAATAATAGAAAATAGGTCTTCTTCTTACTATATTTCTTAGTATTTATATATAGTATCTATTAGCTAGGAATTTATAATAGGATTATTAGAGACTATAGGGGTACCTTTATATAGCTCTCTAGTAATCTTACACTCCCTATTATTCTTAGTAAGTCTTCTTTATTTCTAGATATCTCTATTCCTTATACTATCTATATCTTATAATCTTATACTATTCCTAGGTTTAGGGTATATTATAATATTAGCTTTAGTAAGAGTTCTAAGAGTAGATTCTTCTCCTCCTAAGATAATATTTACTATATTAACCCTATCTAGTTAATAGTCTATATTAAGTAGGTAGGGGTTAAATAGTTAGTCTTAGAACTACTAGAATTAAAGTAATATATTATATTTCTCTTTATATTAGTCTAAAGAGGAGGTAACGTTAGCTAAAGTTATAGGGTTTCTTAGTTTAGTATACCTTATAGCTAGACGTAAGTCTCCTCTTAGAAACTTCTTAGGAATAACACTTAAAGCTAGCTAGTTAAGGATATTATTAGTAATGTTAAAGTATTCTCTAATCTTAGCTTTTAGCTATTAGAGAATAAAATTAGGAAGGACTAATCCTAAGATCTCTCTAAGTCTTATATATAGAGGGCTAAAGTAGTAAGTCCTATACTTAGTATTTAGGTCCTAGTTAAAGCTAATCTACCCTATCTTCTTTAGGTAATTATATAAGTTATAGTTCTTAACCTAATATCCTATCTTATTATATATATTATATATATTATAATATTCTCTACTACTATAGTTAGCTATATCTTAGTTTAGAGCTATATTTCTAAGTGCTATAGTAATAAAAGTACTATTATTCCTTTTATTTAGAAGTCTAGCTATTATAGCTTTAGTAATAAAGTATATATAATTACTTAGCTTCTTTAGTAACCTAGACGTATCTAGATAGGCTATTAGTATATCTACTATAGCTAGTTTAATCTTTATATCTCCTAGGGACTTAATTAAATCCTCTACCTCCTTATCTATATTATTTAGGGTAGAAGGAATAGCTACTACCTTCTTTACTTTAGATAAAGCTTCCCTTATACTTTCTAAGGTAAAGGTTACTTTCTTATTAAATAGTATAATATATTATATTTCTATATTAATCTTACCTCTCTCTTAGTAATATATCTTCTTAAGACTATTAATCTTTATATAATAGGATTTTAAGAATATATATATCTAGTCCTTATTATATATAAACTAGTTATCGCCTATTAGAGTATTAGTTATATAGTATATAATTACTTCTTTATCTAATTATAGTAATCCTTTAAAGAAAAGAATATTAACTTCTACTTCTAGTAGCTATCTATTATTAATATAAGTATCTACTACTAAGGAAAAGTAAGTCTAGTACTCTACTAGGCCTAGTTAATCCTAGAGGTAAGAGTATAAGTATACTTATAAATAAGATTACTTACCTATCTTTACTATAGTATCTTTATCTTACTACTACTCCTTTATACTTACTTAGAGCTATAACTAGTTTTTAGAAGAGTAACTAAGTAGCTATTTTAATATATAAGAGATAGTTTAATCTATATTAAATAAGTAGTCTAGAAGTATAGAAACCTTTATCTTATTAGGGATATTTCTATTATTAGCTTATTAGTTAAAATCTTTAAGGAACTTAGTAATATCCTTTCCTATAAAGACTAAACTAGTATACCTAGGTCTAACTATAGATAAAACTAAGTTACTTAGAGTAGATATAATATCTCTACTAGTACTAGTTATTATTAATAAAGCTTCTAGAGTAGCTTCTAAAGGGTTCTTAGATATTAATAAAGAGAGTAGTTACTATTCTAAGTTACTTTAGTATTAAATAATCTTCTAGCTCTTCTTTATATTATATAATATAGAAGAACTTATAGATTAGTTCTTCTTAAACTAAGTTAAATTAATATAACTAAATAATTAATATATATAAATAATAGACGTATACTTTAATAATTTAAGTAGTATATCTAGTATACACCTCTTATAGAAACTACTAACTATCTCCTTTAATTACTTCTCTAGTATATCTATTTATACTAGTAGTATTACCCTTTAGGTATATTAGATTAGTATTTTCTATCTAATATTATTTTTAAGAGGGGTTACTATCTAGTTTATTAAATTAGTATTTTCTATCTATAGTATTAGTATAAGTAATTCTTTTCTTAGGTATAGTATATATTTTAAGAGTAAGTAATATTAGTCTAAGGAGTTACTTAATAGTATAGTATAATATAGCTTCTAATAGTCTCTTCTAAAGAATCTAATTATAATAAGGTCTTAGCTACCCCCTTATAGGATAACTAGTAGTATTAGCTACGTATTAGAATTACTTCTTTACTAAGTTAAATAGTATCCCTATAGGCTTTACTATTTATATAGGTATTAGAGTATATAAAGATACTAATATCTTAGTATTAAAGTTTTATCCTCTACGTAGCTTATAGTATATTAGTAAGTAGGTAGTAAGTAAGAGTAATTAATTATTATAAAAAGAGTAGTAAGTATATTCTATACTATTAAAAGAAAGACTTATAAAAGAAGATATAAAGGATCTATATTAGTTAAGTCTAAAGCCTCTATAGGTTAATAGAAAGGTAGATTTATAGGTGCGTCCCTAGATATTAATAATCCCTAAAAAGAATAGAGAGGGAAGAGTACTTATAGTAAAGCCCTCTTACTTACTCTATACACTAGTATAATCTATATAAGAGTATAATTCTAGTCTTATAAGTAGCTATAGGGCCTCTATATAAAATAAAGTTAATAAGGATAAGGATCTTCTACCTAAGGTTATAGTAATTCCTAATATTATAGCTAATATTAGTAAGTTTAAAGCGCTATAAGAGTAAATATAGTCTAATACTTAAGATATATTTTTATCTATAGGATTTATCTAATATATACTAATATTAGAGTTTAATACTAAGGAAAAGTATCTATCTCTTACTTTCCTATCCTTATACCTAACTAGGTAAGTAGACTTTATATAGCCTTAACTATAAGAGATTAGCTATACCTTATATATTAAGCTTATAATCTACTATTAAGATAGAAGGTTTACTTACTACTTATATTTCTAGTATACTATATTTAATACTTTAATATACTACTAGTTAAGGGATAAGATAAGTTTTTTTATAAAGTATTAAGCTAGTAGTAACTAAATATTATTAGAGGATATCTAGGTAGCCTTTAATAGTAATAATAGAGGCTAGTACCTTATAGACTTTATTTTCTACTAGTTAATAATAGTTTATAGGACTAGAGCCTTCTAGAATACTAAAGGAAATAAATTAGAAGTAATAGTAAGTAACTAATACTAACTAATACTAACCTAATACTATTACTAATATATACTAATAGTATATAGGTTTACTAGTTAAAGGCTCTATATCTTTTTATTATACTCTCTACTATAGACTACTACTAGAATAACCTATTACGCTTTATACCCTAATATAAGGAGTAAAAGATAGTAATATCTATAAGGTAAGCCTATCTAGTATAGGACTATATATAAGATAATCCTTATATTATTACTTATTACTTCTATTAGTAGTTTAAGTTATTTAAGAAGTATATTATTATTCCTAAGTTTAAGGTTACTAACTCTTAGGATTACTATAAGTAGTAGGCCTATAGTAGTACTTATAGTTATAGCCTCTACTATTATAATAGTATTCTTAACTTAGATAAAGAACTTAGTCCTAATAGTTCTATATTTAGTATTACCTATACTATAAGGTTCTAGGGGTACTATATTTTAGCTATATACCTAAACCCTAATCTATAGTCCTTACTTAATAAAGGGTTAGTCCTTACGCTACTATTTAAGGAAATAAAGTAGATATTTAAAGAGTTATTATCTATTCTTACCTACTACTATAAGTACTTTTACCTTATATTATACTATTTCTATAAAGATAAAACTCCTAGTATAGAGGTTTACTACTTTAATATACTTTAGTTTATCTACTTAGAGCTTACCTTTAAATAACTACTAACTAGATTATTTTTATACTTTTATACTATACGTAATTATCCTTACCTTAATACCTATATATAACTATTACCCTTAGCTTAGTAGGCTAATACTAATATCTAAGTTTATATAAGTATAGCTAGGGTTATATAGTATATAGGTATTTATACTATAAAAGGTAAGGTCTAGTCTTAATCTTTTAAAGATATTACCCTCTAAGTCTTACCTTATATTAAGCTAAATTATTCTTTACTTTATTTTATATTATATATTATAAATAAGTTAATTAGTAAGTAGGATTATAGTACTTAGGAAGTTATATATATACTATTTAGTTTACTATTAGTATATTACTCTTATACTATTATTAATATTAACTACTACCTAGAAGACGCTTAGTTAACTTCGTATACTATCTATAGGGGTAATATAGAGAATCTAGACTTAAACTTAGAGAATATACTAACTATTATATAAGGTATATCTCTTTATATAAAGTATAAAGGTTAGTTAAGCTATATAGAGGATATATATTATCTAGATTTCTTACTATACTTTATATATATTAGTAAAGATTATAAGCGCTAACTAAGAGTTAAGCCTTATATACTAAACTATATACTATAGTATAGCGCTATTATAGAGCTAGAAGAGTTTACTTAAGTAAAGTTAATATTATATTATCTATTTTAACGTATCTAAGATATCTAGATCCTATATAGCTACCTACTAGGCTTACTAGGAAGAATATAAATATAAGGAAAAGGACTTATATACTAATCCTAATCTTAGGGTTAAGGAAGAGGACCTTAATTTAGAGCCTATATAACCCCTAAATAAGTCCACTTTTAATAAGCTAGTAGGTAGGAGACTAGGCTTAGTAGAGGAATTAGTAGATAAGGATAGGATTAGTAAGTAACCTAGTAATAGGGTAAAAGACTAAGGTTCTACTAAATATATAGACTCTTTTAGGCTTAATATATAGACCTATTAACTAAATATAAAGAAGGACTACCCTATAGTAGGGCCTAATACTAAGCCTAATACTAAGCCTAATACTAAGCCTAATACTAAACCTAATACCTTAGCTAGTACCCTATAGGAGAAGTAGTATATACTATATAATTTAGTTATTAATTACTTCTAAGCTACTCTTAATAGCTACCTACTAGCGTAGTTATTAATCTAGTTAGATAAGTAAGGGGGTACTAAGAAAATATACTTAATTAAGTATATCTCTTATACTTTAGAGTACCTAGTATTATTAGTTAGGCTAGAGTCTCTTATTATATACTATACTCCTCTTAGTATTACTACCTTCCTTATCTCTAGGTATACTATTAATATACTCTTTTAAATACTTATAATATTTATATATAAGTAGTTAGATCTACTTAATACTACTAGGTAATAGTATATCTAAGTAGTATTTAAATATATTTACTACCTTATTATTAATAAGAAGTTAATAGTTAGTCTACCTATACTTAGCTTTATCTATAGCTATTATAGTTAGATTTAGCTAAGCTAAGTATATATCCCCTTTACTAGTCTTAATATTATTTTTTTAAGTAATTACTACTAGCTCCTACTTATTAGACGTTAGGCGCTATATAACTACTCCTTAAGGAAGGATCCTATTAAAGTTTATAGCTAATACCTATATTATATATTTAAGAAGACTATTATCTTAGATACTATTATATATTAATAAGGTATAGCGTAAGCTTAGTTTTATAATACTTTATAGTAACTTTAACTTAGCTATTCTACTTAGAATAATTAAGTATTATTTATAATATAATATAGGGTTAATCTCTTATATCTTAACTATACTTTATTCTAGGATACTATTTACTTATATAGCTACTATATTAATATATCCTATATTAACTACGAAAGTATACGTAATTATAGTAGTCTAGTATTAGTTATTTTAGCCTAATATAACTAAGCTATATAGGCCTCTACGTTTATAGATAAAGCTAGTAATCTACTAAACTAACTCCCTTTATATATTAGTAGAAGAGTTATATTAATAACTAATATCTAAACTAAATAAGGACTAGTTAATAGTACTACTAGTATTATTAATAATATTCTATAAGATACTAGTGTAGCTAATCTATAAGAGAAGATACCTAAGGCTATTCTTATTACTCTACTAGAATATACTAGTCTAAGCCTTTATATACTCGCTAATAGTTAGGCTATTATACCTATCTTTCTTATTTTACGTAAGTTTTATTAGAATAAGATATTTTATTCTTAGCTATAATTTCTATTATTACTTACTTAGGCTATTACTATTTATAAGTCTTAAGGTATAAGTCTTAGCTAGGTAGTAGTATAGTATAAAAGAGACTTTATCTTAGGTTTATTATATATTACTATTTCTTAGGTTAAAAGTTTAGAGGGTCTAGTATTTAAGGAGCCTATATTATTTAATTATTTATATAGAAAGGAGGGTAAGGTAGTATAGTAGTAGAAGAAGGATAAGGAGTAGTAGGCTAAAGAAATTATTTCTTTATAAGAGATAAGCTTTTTTTAAGCTTATCCTCTATAGTAGGCTTAATACTAGCTATATTAATCCTTTATTATATCCCCTACGTTTACTAACTTATTATAGTAGTTCTAAATACCTTATATTTAGTTTTCTCCCTCTCTATTAGAGTTATCCTTAGAGTTATCCTTAGATTCCTCTTAGAATTTATAGTCCCTAAAGTTAAGCTCTTCTTTAACTACATTAATATCTAATTCCTCTAGAATCCTAGTTAGTTTAAACTAATACCTAGCTAATACTCTACTTACCTAGCTTATCTATAATTTATTACTCTAGTATAGTTACGTTATTTATATTAATTACTTCTTCTTCCTCTTTTAAGTTCTAGTTAGTGTTAAGGCTAGACTCTACTCTAGCCTATAAATTATCTATCTTTTATTAGTAATTATTAGCCTATACCTTCTATATAAACTTACTAAGATTAGGCTTAGGCTTATCCTCTTTTAGTATATTATTATCCTTATTATCTATTACTTATATATTAGTTTATAGGCTAATACTTAGCTAATACTACTATACCTAAGCTATATCCTAGCTTAAATTCTAGTCCTAGTTACTTTAACTTAAGCTAGTTATTTATATTCTTAGGTAGCCCCCCTTTAGGCTCTCCTAATTCTAGTAGTATATATTTAGCTTCCTTACTATTAATACACCTATATAGAAACTTCTTACTAGAGAATACTTATTTATTAAATAGTAGAGGTAAGTAGTATAGGCTATACTAAGTAGTAAGGTAAAGGTAGCTATTTTCCTAGAAGTATCCTTATATCTATATAGTAATAACTATAGCTATAATAATCCTCTCTTAATATTAGAAAAGTAGTATAAATAGAGGGATTAGTAGGCTAGTATTATTATTAATTTTAATTAAGGGCTTATAGCGTTTAATATAGTTCTAGTAGGCTTCCTTAATAAGGTTAACTTAATATTATTAGCTTTAGCTAATACTAGACTAATACTAGTATATCTAATATACTCTATTATAGTAGGTAGGTAGCTTAGTATATAAAGAGCTTTCTAATAAATATAGGTAGGCTTAGGGAGTATAAGTTAGTATAACCTATATTATAGTAGGTAGTTATAAATATACTTTAAACTTAGCGCCTATTATCTACTTAGTATATACTCTAAAGTCTATATTATATAGTATATTAATCTTAGTAGTAGCGTTCTTAGCTATTTCTATCTAGAAATCTTTAATATATAACTAGTGCTTAAGGTTATAGTCCTTATTATACTAGCTATTAATATAGTTAAGGTATACTCTAGCCTTATACTTAGGTATAACTATCGCGTAGTATTAGTATAGGCTAATACCTACCTAATACTATACTTACACTTAGTATTATCTATATCTCCTTTTATATCTAGTTCTTACTCTACTCCTATAAAAGTACTATTAGCTTCTATATAAACTACCCCTAATACTATATATATAATCTAATTAGGAGGTATTAAACTATCCTTTAGTTAGTAGATAGTTTCTTATTTTATAAAGTACTTATTCTTCTCTTTTTATATTATAGTATTTCTAGTTTACGCCCTACCCTCTTAGCTTAGGTACTTATTCTAACTAAACCTATAACCTCTTAGTAGGGCCTAATACCTACCTAATACTAATATACCTAATCTCTATAGTAATATTATTACTCTAGTAGTAGAAGTTATCTTTAAGACGCTTTCTTTTAGTCTTATCTTTTTCTATATTTAGGGCGTTTTAGATAGCAGGCTTAAACTTTTTTAACTAGAATATTAATAAGGCCTAATTAATATAAGCTTATATTAGTTAAGGTAGTATTATATACTTACTTTATTAGTAGTATTATTTAATAGGATCTCTATAAGCTTAATACTTATAGCCTTCTTATATTACTCTCTATTCTTAATAGTATATAGGTTTATAGAGTATATAGCCTTAGATAGATCTACTATAATAGGTAGTTATAGTAGTATTAGTTTAGTATACTTAGTATTAGGCTCTATAGGTCTATAGGGTATAAGTAGGGTATAAGAGGTAAGGAAGGAGTAGAGGAGATATTATTAGTATAAGTGATATTAGCGTAGACTTACTATATTTAGGGCCTACTTTTAATCTAGGATAGGTATTCCTAATTAGCTATAATCTTACTATTACTTATACTAGTAGGAGTAGTAGTAAAGGTAAAGGTAAAGGTAAAAGTAAAGTTTAAATATATATTTTTTCTTCTATACTTTAATCCTCTTCCTCTTCTATCCTCTTCCTCTTATATCTATCTATTATTACCTAACACTATACTAATACTTTTATTAGTATATTATCTTACTTTCTACTTACTTATATACTATATAGTACTTATAATATCTATTAGCTCTAATATATTAAGTTTACCTTTACTTTTACCTTTACTTTCTACTCTTACTTATTATTATAGTTACCTAAAAGTATTTACTATTTATATAGTATTATTTACTCTTATAGTTAACCTTTCTCTTACTTCCTACTTACCTCTTATACTTATAACCTAATAACCCTAATTACTACTACTATAATAATAATAATACTACTACTACTTCTCTTAATATAGTTAACTATATATATTAGCTAGTATTAGCTAGTAGTAGTCTATATCTTATACTTACATAGAGTTTAGTACTACTAGTCCTTTACTTAGTATAACTAACCTTAGAGGTATTTAAGGTTATCTTACTATTACTTATAAAGCTCTTAGCCCTATTATCTTAATAATAAGTATATATATTCCTAACTACTACCTCTTACTTATTAATTTAAGTACCTTACTTAATTTACTTACTCTAAGTTCCTTAATAGTATAGCTACTTAGTATTACTTTAGATACTTTACTTACTACTACTCTTATTAGTAGTACTAGTAGTAGTAGTTAAGATCTAATTTATATAGTTATTAATAGCTATATTTATAAGAGTACTAGTAAGACTTTATATATATAGCCTAAAGTTAAGATCTAATATAACTATAAGGTAGAATAATTTCTAGTCTTTTATAGTAATATAATAAGACCTAAGAAAATTACTTAATAAGGTTAGTCTAATACTACTTAATACTAACTAATACTTTACTTTACTAATAGTATTATATAGCCTATATAGTAGAGGAGATATAATATTACTAGTAATATTAGGGTTAGGTACTACTAAAGCTTATTATCTTATACTATAATTTTTTATTTTCTATAAGTAGGGGGGTATTATTAAAATAAAACTTTAAAAAAGTAAAAAGTAGCTATCCCTTTACTTATTAGTTATAAAAGTTAATAAAAAAGGTAAAGTAATAATATAATTTAAATACTAGACTAATTAGCGTTTTATAGTCGTAAAGCTCTAACATCTATATATAAAAAGTAAAGTTAAAAAAAATTACTAAAGGTAACTAAAAAAGATACTTATTAGAAACCTTAGTAGAGGTCTAATAGAGATTACTAGTATTAGTTAGTAATATAATTATAATATATTAGAAGAGGAAGAGGATATAGTATCTTTACTATAATTAAGCTTACTTAGAATTTTATATATTTCTATAAAAGCCTAGCTACTACTAACCTCTATACTAATACTAACTTATAAGCTTTAATACCTTTAATACTTTTAAGACTTACCTTATATATAAACTATTATATATATAATATATTTCCTCTTTATCCTTATTTAGTAGGTATTCTAGCCTAGCCTAAAAACCTTAGCTAGATATATACTAATTAATATATCTATAGGAATATAATATACCTACTTTATATATACTTAGGAGCTACCTAGAGTAGTCCTTAAAAAGTTAGATAAGTAATTACCTAAGTTTTACTTTTTATTCTAGAATAGAAAGGCCTCTTAGGTTAATATCTTTAGTATTATTAAAATTATTATAGAGGTAGCTATTAGGTAGATAAGGATATAGATAAAGAAGAAAGTAGAGGAGCTAGTATATATAGCCTTTATAGATAGCTACTATAGCTATAGGCTCCTTATATTTAGCTACCTTATTATTCTTAAATAAAGTACTTTTAGCTAGGAAACTAAGAACTAGCTACGCTAGTAGATAAAGAATATTAAAAGAGCGTTAGAGGAGTAATATCCTAGGCTTAAGGAGAGGGAGTTTAAAGAGATACTATAAGGATAAGAGAATAAGGTATAGATAGTACTAGTACTAATATTCCTCTAACTAAAGCTAATTATTAGATAATAGTAGCTATACTATAGGTAGCTAGTTAGTTATTCTTAAGAAGGGGTAGTAGAGGTAGTAGTAGTAGTTATAAAAGGTAGAAATAGTAGAAGATAGTAGAAGATAGTATATATATTTAAAAGTTATATCTTATCTCTAGTAGGTATATAACTACTACTACTATTATATATCTTTAGTGTCTAATATTTATAATATACTATATATATACTAGTAGTAATAAATATAAGCTTATATAAGCTTATAGTTACTTAGTTAGTACTTTATCTTAAGAATAGTCTCTAAATATACTATAATAATAAAAAAAGTCTATAAAGGCTAAAGCTAAATCCTATACTATATTAAAGAGTTTATAGCTATAGAGGTTAAGGCTATATTCTTTAGCTACCTAAATCTACTTAGTAAGATAAATATATCTACCTTTACTACTATTTATAAAGCTATTAAGGAAATATACCTTTAGCTTTAAGTTAGTATATATATAGTTATAGTATTAGCTTAGTATTAAATTAACTTTCTTAGCTATAAAGGTTATAGTTAATTATTAAAGTACTATTATTACTACTCTTAAGGATATAGCTAATACCTTTAAAGTAGCTAAGTTACTAAGCGCCTACCTAAAGCTCTTAGAAAACTATATCCTCTAATATACTTAGGTTATTATCGGGAGTTATAGGTCTTTAGGTTTATAATATATAGTTCTTATAAGTATCTATACTATCTACTTTTAGTCTTCTAGTCTAGCTCTTAGTTAGTAATAAGAATAAAAAAGATATTTTATAGCTTTAAATAATCTAGCTTACTTTATATTACTATTTTATTTTTTATAAAATAGAAAGTTTATACTATAAGAGAATAGTAAAGGATAGCTCTATATTATAATAGTATATTAAGGAAAGTAATAATAATAATTCTTACTAGTCTTCTTATATATTAAGTATAAGTTAAGAGTAAGTTTATTATCTATAGTAATAATAAGAGAAGTAATTATATTAAGACTTTAGTACCTTTCTATCTAAGCTATATCCTATATATTATAATTAAATTTATAAAAAAGTAAAGCTTTTATACTAAGTAAAGATAATAAGCTTAAGCTAAAGTCTATTATATACTATATAGTAAAGGACTTTAGTAGTATATATAATATATTTTAGCCTAAAATAGTATTCTTTATAAAAAACTTAGAAATTTAGAGATACTATAAATATTAAAAAAATAATAATAGAAAGAGTTATATACTTTATTTTAAAGACCTTTAGAAGTATAATTTAAAAGTAATTTTCTAGTTCTCTAAGTAAGTTTAATAACCTTATAATAATAAAGTATTATAATAATAATAAGCTATATAATAATAACTTTAAAAAGCTAAAATAACTAAAATAATAAAGTAAGCTTATCTTTATAAGCTTTAGCTACTTTAGAAGAAGTAAATTAAGTAAAAAAAAAATTAAGAAGTATAAAAGAATAAGATACCTATAAAACTAGCTAAAAAATAATACTAGAAAAGGTTTTATAATACTAAAATAGCTATAAAATTACTTAAAAAAGTAAATATTAAACTTTAAAGACTTCTAAGCTACCTAGAAAGTATTAAAAGTATATTATTAATATTCTATCTTATATTAAAGCTATATAAACTATATAAGCTATATAAGCTATATAAGCTATATAAACTACCTTAATATATATATCTAAAACGTAGGTAATTATAAGGGGCTATACTTAAAGACCTATTATATAAGTATACTAAAGTTATATTTAATAAAGAGCTATTTACTTCCTTAGTATAGTATTTATATATTAGTTAATTATTATAAATAATAAAGAGTAAATCCTCCTTATATAAAGAAAGTAGGGTTAGACTCTTAAGGAGAGTCTTAATAAAGGAAATAAGGACTAAGTATAAGGTGCGCTAAGTTACGTAATATACTATTATACTAAGACGCTACTATTAGTAATAGTAGGGCGCATTCATAATAGTAACTATTAGTAGTAGAGATAACTATTAGTAATAGCGGGTTAAAGGACTAATAGTAGGACTTATAGTAATAAGTATAAGAATATATTAGATCTTATTATTACACTTATTATAGTTAACTTAAATAGTTTATCTCTTACATAGATTATTAACTAGTTATTCTATTATTTATAGAATAGTTATTATTATTCTTTAGTTATAATAATAACTCTTTTCTACTTAATTATTCTATATACTACCTTATAAACTATTACTAATATCTATCTTACCTTAGTATAAACTAAGCTTAAAGAAGTAAAGTAAGCCCCTATATAATATTAATAAGAGGTTATATAAGTTAGCCTAAGCGTGTTATTTAAGTACTAATTAGGACTATACTAAATTTAGGTATACTTCTTAGTATTAGGTATACTTATTAATACTTAGGAGCTATAGGTAGCTAAAGGGCCTTTAGCTACGCACTAAGATAACGTTAAGAATCTATTAACTAGGCTCTAGCCTATTATAGTAATATAGCTCCTAAAAAATATTCTAAATAAGCTAAATTATTTATAGGTGTATAATTAGTATAATACTAAGTTATTATAATTTTACTATAATTTACTATAGCTGTATAACCTTATTTTTTCAGGATCCTGATATTGTGCGGTGGCTTATTGCGTGACCCGGCTTATTGCGTGCACGGACACGGTGGTTCTAGCCGAGACGTCATAGATGCATCATCAATCGCAGCGCTTTCTGGAGAGCGCGTTTCGACACCGAGAAGGTTGGAGCTTGGAAGGAAGGGATGTTGACATGGTGGAAGCGTCGACGGTCATTGCGATGGTTGCGTGCAATGATCTGTGAGGCTCCTGCATCATCGGATCGCAGGACCTCTTTCGATCGACCTGCACTGAGGCGGACAAGCGCTAAACTGTATGCAGCCATTAGCGTGCTCCTACAGCCTTGGCAAGGCATGACGCCTTGACTTTGTCGCTTGTCTTCGACTTGGCCCGCGACAAATACAGCGCCAAATTGACGTCAAGCAATATGGTATTTGCTTCGTTGGCAGTGACGACTCCCACGCGTAAATCACCATGGCCCTGTGGCATCCTTCATTCTCTCATCCCGAGTCAACGCATTCATTGGTATCCAGCTCCTCCTCCACTGGAAACATGACTCCCCGCGCCAGACCCATCAAACGCCGCCCACGGCCCGCGCAAAGAGAAGACTATAATCCTACATATCTGCCATGGAAGAAGCGGCTAGACCATTTCACCTGGTCCTGGTTCGAATGCACCATGTCAACCGGCGCCATCGCGACGCTTCTTGGCCAGCAACCATACAGCTTCCACGGACTGAAGATCATTGGCGAGCTTTTCTTCATTCTGGACATTGTCCTATTCCTTACATTTAGCGCCTGTATCACATATCGCTTCATACACAACCGTGGCTCTCTCAAGCTCAGTCTGCATCATCCTCACGAAAGCTTCTTCTTCGGAGCTTTCTTTGTCTCCATCGCACTCATCATCTACTGCATCGAGCTGTATGGCGTACCATCCTGTGGACCATGGCTCATCAAGACATTGGAAATACTGTTCTGGCTGTACGCAGCAATTGTCATCCTGGTCGCTGTCTTTCAGTACCATGTCATATTCGACCGACGCGAGCTCCCTGTTACCGACGCGATGCCTGCCTGGATCCTACCAGTGTACCCTTTCCTTGTCTTGGGAGTCTTAGGCAGCACACTGCTGAAGAGCCAGCCACCTGATCCGGGTTTCAACATCTTTATTGGCAGCGTTACCTTCCAGGGCCTAGGCTGGACTATCGCATTCCTGATGCTTTCGCTCTACTTTACGCGTTTGGTCAACAGCAATTTACCCGAGATCCCCAAACGTCCTGGCATGTACGTGGCTGTTGGTCCAGCCGCATATACCGCCAATGCTTGCATCGCGCTTGGTTTGCAGGCACCGAAACATGTCCCTGAAAATCTACTGGGAATTACTTCCTTCCCTGTCGGCGATGCTTTCAAAGCCTTCGGATTCATCATGGGCGTCTTCCTGTGGCTGATCTCCTTCTGGTTCAGCGCCATCGCTACCATAAGCATTGTTATCAGCGCCAAGGAGTCGCACTTCACGTTGAACCATTGGGGCTTCATTTTTCCCAATGCTGGGATGACAATCGCGCTGATCTATATCGCCAACGCGCTCAATAGCCCAGGGATCAAGGGGGTGTGCAGTGCAGCAACCATCGCCCTGGTTATGCTGTGGATCTGGGTGGCGGTGTTGAATGTCAAAGGTGTACTTCAGAAGAAGGTTTTGTGGCCAGGCATGGACGAAGATATGGAGGATATTGAAGGCCACGGTCACAAGCCGGACTCAGACCAGGAAGACGGTGATGGTGAAGTATAGGAAGCTGGACCTGTTGAAGAACGAAAAAATCTATTGAAGGAAGTGTATAGTAATGTTATTCATGAGATCGTAGGCTCAGTCCATTGATGCCAAAACTTCACCCTTTGCAAACGTAATCCTGATAAGCGCAGGTTCCATATCCTCACACGTTTCATGCAATGTTTCTCAGCAACCACACTATCAACTAAGCTTCCTATTCGCATATCAAGACTGCTCCATCATGTCATCTTATAACGTTTACCCTGACACAATCATCGACTATGTGGTATGCAACACCTGCGGTATCGAGGCCTTTGCATGGCTAGCCCATGTGTTTGACTGTCCTGTATGTGGTAGCGATGACTACACATGTTGCCACTACACAGATGACGAGCCCGATCCGAGTTGCATAAAGGTAGACACCCAGAACGAGGAAGCTGTAGTGCCTCTATGTAGGAAGAAGAGGAAACGTTCGAGGAGCGACGACGGAGGGCGAGAGAGACAATAGATGATTTTCACACGCACAAAGTGGTGGATATGAAGACCAGATGCTGTATTGACATATATATTGTAAAGAAATTCATCTCATAAAGTAAGTGTACTACAAACCCGGACGCCGACGCCAGACGCCCCAGGTGTTCAAAAACACTGATAACCTACGAAAGAGATAATGAAAACTAGTCAGCACAGATGACAGGCGATATAGTATCACCTGTAACACCCGAGTTGACGCGAACTACTACCACATTGCATCGGTTACAAAGCATTCGAGCTCTGCTTCTTCTTGAACCCAATTCTCTTGGCGAGCGACCCAAAGCCACTAACCCTCCTCTCCTTGTCTTTCGTCTTCTCTTCAACTGCGATCCTTGTCTTGGCCTTCTCGCCCCAAGGGTTCTGCATGTCTCGCTCTATCTGCTTCTTGCGCTCCACAGCGAGTATGCTCACTTGATCGACGAACACAGACTTGTCGAGCAAATCTTCGACCCTGACTTTGAGCCCGTCTTGGTCGAGGATGGATGCAACTTGTGCCAAACCCATGATATCGCCACCCAGCTGGAAAAAGTCGGAGCCAAGTTCAATGGGCATTGGCGAGCCATGGTCATCGTGCAGGATCTGCTCCCAGGCCGATCGCAGAGTCGAGGCGAGAGTAGTGGTCTCGTGACGCGGGAGGCCCGTGTCAGTTGGTAGAGCGACAGGCTGCTTCTCTGTAGACTTCTTGCGAATCTTTTCCGAGCTGATGGTAGTTGAGCTATTGGAGCTGAGCTCTGAGGGGGATGGAAGCAGGCTGTGCGGATCTTCCGAGAAGGCGATGATGTTGGTGCACAACATATCGAATGCCTGCTGTGCAAACTCTGCGGTAATGGTGCTGTTCGGAGCGTACGTCAAAGTGACATCCATTTCGTTACCGCGAGCAGTGGTGTGAATGGAGAAGTCTGCAAAGTCTTCTTGTGAGCCCACGGCGCCGATGGTGTACTCGATACCGCCCAGCTGCATAGTCGGCCGATCATCTTGGATGTTCTGGTCATGTTGCAGGACGCTCGAAAAGTTTGTCCAATCGGGCCACTCCGTGCAATGTCGTGTGATCTCGCGGAAGCCAAGAGACTCAAACGCCATGTTTGCGATTTGCTGGTCTTGGATCGACTTGAAAAGATCCATCACAGTCCATTCGGGACGGTACACAATGCGAACAGGCACCATGTTCAAGCAGGGACCGACAATGTTCTCGACGTTGGCAACACCGCTGTTGCGACCTGATATGACATGACCAAAAACAATGTCAGCCTTACTTACAAGGCGCGAGAGGGTCGAAGCCCAAGCAGCCTTGGCCACAGTTGCGCTGGTGATGTTGACACCTTTCAGCTTTGGCGCATTGACTCTCTTCTCCAATGTGATCGATTGGCCGGCTGAGCGCTGATAGTTGGGACCGAAGCGGTTCACGATTTCGGTCATCTTGGAACCACGAAGGACTTCTCTCCAGTGGTCGTGGGCACCAGAAACGGTCTTTGCAGTTTCCCGTACAAAGTTGCCAAAGCTTGGGGCAGACGAGACAGGAAGGCCGTTGTACCCATCTTGGAGCGCGCTCAGAATCTTCGACATACAGACTCCGTCATACTGGGCGTGAGACAGTCTCATAAAAATACGGTATCGTCCCGTTTGCTTTTGCTTTGCAACGACAAACTGGATGAACGCTTTACCAAGCTTTGGGCCATTCTCGCGATCCTTCTGTCGCAATTCCGTGGTAAAGGTGTCCATATCGTCGTCGATTTGGTGGTAAATGAACTCAGGTTGAAGTTTCCGCAACACCACCTGGAGAAAGCGGTCACCGTACGGAACGAAAACGGTGCGAAGAATATCGAAGGCTTGCACCATGCGGTAGGCAGCTTGCTTCAACTTGCGAAGATCGAGCGGCCCATCGCCATCAAGGTAAAAGTAGTTGAGCATCCACTTGGACTCCATAAGAGTGCCGGTAATGGCAAGAGATTGGAAGTCGGTGACCGGGAAGATATCAGAGATACCTCCCTTGAATACTTGCACCTTCGAGATGACGCTATCAACGTTGGGATCGCCAAGCATCGATACCGACCTGTTGAGAGAGCTCTCAACTCCTTCCTGGATTGTATGCGTGGCCAGCGACTTCTGACTCACTTTGCGGCTGGCGGTCGGCCTCGCTTGGTTCGTGGTAAGCTCTTGCCATCTCTTGAACATTGTTGAATCTCGGCTGTTTAGCTCTGGTTCGGCAGGCATCTCGCTAGGAGCCATGCTCTTAGCATCGGCGTTGGGATCCGACATGATGTCCTGGATTTCGCTCCATATTGATGGGGCTCTATCGTGAAGGCGAGACCTCGACTGACCTCCGACACTCCTGCCTGCCACTGATCCGCCGCCAGCCCGAGACATGACCTCGTCAATGACTTCGCCGGCAACACGTACGATCCGAGCCATGTCGGAGAACGTCGGGTTTTTGAAAACATCAGCCACTGTCATGGACAACCCCTCCTCTCTCGCGGCCCCAACTAGGCGCATAGCAATGATACTGTCGCCTCCGAGCTGGAAAAAGCTATCATCCTGCTCGATGGTCTCCTCAACCATCTCCAGCAGCTCGCTCCACAGATTGAGAAGCTTCTTTTCAACAAAGTCTGGTGCAACTTTGCTAGAAGTCTCGGTAGCTAGAACACCCAGGGTGGCGACCATATCAGCAGCAGTCTGGATTCTGCTTTCTGCATTACTGGCAATGCTCATCGCGCGGCGTGAACGTATGGATGCTGCTCGTGGAGAACCGGTCTCATCGATGCTTGGTCGTCCACGTTGAGACATGGATGTCTTTCTTGTAAGCATGCCCGTCATTTGCGTGGTCATCTGATCGATTGTCGCAGACGTGGGCTCAGTAGGTAGCTTGTTCTGCGTTAAGATTTGTTCGACAATCTGGGGGACCATCTCGCTGACGATGGACCTGATGAGACTACTCCAATCCGGTGTTTCAGCTGGAAGAGGAGCCGCTGGAGCGAGATCAGGGAATGTGATTCTCGGTGTGCGAGGTGGTGAAGTCGACCCACTTGATATGCTTGAACTGGACCTGAGAATGGAAGGACGCAGCTTGGGCGGATTGAGACGTGAGGTTGCGGTCTGTGTAGGCTTACCCTTGATGACGACATCCAGTTCTGCAACCGTTTGCTTTGCGTTCTTCAAGGTTTGAATGAGAATCTTTGACATGAGGGCGGAAACGTTCTTGGCTTCACCGTCGGTTACAGCATCACTCCAGTAAGTGAAGCGCACCCCCTCATCGTCGCGAGTAGCATCGATATTGACTGTGATAGCAAACTCGCTGGGATCGTGACCATCAAGCTGCTCGAACTCAATACCAGAGTCGTCTGATATGAGCTCTTCGGCATTCGAACGCCTTTGTATTGAAACAGCAGTATTGAAAAGAGATTTCCCTGATAGCCCGAGATCATGCTGGAACTGAGCAAGCGAGCAGTGCTGGTGGGGCATGGATTCGACGAAGTCGAATTGTACCTTCTCAATGATCTCGAGAAGCGACGTGGCCGGTTTCAATTCAATACGAGAAACCAACATGTTGATGAAAGCGCCGACTGCGCTCTCGATCTTGTCGATGGGTACGTTTCTTCCCGAGGTAAGATAGCCGTAGCAGACATCGGTGGAATTGGTGTAGCATCGGAGAACTAGAGCCCACGCTGCAAAGAGAATGTTGGCGATAGTAACGTTGTTGCTCTCCGCAAGAGCATGAAGCTCGTTAAAACGGGTGAAACGCATATCCAGGGATCGGAGCTGTCTTGGTTTGCTTGGATCGCGAGGTGTAGTCGGGAAATAACACGGGCTGGTCCCACGAAGCTTGGCCTTCCAGTATGCTATCGCGTCGTCCGCTGGAAGCGCACGCAAGTACTTGATGTAATCGCTGTATAGCGGGCCATCCTCGGATAGACGCCCTTCATATGCGTCCTGGAGATCCTTGCCAATGACGCCCAGTGAACCTCCGTCGATGACGGCGTGATTGACGATGACCTTGACAAAGATCTTTCCTGAAGAGGTCTGAACGACCGCGGCCTGGTGTGGAAGAACAGGCTTCTTTTTGCCGTTGAGAGAGCTATGCTTGATCGAGTCGAGTAACGCAGTCAATTCAGCATCGGCACACTTGTAGGTGACAATGCCGGAATCGGGACTCTTTACGACAATCTGATCGAAGACACCTCCCTTGCAGACACTGTCGATGAAGATGGTGCGCAACGCTGGGTGACGGGCAACGACTTGCTTCCACCCATCGATAACCTTGCTGGCATCGACCGGCCCTCGCTTAGATCTGACTTCGAAAGTTGTTGATGACCAGTATGATTCTGGGGACTTGATCTGACTCAGGATCATGCCGTCCTGTATAGGTGAGCAAGGATACATGTCTTCCACTTGGTCGAAAGACTTGACACCAGCATGCGGCAGAGTCTTTAAGACCCGATCAAGACGGCTGTAAGACTCCAAAGGTAGGAGCGGGAAGTCGGCCATTGTGGGTTGTGGGCCATCCGTCGTGGCCAGCTCGCCAGCGATCTCCTCCAACGTACGTTGGCACTCGGCAATCCACCGGCGAATACCTTTCTGGTTCTTCGAGTAGCGGTTGTACATGAAGCTGACCTGGATTTGACCTTCCGAGACGGAAGCGGAGATTTCGAAGAGTGCCATACGGCTGGTTTTGACACCAACATCGGATGTCTCCTCATCATCACCTTCTCCCTGTACAGGCTTCAGAAGCGAATCGTCATGTCCAGACTGTTCCTGTCGTCCAAGGTAGTTGAACAAAACTTCCATGGGCGCGTGATTCGCAAAACGTTGCTTTCCATCTTCTGTAAGGTAGCGATGCGCAAAGTAAGGTCGTCCATTGTTTGCAACCTTGCGGCGGGTATCTTTGACTTGTCGAAGCGTGTGTATGACCTCGTCCTCATCATAACCGATGGGAACGGTGACTGGATAAATTGTCGTGAACCATCCGACGGTTCGCGATAGATCGAGGTTGCTTGCATCCCATACTTCTCTGCCGTGCGATTCGTTGAACAAGGTAGGGGCCTTGCGGTTGATAAATACACGAGAGAATGAGTGTACAATGGCAGCCAAGAGAATGTCGACGAGGTCCGTCCTATAAACGTGCTGGTTGTCGAAAGCCATGGCGGAGGTTTTCTTGTCGATGACGAATTCATCCCTCTCGGAATCTCCATATAGGTTTGGCCGTACGTCCATCCCCCAGAAAGCGAAGTTTGCCGGTTCAACAGCGAGTGGCTGATTTTGAACAGCTAGCTGCTGTGCCATGTCCGAAGCATTCAAGGTCTGCATCTCGCACCAAGTCTGGAAGGGGAGACCCCTCGAAAGTGTTGTGGCTGGGCCCGACGCAAGCAGGTCTTCCAAGTCGCCAAGCAGGATACCCCAGCTCACAACATCTACCACAAGATGGTGAGCGGCCATGAATAGCATCTGATGGTCCTTCAGATTAAAGAGATTTACTGCAAAGACTGGCCCAGTGTAGATGTTGAGGCTCTTTTGGGTACTCGAGATGATAGCTCCAGCAGCAGAAGCGGTCGGAACGTCATGTGCCGTGAAAGCGTATGACCCAGAAATCGTCGCCATGACAAGCTGCTGCCATTGCCCATCATCATTCTTGGAGAATCGCGCACGTAGCATGGAATGGCATCCAACGATGGAATCGAAAGCGCGTTGTATCGTAGCCGGCTCTACGTACCTCGAGATGCGCAGCGTTGACGACTGGTTGAAATGCGTACTGTTTTCGATCTTGCCGGTCTCGACATAGAAACGCTGAATGGGAGAGAGTATGAATGGTCGATCGGTTTGCTCTTTCTCATGGTCCAGGATGACCACAGATTTGACATCCGCGGCTAGATGAGAGAGAGACTTGGCGCGCAGGACTTGATTCAGAGTGAGGTTGATGCCTTCGCTCCTGCACTTTGCGAGAAGTTTCATTGCAGAAATTGAGTCACCACCGAGTGCTGATGAGTGTTAGTGAGATACAAGGCAACTCCTGTTCAGGATACTCACATAGCCAGGATTTGGACGGCTTGACATCTTCGACAGGGCAGTCCAGTACCTTCGCCCATATGCTTCGAAGAACTGTAAGTGCGGCAGCACCAGGTGCTTCCGCATCTTCAAGAAGTTCGGCTCCCATGATGCGCTGATAGGTAGCCTCATCCATTTCCTCCAGCCACAAGCCAACTTGCTTCCTGTCCAACTTGGCGGAAGCCAGAGCTGGGAGACGAGGTACGGCAATCCAAATGGACGGTACCATGTACGACGGTACTAGATCAGCTAGCCTCTCTCTTGTACGATTAATCCGCGAGAGCGTCTCCGGGTCTGAAAGAACCGTACGCCAGTCCAAGCCGGCGTTCGAAGCAGCCGTCCCAAGAAAGCTAACAACGACTGCAAGTCTCTTAGTGCAAGGTCCAATCTTGGGTAGCCGCACTACCACTTGATCAACATTGTCATCCGTATGCATGACTGCTTCAATCTCATCAAGCTCGATTCGTTGACCAGCAAGCTTGATTTGATTGTCCCTTCTCCCGATGTATTGTATAGAACCATCAGCAGTGTACCGAACGAGATCTCCAGTACGGTAGATACGTGATCCACTACTCGGAGAGAATTCCTTCAAGAACGCTGGAGCTTCGATAAATGCCTCTGCGGTACGGTCGGGGTCGTTGAGGTAACCTCGAGCAAGTAACGGTCCCTCGAGACACAGTTCGGCAGTGGCACCGATAGGTGCCAGCTCGTGAGGGTTATCAGAGTTGGTGAGCCAAGCTCGACCACTCTTTAAGGCGTAACCAATGTTTGAGGGATCCCGTTGGAGTGAGACATGGTCGTTGGCGATAGCAAAGACGGTTCCCTCGGTAGGACCGTAGCCATTCTGAAGTTTCACGCCGGTTGCCCACTTTTCGACGAGATCGGAGCCCATTGCCTCACCACCAGCTACCAAAGTTTCTAGTGTGGGTACAGCTTTCGGACCTTCCAGGGTGCTCGCTACTGATGGGGTCAAAAATGCCCAGTTCGCGTTCAGATCCGTTACTGCCGCTGCAAGATTTGCGGTGCGCTGTTCATCGGATGGGACGCAGATGGTTGCGCCGTGTAGGAGAACAGCAAGGATTTCTCCAACAGAAACATCGAACAAGAAGGAACAGAATTGAAAAACTCGGGAGGTAGGGCTAATATGGAGTCCTTCACAGATTGCAGCTGAGCTGGAAGTGACACTCTTGTGCTCGATTACCACACCCTTTGGCAACCCTGTACTGCCAGATGTGAAGATGACGTAGCAGATGTTATTGCTCTTGACACGCTGCGACAAAGACACTGAACATTTAGGAAGTTGTCGGACTGCGGTTTCGCTAACGCCAAATACGTGATCGACTATTTCAACGAAACGATGTACGTATGTTGGCGAGCAAAGGATGATAGAGGATTTGCATGCATCGACGATATGCAGATGTCGCGAAGCCGGACCTGCCGGAGACAACGGCACATAGCCGGCACCAGAAATGAGGATGGCCATGATCGCCACGATGGCCCATCGAGACTTGTCTATGCAGATAGGAATGAGACATCCAGGGCCTGCACCAAGTTTTACCAACTCCTGTGCTAGTTGCGATGCCAGGGCGCCGAGTTCGCCGTATGAAAATTCACCGTCAAATGCGGTCACGGCTATGGCAGTGGGCTGAGATGCAACCTTCTTGAAGAAAAGCGAGGGCACAGTGTCGTCGATCAGCTCAGGCTCATACGCATTCCATCTGCGCACGAGCTGCTTGTCTTCCTCGCTGAAAATAGTGACATGGCGAACGTGAGTAGCAGATTGGAGCTGTACCAACACTGCCTCGAACTGGTAGATGAGGCGCTGAACATGCCAAAGAGAGATGACATTCGCGTCGAAGTGGGCCAACACTTCTGTCTTTGACCGCCCCATCTTGCACTCGATCACGAGAGGGTATGTGAAGAAGTTGCCTTGTTCTTCGTTGTCGTGAACGCTCCACATCGAGTCGGAAAGTTCCTCATTCTCCGTCTGGATGACAAGAAGATTCTGAAACCCACACGCAGTTACCATGTCGTCACCGAGTGCCTTGATAGCTGAAAGGCCATGGTGCTGGTAAGGTATCCGGTCGGTGACACTCGCCGCTATCCCGTTGAGCAAATCATTGACGGTAGCCCCACGATCGATCTTCACTCTAGAAGGAACGGTTGTCAGAGTTGGGCCACATACGT
Source organism: Alternaria dauci (assembly GCF_042100115.1). Lineage (NCBI taxonomy): Eukaryota > Fungi > Ascomycota > Dothideomycetes > Pleosporales > Pleosporaceae > Alternaria > Alternaria dauci. The sequence continues at coordinate 1,387,025 of NC_091278.1, forward strand.
CCGTTATACCCGCCACAGCAATGTCTCGGCCGGCCAGGGTCTCTCCGAACACCACGTCATCGCTTCCAGTGTAAGCGGCAATTAATAAGGCCCAGGCAGCTCGAATGACGTTTGCGGGTGTGACGTCCGTATTCTTGCGGTTTGCCATCTTCATAGAATGCTGGAACAACTGTCCGTCTGGCGGTGCATTCGAAGTTGCATGAGATGGCTGAGGAAACTGATACGCATTGATCCCTGTCAGGTTCTCCTTCCAGTAGGAATTCGAATCACTGGCACTCTTGCTGGAGAGGTATTCCACGAATCTGGCGTAAGGTGTCTGTGGCACGGTCGATACCCCCTCTGAGTAGATTTGCTGCACCCGCTGAAGCATCAGATATATGCTCCAGCCGTCATACAAAGCATGGTGCAGCGTCCACACAAAGTAACGTTCTCCTGATGGCGTAGTGACCAGCGTGTACGCGGCAAGATGTCCGCCAAGATGAGAAGGAATCTTCGTCGCATCGCCCTCGGCGTTCTTGAGCGATGTCGCCTCTCTCCAATTAACAGGGTCTTTCTTCAGAACAGCTTGCAGAAATGTACCAGATGGCAGTTGTATGATTCTGGTGCGAAGAATGTCGATCTCCTGAATGGCCGACTCCCACGCTGCCTTGAACTTCGTCATATCCAGTGATTTTGGAAGCGCCAAGACATGCTGCGCGACATACGCGCCTGCCTGCTTGATGGAGAGGGTTAATAGTGCATCTTGAAGTGAACTGGTAGGATAGGCGTCCTGTAGGTCTTGTTCGGGTACTCGGCATTGTTGCACAACCTCATTCGCTACCTCTGATCTTGTGATGGAAGTCGGCAGTAGACCAAAAGGCTGTATGACTTTCACAGCTTGGTTGGACTTGCCGTCACGAGCTCCAATTTTGGCCAAGTCGGAGAGCTTTGGGTTTTTGAAGACATCGATAAAGGATAGCTCCAGCTGTTCAGTATGGGCCATTGCAACAAGACGCATAGAAGAGATGGAGTCACCACCGAGACGAACAAAGCTGTCGTCGATGCCTACTGCCGAGGATGGCAGGCTCAATACCGAGCATACCGCCTTGTGAATCTTCTTCTCCGCTTCTGTGGTAGGCTTCTTCTTGTTTGCGATACTCGTGAGTCGATACATAGCCATCGTCTCGCGGCTGAGGTTCTGTACTAAGCTGCGCAGGCGATTGCGGTCCAGCTTGCCTGCCGAAGTCCAAGGCAGTTTCGTGACAGGTATGAAAACGGTGGGTATCATGTACGACGGCAGTGAGCCAGCCAGACCATTCTCAGTGTTCTTGCACATGTCACGGAGCTCGTCGCTGAGCGGAAGAAGTAAATCGTCGGCAGCTGGCAAGTCGGTCGAAGCAGGTTGTACGATTTGCTCTCCATCGACGGGCTGATCTTGAACAACGGCAAAGAACACCGCCAAGGCCTTCGCAGAGCTGCGGTTCGAAGGGGCGACTAGCTCCACTGCGGATTGTACACGCTCGGGAAAGTTCTTCCCTACATGGAACTCGATCTCACCAAGCTCGATTCGCTGGCCGTTAAGCTTGATCTGGGTGTCCTTACGTCCAATGTAGTTGACCGAACCATCTGTATTGTAGCGGACAAGATCGCCAGTCTTGTACATGCGAGCAGTTTCGAAAGCATTGCTGCTGGAGGAGATGGTCTTGGCCCAGGCTGGATCGTTGATGAAAGCCTTAGCAGTCTTGACTTCGTCATTCAAATACCCGCGAGCAACGGTAGGTCCTTCGATGACGAGCTCGCCTACACTGCCGACAGGCATGAGCTTGTCGTGATCTCGTGGATGCACGATCCAGAGTCGACACCCGCTTCCTGTACCGATGGTACCAGGCTCAGAAACGATGAGCTTGTGATCCAGGGTGGACTTGTAAGCGGTAGCAGCTACAACTGAGCACTCCGTGGGTCCGTACGCTGTTAAGGGTTAGTATATCGCCTCACAAAGGACAAAGACGTCCTTGCATACCATTAATGAAACAAGTGCTGGTTCCCCACTTCTTGAGGATGGGCCCGGGAAGCGCTTCGCCTCCAGAAACGAGCGTCTTCAGGCCCGGGACGCGCTCTGGTTCGATAGTTGCCAGTACGGATGGAGTCAACAGCGACCAGTTGACTCTGAGCTTACGGATGGCGCCGGCAGCGTTGTTCATGCGATCGTCTTCCGTTGGCACACACACCGTGGCTCCCACAGTCAATGCAGAGAGGATCTCAATGCAACTGGCATCGAAAGTGTACGAAGCAAACTGGAAGGTGCGCGACGTTGCGTTGATGTTCATGCGACGAGTGAAGGCCGCTGCACTTGTACAAAATGCTTGATGGGGAATGATGGTTCCTTTCGGTTTGCCGGTAGTACCTGAGGTGAACAGGCAGTACGCTGCGTTGTCGGGAGTTGCTGTAGAGCGTGGCTTGCTGGATATCGGTACTGCTAGCTTTCTGATTGATCGCTGATCGACTATCACGGCTGTCTTGGCGACCTCATTTGCTTTGGTGTGGTAACCGCGCGAGCATAACACCACCGAGGCGCCGACATCCTCGATGAGTTCGCGAAGTCTGGTTTGCGGATGCTTGGGGTCAAGCGGTACGTATGCACCACCTGCCTTCATGATTGCAATCATACTGACAATGGCATATGAAGATTTCTCGAACAGGATAGGAACGAAAGTCTCGGTGGTGACACCGATAGACTGCAGATGAACAGCTAGCTGATTGGTAATCTTGTCGAAGTCTTGGTAGGTGAATGTTCCGTCCCAGCTTTCTACTGCCTTTGTCGTACGTGGCCTGGCAAGTGCTTGGTCGTGAATGACATCGTGCACGCAACGGCGGATGGGCGAGGGAAGCTGTGTGTTCCATTCCATGATTTGATGAAGGCTGCTTTCTGTGAAGACGTTCAGCTTGCCGACAGTAAGCTCACTGGTACTGCAAGCGACGATGCTATCCAAGATCTTCTTAAAAGTTTCTGCCATGTTCTGCGCTTGAGATGGAAGGATCCTATCTTTTGAATAGCCGAAATCAACCGTGATATTCTGATCGGTGACATCCGCATTGACTGTAACGATGTATTCACCAGAATCTTCGGCTTCCATATCCTCATATATGAGAGCGGTCTCCTCTGGGTCGCTTGACAGGGTGCGTCTCTGGAAAGTGAAAGCCGTGTTGAACAACGAAGGAAGCTGCAGTGCATGTTGGATGTCGGCAAGAGAGCACCCTTGATGTGACAGAGCCTCTGTAGAACCTGTCTGAAGAGCTTCGAGGAGCTGAGCAATGGTGGTTTCATCTGAGAAGGACAGGCGCGAGACAACCATGTTGACGAAGCAGCCCACCGCCTCCTCAATGTTGCTTACGGGAATATCGCGGCCGGAGGCAATTAAACCGAATGACACATCGAATGTACCAACGTAGTAATGCAGTGTAAGAGCCCATGTAAGCTGGAGCACATTCGAAAGAGTGACGCCGTTGTGCTTGCAAAAGTCCTGGACACGACTTGTGCTGCCTAGCTCTATGTCGACGGAGCCGGATTCTAGGGGGCTCGGTTTACCATCGTTTAGGGTGGGAAAGAAGCAGGGCTCAATGCCGGAGAGACGCGTCTTCCAGTAAGCAAGGTCAGCGTCGCCGGATCTGGATAGCAAGTAACCGATGTAGTCAGAATAAAGAGGACCCGCATCAGCTCGGGTCAATTTCCGTTCGTATGCACGAGCCAGATCAGCGAGCAGATTGGAGACTGAGGTACCATCATTGATGACATGGCTAAGCTCGAGCTTGAACCATACCTTGCCAGTCTTTGTTCTGCAGATGCTCATACGATGAGGCGGTACAGCTTCTCGGCAGTCGATCGAAGGTTGATCTCGCAGAAGATTGGCAGCTTGGCTGTCATCGCAGTCGGCCAGAAATTGGACTCTGCCAGCTTTCTCTTTGACTACTATTTGATCCTTAGACCCATCCTTTGCAAGGCTGTCGACAAAGATGGTACGCAAAGCTTGGTGGCGGTGTACCACAACTTGCCATGCTTCGGCGAGACAGCGTGGGTCTATAGGGTTGCCGTCCGCAGATTGCACTTGCGAGACAGTGTGATAGGTGTAGAGCTCGGGACTTCGTGCCTGTGTATGGAGCAGACCCTGCTGCATCGGAGATGCTGGGAATATGTCCTCCACGTCGGCGAGCTTGACTCCAGCTGGAAGAACCGTCGAAAGCCTCGATGTACCGTTGTAGAGGAGAGGCAGGTGCTTGAAGTTGCTGAGGCTTCGTTCCTGTCGTACTTGTAGAAGCTCCTCCACGGCGTCCACGAGTGTCTGACGACACTGTGTAACCCAGGCACGGATCTTGTTTTGCCGTCGCATGTTGCGATTCCATCCAAAAGAGAGCTTGATCGCGCCCTGAGATACGGCTGCCGTGATGTCGAAAAGCGCAAGGCGAGGCACGTCTTTACCAACCTCGCAGGAGTCCACATCCTCGAGCGCAGTGAACAGCCCATCTTTGGTATCTTGGCCTTGAAGTCTGCCGACGTAGTTGAAGACAGCTTCCGCTGGCCAGTGGCTGGAAAATCGTGTCTGTCCTTCCTCAGTCAGATTTCGGTAAGCGAAGTAAGGACGTCCTTTGTCTGGGGTTCGGTTTCTGAAGTCCCTAACCCAACGAATGGTGCTGATCATATCTGTCGCCTCATCTAGGGGTACGGGAAGATGGATAGGCGTGACAGTAGAAAACCAGCCGATTGTGCGAGATAGGTCTTGGTGATTGTTGAAAGTTTCACGGCCGTGGCCCTCGTTGTGTATCGTAATGGTACGCCTGTCGGGAAAGATCTTGCGGAAAGACTCGAAGAGGCCGGCGATCAGGATATCGAGTGTCTCAGTAGCCAAAGCGTCCTGTGCACCGAGGAGAAGCATAGTGTCACGAGTAGACAGCTGCAGATCTTCTTCCACTACATCTCCGTTGAGGTTGGGTTGACCCTCCATCCCCCAGTAATCGAGATCTGCCGGTGCAATGTCACCAGCTGGGAACACTCTCTTGCCACTCTCCTGCTTGGCCTGAAGCGACTGCTGCTGCAACCACATGTGATAGGGCATGCTTTGGGCCCCTGGTTGTAGACCCTGAAGCAGACCCTGGAGATCTTCGAGGAGGATACCCCAAGACACCACGTCAATGATTAGATGATGAGCAACAAGAGCTATAGCCTGAGAGAATGTTTCATCAACGTCGAATAACTCGATAGCAAATGTCGGGCCTTTGGTAATGTCCAGGGTCGCCTGGCTGTGGTCGATGATGGGCTGCAAGGTAGCATCATCGCCTGCTTGGACGTGATGGTGACGAAGTCTGAACGAGCTTGGGACGTCCTTCTCAACTCGCTGCTTCCACGCACCTGCCTCGTTCTTGGAGAACCGCCCCCGAAGCATAGGATGAGTTTTGGTGAGAACCGTCAGTGCTGATCGAAGTTCTTCGACTTCGACGTTTCTTGAGAGACGGAACAGCTCAGTCTGGTTGAAGTAGTTGTGCTTTTCGCCCACAGTATCGAAAAAGACTTTCTGAATTGGCGAAAGATCGAAAGGCAACTCGTATTCCGTGGCTTCAGGCGTCACTTGTGAGCTCTGGGAGAGATCAACTGTGGAGGCCATGGCCGAGATGGATTTGGAGCGGATGATGTCCTGTACGCTTATCGGGAATCCTTGCGCTCGGCATTGCGATGAGACTTGCATCGCGGCAATCGAGTCACCACCGAGATGCAGAAACGACTGGTTCAGACGCACATCAGCGATGGACAGGTTCAGAACCTTGGCGAAAATCGCTTGTAGCTTCTTCTCGATATCACTCCCATTGTCGACTTCAGCATCATCTGTTCCCATAGCTGAGATCAGCCGATATGTAGGCTGGTCCATGTCTTCAATCCATTGGAGTAAACGCCTCCGATCCATCTTCCCGGAAGGCATCAACGGGAACCGCTCGACAGCGATCCACAGAGAGGGTATCATGTACGCAGGTAGGCGCTCGCAGAGACCATCTCGAACGGTGGCAATGTTCGGCGATGCGCTTTCTTGCGGCAGAATTCGCAATGGGCTGTCGGTTTCTGTTGTCGTTACCGGCATGTTTCGGAGCGCAATGATGGCGACTAAACGCTTCGCGCAGGGTCCAGTCGCAGGCACCGAGGCCAGAGCGCTTTGCACCATGTGATCGTCCAAAAGGTTATGCTCGACTTCGGACAACTCCAATCGTTGGCCTCGGACCTTGGTTTGTAAATCTTTGCGGCCGAGATACAGCATCGTTCCGTCCTCGTTATACTTGACCAGGTCTCCGGTCTTGTAAATTCGTACAGGTGCAAAGACATCGTCACCCATAAAGCCTGCAGACCACTTCACATGTTCCACGAAGACTTGGGCTGTCTTTTCCGGGTTGTTCAGATAACCAGCTCCGACAGCACCACCTTCAAGCAAGAGCTCGCCAATGGCACCGACTGGCGCAAGAGCATGATGGTTATTCCTCGATACGATCCAGCCTCGCGCAGTGACAGCTCTACCCAAATTGTTGGGTCTCATGTGAGGCGTCATGATGTTGGTAGTCGCCAGAGCAGCGCATTCGGTCGGCCCGTAGCCATTGCCGAGATTGACTTTGCCTGCCCAAGTGGATAGATCCTGTTGAGACATGGCTTCTCCAACAAGGATCAAGGTCTCGAGCTTGGGTACTTCAGACGGCAAGATCATGCGAACGACTGACGGGGTGAGAGTAGCCCAGTTGACATTGAATTTGTTGATAACCCCAACAAGATCGTTTGTACGAGAAGCCTGGTCAGGCACACATACAGTCCCGCCCTGCATGAGCGTGCTGAATATTTCGATCAGACAAGCATCGAATGTGTAGGAAGCGAATTGCAGTACTCTGGATGCTTCGGAAATCTTCAGCCCTGGAGAAAATGCCGTGGAACTGGTGACCCAGTGAGTGTGATTTATCACGGCGCCCTTTGGTTTGCCGGTGGATCCAGAAGTGTAGAACGCGTAAGCAGGAGAGTCGCTGTGTACAGAAGGAAGACTGGGCAGGCGACCAGTGACAGTTTCAGTAGCTTGCCGGTCTACCACCAGAGTACTGCATGGTATGGATTGGCAGAGCTTCTGATACTGTGGGGCACAAAGGATAAGACTGGCATTGTTGTCGGAGACGATCTCACGAAGACGTAGTATAGGTGCTTCGAAGTCCAAGGGAACAAATGCCGCTCCTGCTTTGAGTACAGCGATGATGGCCACGATCGTCCATCCTGACTTGTCGAAGCAGAGGGGAACAAATTGTTTCGGCTTTACACCAAGATGGATCAACCGATACGCGAGCGCAGATGATCGCTCATCAAGCTCGCGGTATGACATGACACCAGTATCCCAAGCATCAATGGCTGGTGAGGTGGGGCGAAGTGCGGTCTGGTCCTCCGCAATGACACTATGGATGCATCTAGGGATGACTGGCACGGGCTTGCTGTTCCAGGACGTGATTGTCTTGCTGTCCGCCGGGTTGACCAGATCAAGGTCCGCCAAGCTTCGCACAATGTTGTCGATGCCGTTCAACTGGGTGAGAATGAAATCGAATTGTTGGACCATGCGCTGAGCAAGCCATTGCTCGACAACGCGGTCGTCGAACAAGGCTTCAACTTGTACACCAGTCGCATTGACCTTGCAGTTGAAGACGAACGCATAACTGAAGAAGTCAGTCCCGATGGTGTTGGCGCTTACCATGTTCCACAGCGGGCTCTCGGCGTCGAAATCGTCGCCCGCTTCAATGCCCAAGAAACTTTGGAAGTCACAAGCTACTGCAGTCTCGGAGCTGAGTTTGCTGATGTGTTGCAGACCTGCAAACTGATACGGAAGCGAGAGTGAGGACTGTTTTTGAGTTTCCTTGAGATACTCGTGAACTGTCAAAGTGCGGTTGAGTCGTAACCGGACAGGTGCAGTTGTGATGGTGGGACCAATGATGGACTCAATCCCAGGAACAGAAGCCTCACGGCCACTGTTAGTCTCGCCCCAGATCACGTCATCTGAACCCGAGTAGGTTGCGAGGAGAATGCCCCATGCTGCACGGATCATGGAAGGAACGGTAACCTCTAGGCCTGGATTGCGTGTGAGCTGCACAGAGTGGAGCAGCTGACCGTTGGCTTCCACACGGTGATCTGGAGATGGCAGCTGAGGGAACTGTGCAGCCGTGACATTGTCGAGTTGCGAGAGCCAGAATGCATCCGACTGCTTCTGGTCTAGACTGGAGATGTATTTCACGAAGCGCGAGTAGGGCACGGTGGCGGGAATGCTAGACATCTCGCTGCGGTAGTGAGTCTCGACTTTCCGAAACAACGCCGTCCAGCTCCAACCGTCGTAAACAGCATGATGGGCAGTCCACACAAAGAACATGGAGTCGGTATTTTCACCCACGAGGGTGAATGTTGTCAAAGGCGCGCCGTTCTTGACAGGAAGCTGCCTAGTGGTCTCGTTGACATCTTTGATATCCGGGAGGGACTGCCACTTGATGTCTTCGCGGACCACTACCTGCAGAAAGCCATACTCCTCGGAGTACACGATACGAGTGCGCAGAGTCGCCTCGATAGCGACAACAGCTTTCCAGGCCTCTTTGAAGCGCGGAATGTCGATATCAGCTGGCAAGCGGTAGATGGGCTGCACAACATAGGTTCCAGGGTCCTTGTTGGTAAGCATGACGAGACCCTCCTGGAGTTTGCTGCATGGGTAGATGTCTTCGATGGAGTCGGTAGAAACGCCACATTCAGATGCAGCCAGCGCTACGATAGCCTGGCGGGAGGACGCAGGAAGCATTTCCATGGGTAGGGTGTCCGCTTCTGGCTTCGCGGCGTCATCGAATGACAGTATGGTCGCAGTGGCAGCCATATCCTGCAACTTGGGGTGAGCGAAAACATTGGCGACGTTCAGCATCACGCCGTCTTTCCTCGCTGCTGTGACGAGCTTCATGGCGCTGATGGAGTCACCACCAAGGCGGAAGAATGAATCCTCTGCGCCTACTGCGTCTGCATCGATCTTCAGCACCGACGCCCAGAGACGCGCCAACATGACTTCAGCGTCGCCAGCAGGCGCGCGGCCGCTCTTGCCGGCTAGGCGGAACGGCGTGAGGTGGGACTCAGGAAGAGCAGCCGCCAGGGCGCGTAGCACCTTCCTGTCGAGTTTACCCGATGTCGTCATGGGCATGCGAGTGACTGGTATGAACATGGAAGGCACATAGTAGACGGGCAGCGCATTCGCGAGTGCAATCTCGACCTTCTTTGCCACTGTCCGTACCGACTCGCTCATCTCGCAGATGGCAGCTGGATTGTCGTCCTCTGACAGGCACATGAAGGCCACGAGTGCCTTGGTCTTGTTGCTGTCGTTGAACTTGACTAGCTCGACCGCCGATTTGGCGCCAGCAGGTAGGTTCAGCTTCAGGTGGTGTTCAATCTCGCCCAGCTCTATGCGTTGTCCGTGCAGTTTGACTTGGGAGTCCTTTCTGCCCAGGTAGATCATATCGCCATCGGAGGTGTATTGTACAAGATCACCGGTGCAGTAGAACCGGCGTCCTGTTGGACCCATGACACGAGCCCACTCAGGATCCATGATGAATGCAGCATGTGTCTTCCCAGCGTCGTTGAGATACCCGCGGCTGAGAATAGGACCCTCCAGAATCAATTCTCCCTTGCACCCAATAGGCATCAGGCGGTCACGGTTTTCAGCATCAACGACCCATCCAACACAGCCGATTGCCTTGCCGATATTGGTGGCCTCACCGCGGCCGTCACTGAAGTCTTTGAAGGCTGAGTTGATAGATGCCTCACTGGGTCCATACATTCCGACTAGGTGAACATGCTGACTCCAAAGCTCGATTAGCGCTTTCGTAAGAGGCTCTGCACCAAGGCAAAGGCTCTTGATCGAAGGTACTTGCGCCGGCGTAAGAAGTGCTGCGACGGTTGGGGTGAGATCCATCTTGTTCGCCTTCAACCTCGCAATTGCACCTGGAAGATCGTTGACACGATCGGCCTCGGAGGGTACGCATACACAGCCACCTCGCTGAAGAGTAGTGAACATTTCTTCCAGTGAGTTGTCGAATGTGTACGAAGCGAATTGAAGCATGCGCGAGTCTCGGTTGATGCCGAATTTAGAACCGTGGGCCTCTGCACTGGTAGCTATGGCCGAATGCTCGAGCACAACACCCTTTGGTCGCCCAGTGCTTCCACTCGTGAAGATAACAAAGACGGGGTTGTGAGGCCTGACACTGAGGCAGGCAGGGCCATCGACTGTAGGCAAACTTTCCAGAAATGCGGCGTCTACCACGATCACGTTGGACACGAGCCCGTCGAACTTCTCTGCACGTGTGGAAGTGGTCAGCACCACTTGAGCTGCAGCATCTTCGAGGCGGGTCTGCAGCGCCGGAGCAGGGTGCGCTGCATCAAGTGGTACAGCGGCCCCGCCTGCTTTGAGAACAGAGAGCATAGCAATGATCGCGAAGGCACTCTTGTCGAAACAAGTGGGTACGAAAACCTCAGGTCCGACACCGAGCTGAACCAAATGATGTGATAAACGATCAGTGACAGCTCTTAGCTGGCCGTACGCGTACTCGCCATCATGTGCGCATATTGCTGGTGCTTCTGGCTGGCACTCTGCCCATCGCGTAAATATGTCGTGCACGCACTCATTGATGGTTGGGGGCATAACGTTCCATTGTTGTAGTTGTTGCAGATGCCTTGGGCTAACATGATCCAGGGCTGAGATGCGGCGCTTGGCATTGAAGACAATGTTCTCAAGAGCCCGCACGAGTGTGTTGGCAACGTTCCTGGCCTGTACGGCAGTGAGGTGATCCGTCCAATAATCGAGATCCACAGCCGCAGCATCATCTCCGACCTCGATGTTAACGCTGACTGGGTACCTATGCAACACGTCAGTGATGATCCTAGAATGGTTCTGGAAGTGCTTCGTCGTAAGGAAATAACTCACTCAGTTGGGTCATAGATTGGGCGAACCTCCCGAAGATGAACATCCTCTTCCCTGCAGCCCTGTTCCTGCGGGAGACGACGATACGAAAGGGCGGTATTGAAGAGACTGGCGCCAGATAGCTCAAGCACGTGCTGGACATCAGGTAACGCTATGTGACGATGTGGCAAGGCCTCCATATAGTCTCTCTGTACGTCTTGAAGGATGTCTAGGAGACATCGAGACCCGTCCGACAGATTCACGCGGCAGACGAGTGTGTTGATTAGCGGGCCAACAATCCTTTCTACCCCATGGACTTCTTCCGCGTCACGCGCGGACGTTAGATAGCCAAACGTGACATCACTACTGCCAATGTAGCAGCTGAGTGTCAGTGCCCATGCAGTATGGAAGACGTTCGATAGGGTGATACCGTTAGTGTTGCAGAAATGCTGCAAGTCGGCCAGACTGATACTGGTGAGATCGAGGCGGATGGTAACGAGCTCCTTTGTCACAGTTTGACCAAGTCCGTCGTCAAGTGTCGGGAAAGAGCAGACTTCACTCCCCCGAAGGTAAGACTTCCAGAATTCAAGACTAGACTCCTCAGGCTGTTTCGCTAGCCATGCGATGTATGCACTGTATGGAGTGCCGTCGAGGAGAGGTTGTCTTGCACATGCCTTCCTGAGTTCTTCGGCTAGGAGACTCATAGAATGACCGTCCATGATGGCATGGCTTATGTCCAGCGAACAGTAGGTTCTCTGATCGGCCGTCGTACAAATGGTGAAACGGTGGTTCGGGCATCGGCCGTGGTTGTAACTGACGGAGCGTTGTTCTTCGATCAGTCTTATAGCATCTGTCTCATCTGATGCCTCAAGGTACAAAATGTTGGCGTCGACTTGCTTGAGGACGACCTGGTTGTAAAGACCCTTCGCGCCCACATTCTCGGTGAAGACTGTGCGCAATGCTGGATGCCGGTCAACTACTCGTTGCCAAGCACCAGCAACTACCTCTGGCGAGATCTGTCCGTTCAACGCCGCGACCTCATGGAGGGTAGCCGCAGCATAAAATCCGGCGTCTTTGCTCTGCGACAGTAGCAGCCCCTCTTGCATCCTTGAGCAAGGATAGATATCCTCTACGTCAGTGTCCAGGATACCCTTGGCCGAGAGGCTGTCAACCATGGTGGTGAAGCTTTCATCTGTCAATGAAAGGAGTGGGAAGTCACTCAGCGTCGGCTTGGGGTCGAGAAGTACAAGGCCCCGGATCATGTTGGATATAGTGTCCTGGCATTGCGAGACCCATTGCTGGATGAGCGGCTGATGCTTCATGTGCCGATTGAAGGTAAAGGCAACCTTGAGATGCCCTTTGAAAACAAAAGCAGAGATTTCGAAGAGACCCCATCGGCATGTTTCGTGGCCAAAGTCGGATGTGCCACCAGCCTTGCCAGTCTCACCGGCCATGGTGCCTGATGGCTGGAGGAGAGCGTCCGCCCTTTCGAGTTGCTATCGAAGACGTCAGTGGATGATTTTGTAGCAAGCTTTCACGCGACATACCTGGTACTGGCCGAGATAGTTGAACAAGATCTCCATGGGCCAATGTGTATCAAAGTTTTCACGGCCGTCCTCGGTAAGACATCGCCTAGCAAAATATGGTCGTCCATTACCAGGGATTCTGCGTTTGAAATCCTTGATCTTGCGGACAGTATCCGTGGGATCTTTCGATGGCGACACGAGGATTGGAGACACTGGCGTACTGTTAGCGTATGCCAAACCGAGCATCACAGAGCGATCTAAATCGAGAAGCAAAGTCCGCATGATGCCGACAGAGTGTACTTACGCGCCGTGAACCACCCGACAGTTCGGGTGATGTCAATGTCTGAGTCCCATGGTTCGCGCCCATGTCCCTCGTTGAAGATAGCAGGTACAGGCCTGTCGGTAAAGACATGTGACCATGACTGAATCAAAGATGCAAGCAAGACTTCGACCGGCTCAGTTCTGTACGCAGTATGACAGTTGGTCAGGAAAGCGGCACTGAGGTCCTTGTCTAGCTCAAAACTGGCATGGCTAGCATTGCCGTACGTGTTATCTTGATGCTGAATGCCCCAATATGCAAAGTCCATTGGGGGAACATCAACAGCTGGGAGGACTTCATCCAGCTCGAGAGACTCGGCATGGTCACGTTGCAGCTCGGCCCACTTCTGGAACGGAAGGGCAGGTGCAAGTAGTTGTCCACCTTTGAGGATCTCTTCGAGCTCTTCGAGCAGCAACCTCCACGTGACGAGATCAACTACGAGATGATGGCCAGTCAGGAATGCATACTGCTCCTCACCAAAGTCGAAGAAGTCAGCAGCGAACAATGGACCAGCCACATGATCAAAGCATTGCTGCGAGTCCGCGATCTGAGTGTCAATCTGAGCTTGTGATGTCACAATCAAATGACGAAAGCGATAAGAGCCGTCAATATCGTCTAGGATTATAGTCAGCAACAAGCGAGCAATCTAAATCCCCTGGCAGGGTATTATACAACGATGAGGGGATCGGAACTCCAACGGGTATATGGTTATGCAGGCTGACTTACTTGTGAGACGTTGTTGCCATCCATGTTCAGGCGAGTGGGTGAACCTCGCTCGCAGCATAGAGTGGCGTGTCACGAGTTGTTGCACTGCGGATTGGAAATCGCCGGCATCGGTCTTGCGCGCCACTCGGAGATAAAAGGATTGGTTGAAATGGCCGTTTGTGTTCGGACGTTTGAAAAAGAGAGACTGAATAGGCGAGAGCTCGAAATCCTCGTCAAAGTATTCCTCGTGGTCGTAGGCTGAGTTCCCGACTTCCTTGACCGCAGTGGATAATTGCGTGATGGACTTGCTTCGTAAGACCTCTTGGACGCCAAGGCTCATGCCCTCTTTTCGACATTGACCCACAACCTGCATAGCAGAGATGGAGTCTCCTCCTATGGATAGGAAGGACTGGTCAAGAGGAACATGGGGTAAGTTGAGCACATGAGCCCAGATAGCTTGCAGGCTCTCTTCGACATTACTGACTGTTGATGACATCTTGGGAAGTGTGTGGTTCCTAGCAGACGATGAGTGAGCAGATGGATACGGTGGTAAGTGACCAATGCAATGCTACGTGAAGGTATTGGCCGTGTGAAAGAGTCCCTTTGAAGTGATCGTGCGCTGCAACATCGTCACCTGCACAAGAGGCAGCCACGGGAAACGGAGATGGCACGTACCAAGATCGAATATGTCGTGCTTCGCGGAACTGTTGATTAGCAACGATGTAGTCAGATTCACGTACCGTAGTTTACAGCTCTTGTTGCATGCGAGAGGGATGGAAGATGCACAAGTGGCTTTTGTCCAGCTAGTAGAACAGAGTCGGTATGGCAATTAAGAGTTTCTCAAATCTGTCACACACCGGAATTTCTGGAATGAAAACGACAGAAGGGCTCAGTACGGGCCTCAAGTTCAGCTCCTGCATATACCGCCTGGGATCGCCCTCGGGGCAGGAGAGATACTCCTGAAACCCCAACCGCCTAATACGGGATATCGGCATTGCGGTGAGATCATTACATGTTATTCTTGTCTGTTTCAAGCCACATGGTCTGGAGAAGAATGGTATGCGAAGGCGAACAGCCGATGCCTGCAGACAGGCATTGTCTTCGAGAACGAAGAAGCACTAGGTGCAGGGGCCCACGGACGGCCATGGACAGATAGGGGATGTATGTGATTGGCAACACCTGCACTGTACAAACGCAGGAGACCACCTGGACAGAGGGCGGTGCACACCATGGTAGGTTTCTTTTCGGGTTGCACCAAGAGTAGTGCGGACCGAATTGCTCGAGCCCAAAAAGCAACGGACGGCTCCTCTGTCGCTGGGGCCACGATCGCCACGAGCGTCGCGTGTCCGCGAGGCTGGCTGTAACGCGGACGACTTTCAATGTGCGGTTAAGTCTCTGCAGATGTAGCGGCGGGTCAATGGGTGCATATTGTGGCGTGCGTGCGAACACGAGAACGTCGGACGCGGCGGAGACTATGGGTGAAAGATGAGGTTTGGACGCGTCGGTGGCTCGCTGGCGCTGCTGGTTGGGGCAAAACGCGCGAAAACAAAATTGCGGGGCGATTATATAAGTACGTCACGCTTAACCGAATCTGGTGTTGACCTAGCCTAGGCGTGATCGGATGCTCTTCTCCGCCTTGGAGCCGCCAGGGGGCAGACTTCGCTCTCCGTTTTCATGCCTCTCCTCATTCGCCCTGTGTCGGCGCCTACGAGCATAGAGCCAGCTGTCACTTGTCACCTGCCTAACGGGAATTTGCTTCGCGCTGTCTCTATCACTACCCACCTAGGTAATCAATACCTAGGCGTCAGCCTGAGCTTCCGGAGCTTCCAACACTTACAGGGCACCATTCCGCAACCACGATTTACGCTCCGCTGTCAGTCCCTTTATGGGTTCGTTCGTTCCTACGCCACGTCCCTCATCTTCTTGTCTCTTGGACGCGTACTTGGAATGCCTGCTCGACCCGCCCCCTTCATGCTTCAACAAGTCTCGTGTGCCGCTCCCGCGAAGCACGCACCAGAGACGAGATTGTGATGGTGGGGTGGGTACAACACTTTGCAAAGTCCTGTACGTCTTGATTAGACCCGGTCCAGGTATTTCAGAGTGGATTACGGCTATCCGGCTCCTGCCGCTAATTACCAGGCAACCGGAACTTCAACCCTGGGGCAGCTCAATCCTCATGCATCGCCTCCCTGCGACTGATCATGTCCCTTCCGAACTGTCAGTATTCGTTGTACACTCTGTCGAGATGTATTTGTAAGCCGTTGGACGAACAGCACGCTTCCGAACGATCATGTAGCCCGAATCGTGCGTCATTCATTGCTCTCTCATTGTCAGCCGCATTGAATCACTCGGCTCCACTGGGCATGGAGCTGTCCCGCATCGCCAGACTTAGCTGTCATTGTGGGGTATGCACCTTTTCCAAGAGATGAGGAGTCTGCCTGCAGGTACCCCAGGAAATCTGATTTATCCATACGGGCTGCGCAAGCCACGGCCTGGACCAAAAGACAGACTTACAGTTTCTGGTCAGTAGTGGAATCTTCCGGGCCATTTGGCGGCGTTTTATTGCGAGCTTCACTAGTCGATCACAACGTATGCGATCGGCACTGCATCGATCGTCAGTGAGCCTGTAATGAAGCTACCAACCGGTATTGGGATTTGTACCGGCGTCGCCATGGCTTCCCAATACCGACAGAGAACTTCCGTAGTTCCAATTTCGTATATCCATAATACACCGAACCAGCTTTCTGGCTCACTGCTTCGATGACCGATTTGGCATTCCGCCGGCGTGCAGCTCCGTGGGAGTCAAAATTCCTTCATACTATCCCAAGATGACTCTGGTAGTCGGTCAACGACGAACCACTCTCAGCTGACGGTCAGTCGATCCTCCACTGATGGATCTCCAGTGGTTATACTCGATTGCTTGACTTCCCCGCTTGTACTTTCTCGTATGTACGAGCAGTTTCTATCGTGGCTTTCTGATTGACTGCCGCGTCATCAGGCTATTTGCCAGCTGCCAACGTTCTTGTTCGCGCGGCTACGGAAATCATCATGACGATGCTATAAGGCCGAGTTCGCTGTTACTCCATGCATGGGAGCGGAAATCCTGATCTCGGCCCGCCAACTGCACGAACGTGTCCACATTCTCAGGATGCCTCCTCCGTTATAACGTGGGTTGCATTTGACACCCGTAGTTGGATATGTGCGGCCTGCAGGCGCGCCCTGGACTGCCATTGTTGCACACGATGCGCGGACGAGAACGGGCAGAGCAATGAGAATGTTTCTCCACATTATCCTCTTAGCTCTGGCGTTAAGCAGATTTTCGTTCGGCAGTCGCATTCCCATGTCTCGAAATACAGGTCAATTTCCAAGTCTCGGTGACTCATGGGCCGATGAACGGCCGCAAGCGATGTCTCTTTCTTTTTCGGAACCTTTGCATGTCCAAATTTGGCATTCAACAGAATCGAAACAGGAAAGAAAACCGCTTCAAACACTTTTGATACCCTAGTCAAGAGCACGGAATACCAACAGCAATGCTGTCGCGTTAGATGCTACGTTTCTTTGGGTGTGATCATCGGGATGACAGCGCCGATCTCCAAGCCACAAGCCACAAAGTTGCCACTACAGCGGTGCCAAGCTGACAGCGTGGTTGCGCAATTAAGGTTGAGGATCCCCTTCCCGAGCCGCCGTCAAAAACTGTTAGTACGCAGGGTGATGGGAGTGGCGCCAGTCGTTGCTGCTAGTCCGGGTGGACAGCACGGCTAAACCAAATACGAACACCATGTGATGCCCCTGTCACTTTGAACATTGTCCAACACGACGCATGCGGCCTGCATGCACTGGGTTTGCACCGGGTTGCGGAATACCCAGTTACCCACCCATCTACCGGTATATGCTCAGCCCTCAGTCCTTGTATCTGCATGCCGCTCGCTTTGGTGCAATATGACGACGATCAAGGCAAGCCAAGTCAATCTCATGCCGTGAAGATGGCAATTGAGTAACGGGTTCAGCTCATCGCGAGTACGTAAGGCGCTACTAGTAGTCTCCTGAGGCAAGATATGGTGTGTGTCCGTGTTACATTGCGGAGCAGTGGACTCTTGGGATCCCCAAACGTACTACCGCGTTGTTGAAGCTTTCACCGCGGGTAGTTAGAAACACCAATGCAGGGACAGAAAGAAATCATCATTCTGCCACCGGTTTGCATGATCAGCATAACCACTGGAACTACTGGACCAATTGTGGGGTTCCCATAATATCAACTCTCCTGTCCCATTTGCACTTCCTCTGAAGTCCCATCTACATTGCTGAACAACCTCGACGGACTGTCTCTCGCTTGCTATGGCAGCAACCATGGATCCCGATTGTGCTTTGACCGACGACACCTTTGGTCCCTATGCCGGCCCCGGTTGCCGTGGCGGGTTCGATTTCACTCTACTCTTTTCTGAGGTGTTCCTCTCGATCATACCTTTGTCTTTGTTGCTAGCTGTCGCACCTTACAGAATCTATCGACTCTGGTGGAAAGACACAAAGGTTTCGAGGTCGACTCTCATATATACGAAACTAGTATGTTATCCTACTTGAGCTTGACCATGATGGAACTGATATTTGCCCGACAGATAGCATGGGCCGTGTTCGCTGGCTTCGAGCTTGCACTCCTCGTCGTCTGGTCAAACCGGCAGACGCGCAACAACCGCGCCGAACTCGCATCAGCTGCCATCAGCTTCACCGGTGCGGTCATACTGGGATTCCTCTCCTTCGTTGAGCACATGCGTTCGATACGCCCGTCGTTCCTGCTCACCGTATACCTACTCTTCACCAGCGTATTCGACGTTGAGCGCTCTCGCAGCTATGCACTTTCACCGGAGCTCGACCTCGTTGCTACCGTCTTTGCTTCACGCCTTGCTGTGAAGGTCTTCCTCGCCATAGTCGAAGCGCGAGACAAACGACGACACCTTCTCCCAGACTTCGCCCAAAACCCACCAGAGGCTACCAGTGGTGTGTACAAGCGGGCAACGTTCTGGTGGCTGAATTCGCTTTTCAAGAAAGGATTCTCCACTCCACTGACCGTTGACGATCTCTTCCAGTTGGACAAACACTTACGAGCAGACTACTTGCATCATCTCATCGGATCTTCGTGGGCAAAAGTCGCTAATGTTGGTACACATTCTCTCTTCGGAACGACATTGGAGAGGTTGAAATGGCCCATATTGGCAGTTGTTCCTCCGAGACTATGTCTGATTGCCTTCAACTTTTGCCAGCCATTTCTGATCGAAAGAGCTGTCAAATTCTCCCAGGAAGCTGAGTCGGCGCAAACTACTAACATCGGTTATGGATTGATTGGCGCATACATCATAGTTTTTGTCGGAATTGCAGTTAGTAGACCATTTCCCTACATCCTAGATGACCTAACTAACATGTCTCGTAGGTCTCCACCGGGCAATACATGCATCTCACGTTCCGCTTCATTACACAGATGCGAGGTGGTCTCGTCTCTATGCTCTACAACAAAGCAACAGAAGTCACATTGACGGACATGGATCCAGCGTCATCAATCACACTCATGAGTGCTGACGTTGAGCGTATCGTCACTGGTATGGAGACTGGCCACGAGATCTGGTCTAATACGCTTGAGATCTCCCTCGCAATGTACCTGTTAGAGCGACAACTCGGTGCGGCATGCGCGATACCTATCGGCGTCGCTGTCGGTAAGCTTCACCATGATCGTATGCTGAATCGCACGCTAATTACCCTTGAGTATCCTTGCTCGGCTCTATAGCAGCCACCAGCTTGGTGATGCAACGCCAAGCACTCTGGCTCGAAGGTATTGAGAGACGCATTGCAGCTACCAACGCCATGCTCAACTCGATGAAGGGTGTCAAGATGGGTGGTCTGACTGAGGTCCTGCGAGACGATCTCCAGAAGCTCCGGGTCGATGAGCTAGAAATCTCAAAAAAGTTTAGGAAGCTTCTCATCTGGACAATGGGATTCTGTAAGTCATAAACTGTCCGCAGTCTGCATTCATGCATTGACCATCGATAGCCTACATCTCGCCAATCGTATCACCCATTCTGGCATTTGCCGTCTTCTCCATCATCGCCCAAAACAGCGACGGTCGAAGCACCCTCGACACGGCTACTGTTTTCACTTCACTCTCTCTGTTCACACTGCTCACGGAACCACTCGGGTCGCTCATCATGGCTCTTTCTTCGCTTATGGGAGGCGTGGGATCGTTCAAGCGAATTCAGGATTTTCTTACATTGGCTCCGCGCGATGAGCAGCGTAAATTTCCTTCCATTTACGGTGGCAGCACGGCTTGCCTTTCAGTTGCAGGCACCGAGTCAGAGAAAGGGTCTGAGACTTCTCAAAAGAGCCGTTGTTCCATAGAGATGAAAGAGTACAGTGCTCTCGGTTCTCAAGCGGTCGTGATTGAGAACGGGTACTTCGGATGGGACCCGGTCAAACAGCCATCTGGTACCTTGCAGTGTATCGATATGATCGTTCCACGCGGGAAGATTACCATGGTCGTGGGACCGGTAGGGTGTGGTAAGTCGACCCTGCTTAAAGCAGTGCTTGGAGAGCTGCCTGTCATGGGTGGCACCCTGCAGGTGTCTTCCCTACGGATCGCCTTGTGCGACCAAACCCCATGGCACGTGAACGGCACAGTGCAGGAAAGCATCATCGGTGCTGCAGTGTTTGATCAACGGTGGTACTCTTCGGTTGTGCGGAGCTGCGCATTGGATGAAGATCTACGGCAGTTACCCCAGGGTGACCAAACCCAGATCGGCAGCAAGGGTATCGCATTGAGTGGAGGTCAGAGCCAGCGAATTGTGAGACACCCCCAACATGCACCCCTCTTTCATCTTCTTGGATCTATCTAACCACCATCCCCCCTTAGGCACTGGCCCGAGCAGTCTACGCTCAAAAGGACATCATCATCCTTGACGACTGCCTTAGCGGCCTTGATGGCCAGACTGAGAACCGCATATGGCATAATCTTTTTGGTCATGAGGGCCTACTTAAGCGGTGCCGAACCACAGTTCTTGTCGCATCGTCATCGGGTATGTGGTATCGAGCATTTCGTTCACCTCATGCATACGCTAACATCGCCTTTCTACTACAGCCAAACGCCTACCTTATTGTGATCACATTGTTTCTCTCGACAAAGACGGCAGAATCTCGGAACAAGGGCCCTTCGAAAAGCTGAACAAGTCGGGAGGCTATGTGTCAGACTTCGATCTTGCACTTGCCGACTGGGACTACCGTGCCGAGAAGCACATCTACGAGGAGCCGCCCGGATACACCGAGCGTCAAGCCACCGAAAACCAGCTCACCGAAGATGACGTCCAAGCTGAAGCAAACCGCCGCACTGGCGACACAGCCATCTACCGATACTACATCGGCACTGTTGGCTGGATTCCTACCATCATTTTTATCTTTTCTATCATCATCTTCATCTTTGGCATCTCCTTTCCTACGGTCTGGGTGAAGATGTGGGCAGAATACAACGAGGATAACCCCAACGAGCGACTCGGATACTGGTTAGGCATCTACGCCATGCTTGGTGGGCTAGCGCTCTTCTTCCTGATGGTCAGTTGCTGGCAGCTCATCATAACCATGGTCCCTCGCTCTGGCGTCGCATTTCACAGGAAGCTTTTGGATACAGTCCTGGCGTCCCCAATGTCCTTCTTCTCTACCACTGATACTGGAGTCACGCTCAACCGCTTCAGTCAAGATCTCATGTTGATCGACATGGAGCTGCCGGTAGCCGCGCTGAACACGTTTGCCACATTCGTCCTCGTTATCGGACAGATGATTCTTATCGCCGTCGCTGCTCCTTACGCAGCTATTTCCTTTCCTGTTGTTATCGTCGCAGTGTTCTTTGTCCAAAAGTTCTATCTCCGCACGTCGCGCCAACTTCGTTTCCTCGATCTGGAAGCCAAGTCACCACTTTACTCTCAGTTCAATGAGATACTGGAAGGCTTAGCTACTATCCGCGCATTCGGGTGGCAGAGTTTTGTTGAAGAGAAGGCAAAGGCCTTGCTCGACCGTAGTCAAAGGCCCTTCTACCTGCTCTTTGCGGCTCAGCGTTGGTTGACACTCGTACTGGACTTGGTCGTCGCAGGTGTTGCAACGATCCTCATAGTGCTTGTGGTCACCCTGAAAGGACAGCTGAGCGCGGGATATGTTGGTGTCGCGCTACTCAACGTAGTACTCTTCTCTCAAAGTATCAAGTTGCTCATTTCTTTCTGGACCCAGCTCGAGACGCACATTGGAAGTGTAGCCAGGATCAAGAACTTTACCACGGATGCCGTGGCAGAGGGTCATGAGGGCGAAGACCACATTCCGCCATCTAGCTGGCCAAGCGCCGGCAAGATCGAGTTCAGAGGCATCGAAGCATGCCACCGGCCCGGTGAACCTGTCATCTCAAACTTCTCCCTCTCCATTAGACCTGGTGAGAAGGTCGCCATTGTCGGTCGCACTGGTAGCGGCAAGTCTTCGCTTGTTCTCTCTCTTTTCCGCATGGTCGAGCTTTCCGGTGGTAGCATCACCATCGACTCGGTTCCGCTCACTCGCATTCCCCGCCAGACCATTCGCAGTCGACTTATCGGTCTACCTCAAGACGCCTACCTACTTCCCGGTTCGGTCCGCCTTAACGCCGATCCCCTGAAAGAATCCAATGACAAGGCCATCATGGCTGCTCTGAAGGATGTACAACTATGGGATGTCATCGTGGCGAAGGGTGATGCCGAGAAGTACGGGCACCCGCTAGACGTCGAAGTCGAAGACCTTCACTTCTCGCACGGACAACGCCAGCTCTTCTGCTTAGCACGTGCAATGCTCAAGAGGGACAAATCGACAATCGTCGTCATGGATGAAGCTACAAGCAAGTAAGTTAATCTACCGCTCTCTTCTCGATGGCCACTTGCTAACAATGACCGTTTAGTCTCGATGCTGCGAGCGATGCTCATGTCCAGCGCCTCCTCCGCTCCAGGTTTCCACATCACACTCTCATCGCCGTTGCCCACAAGCTCGATACAATCCTAGACTTCGACAAGGTCGTCGTTATGAACAAGGGTCAACTCGTCGAGTACGGTTGTCCTCACAAGCTACTAGACCGCCAGGGAAGCTGGTTCAAGAGTCTGTATGAAGACGTCGCAAGAAGAGGTTATCCAGATGAGGATGAGGATGAGGACGCGATCAACGTCATCTAATGAAGGTCATTTTGTAGGAACAATAAGTCATGGTAATGGAGGGTCACATCATTCTTTCGGAATCATGCCTGGAGGCATTCAAAATTTCCTTGAGTCATTATACATGTAATGAAAAGGCGTTGGGTACAGTAGAGGGCGTTATTCCCCTTCCATATTCATATTCAAACTGGAACCACAGGGTATCCATTATATATTTTAACGTTGAGCCTGTTTTCCAAAGTGCAGCCTGTCATACATCGCATCTCGCCAGTCGCTCAAGCAGCAAGTGAAAGCTCCACAACCACATCTCGACCATGCTGCTTGAAGCCTTGCACCAACCACCTCCTGATGTTCTCGAGCACCACCTCGGGCTTGCCCTGCACAACGAAAGGAGTAACCATTTCGCTCTTGATGTAGACCAAACGGACGTGCTCCAGAGCACTACTGCGAAAGATTTGTTCCATGCCATACCGGCCGACGACCTCAGCGACTGTTCTCACCCTCCTCTCCTTGGCCTTATTGGGCTTCGTGCGTTCCAGCTCAAGAAGCTGCCTCTCGCCCCACATCGAATCTGTGATGGTCGAAGTGTGCAGAGTAAAAGACAATTCTTCTAGAGAAGGGAGATTTGAAGCGAGAATCATAAAGGGATTGGATTTGCGGTTGTCGGAGATACCAGAGAACCAATGGAAGCCTTTCATGTCGACTCTAAGGATGTTGTTGGCGATACCAGGGAGGGCTTTGAGCAGGGCGCCCATGAAGAACGTATCGGTGGTGGAAGCGACGGTGAAAGTGAGGAGGCGGATGTAGGGAAGAACGGTGCATTTCCATTCCATCTCCCTATCAGGGTGGAAGGTAACGCCCTTGAGGAATCGGGGCCTGCCAGGGTCGGCTTGAGGTGTACTACTCTCAGCGGCGATATTAATAGTAAAGGGACCTGAGAAGATTATATCGTTAGTAAAGGAGAAGCAGCTTCAAAGATGGGAAATGAAGGATATATACCGTCGCAGAGCAGGTTCCAGACAGCAATATGGGCGCCATCAGGTATAGAAGGAGACATAATTCTAGGTACAGGAGTATTTGCAACCTCGTTCACAGGATTGGGTGTGGTATTATGAATTGTAGACAAGAAACTTAGGCCTAACAGCAGAGAGGAACTTTATATATCGTCTGAGTGCGAGATCAGACAAACCCACAGTCACCTGCGTTCTGGTACTGTGACAGGAGCGTTTGCTGCGAGTGAAGGAGACATCGTTGACCTTACCATATGCGTACGATTCGCCTAAGTGGTACCATAAGTATACCGCGAGAAGACATCAGGGACTACGTGCATGCGAAAAAACCCCGTTCTTTACCGTTTGTACCTCTATTCACGTCTGCTCAGGTGGCTAAATCCGGCCTAATGTAGATATGCAAGCGGTGGGCGCAGCGGGTAGAGTGATGCCTGCGACCAACGACAACAAACGCGCATAACTGCTGTCCTCCGAGTCTGGATTCATGCTATCACCAGCTATACCAGTTTGAGCGTTAGAAGATGGTCTGGTGTTGATGTTGATGGCAGCAGAGGAGTTGATGCAGGGCGGGGCGGGACCTGGCAGTCTAAACTGGGCTGCTGACGTAATCCTCCGCCACATGGACGCGACACTCGACACTCGGCGTTCGGAGGACTAATGCATGGTTGGAGTAATCACGGAGTCGTTTCACGGGCCCAGCATTGTCGCAAATGCCACGACTTGCCCTGTTGAAACTTCATCCCCTCATGATGATTTATAGCTAACAATACCTACTGATTCTTCGCAGCTTGCTTACTGCCTAGGTGCATCCCTTAATCTTAGCTGTCGCGTCGCTCAGGCGCATTGGCGTACGTGTCAATCGAACATCCGCCCTTGGTCGCAAGTCTTGCGGTACACACATGCCATGGCCATGGCATTGCCGTCGAACCTGCCGCGGGAATCGATCGAAGAAGACGACATACTCTTGTCTCCAACGGAATCGGCCTACGATGCACTGCCCAGAGCGACCAAGAAGCCATGGGTGCTTCTCGTCGTCCTCATCTTCGTCTTGATCGCATTCATCGATGTGGGCGCCTACCTCGCCGAAGCACCCATGACGCGCCTTTACGAGGAGAACCTCTGCCTCAAATACTACCGCGAACAAGACCCTTCAGTCATACCCGGCGATGGAAGCATACCGGAGCAGCTATGCAAGGTGGACGTAGTGCAGCAGCGCTTAGCGAGCATCTTTGGCTGGCAGGAGATGTTTGGCGCGCTGCCGGGCATTCTCCTAGCGGTGCCATATGGTGGGCGATGTCTTTGTACGAACTGAATATGAGACGTGTACTGACCTCGTCAGGGACTTGGGCTGATCAAGTGGGTAGAAAGTGGATCTTCATAGCGAGCTTGGTCGGAATAGAGCTCGGCTTTGTCTGGGTGCTGCTGATATGTAAGGGGGCGGACAACAAGATAGAAGCACCACGCTAACACCATCAGGTTACTTCAACTCCCTCCCTCTACAGCTGACCTGGCTCTCGAGCGCCTTCACCATCATCGGCGGCGGTCCAATCGTGGCCATGGCTATCGGCCTCACCATGATCTCCGATATCGCACCCCCAGAACAGCGTACCACAATCTTTCTATATTTGACAGCCTGCGTTCTTGTCGCCGAGATGCTGGCACCTATAATGGCAGCGAGGCTTATGGAGAACGGGAACTGGCTGCCTCTACTGCTGTCGCTGGCGATACAGATTGTGGGTGTCGTTGTGGCATTGTTTGTTCCGGAGACGTTGCATCTCCGTGACCTGCCCGAGCCCAGAGATAGCGACGACCAGACTTTTGAGCTA
This sequence comes from Alternaria dauci, assembly GCF_042100115.1. Classification (NCBI taxonomy): domain Eukaryota; kingdom Fungi; phylum Ascomycota; class Dothideomycetes; order Pleosporales; family Pleosporaceae; genus Alternaria; species Alternaria dauci. The sequence continues at coordinate 1,412,551 of NC_091278.1, forward strand.
CAGCCCAAAACCAGCGACTTTTCAGTGCGAGCACAGCTGCGCAACTTCCAGGCTGCGGTGCATTTCCTCAAGAGCGACTGGACCTTGGCCATGGTTGTCTTCACTTTTCTGGCCAACAGACTGGGCAGACAGTGCATTTCACTCCTGGTTCGCTACGCTTCGAAGCGTTACAGCTGGGAGATCAAGAAAGCCGCCTACTTGCTGTCGTTTCGCGCCGCTACCAACCTCATGGCCGTCACTGTCTTGATTCCACTGGTCAATTTTCTTCTGTTGAAGAAGCTGCATTTCCCTGCCCACTGGGCGGACCTGTGGATTGCACGGGGATCTATAGTTCTTACCACAATCGCCTTCTTCGTCATGGGTATCGCGGCGCACCCCTCTCTCCTGATCGTTGGGCTCCTTTTTTACAACATGGGTACCGGATACAACGCTGCCATGCGATCCGTCTCCATACATGTCGTTGGCGGCCAGTCGAGCCCCAACATTGGCAAACTGATGAGCACTATTGCGATGGCGGAGAGCATTGGTGCAATGGTCGCCGGGCCACTGCTGAACGAGCTGTTTCAACTGGGTATAGGCGTTGGCGGCGCCTGGCTGGGTTTGCCCTTCTTGAGTTCTGTCGTGGTGTTCGCGTTCATGACTGTTGTGACTTGGACCATCAATGTGGGAGACAAGGAGCCTGCTTACTTGGAAGTGCATACTGAAGACGAGGAAGAAAGACGGACCAGTGCACTCGAAGGTGAAGAGCTTACCAGACACAGGGACGTATTTTAGATGTGACGATCTACATCGGCGACACCCCACAATTGAACAGACTCACGTTTCGTCTTGGGCAAGATGAGCAGGTGTTAGTTGTAGCAGCCAGATATCGTGGTGGCAGTCGCAGTGCTCTACGTGCCCGTTGCATAACCTGGAAAAGTAGCGACGTGGGGCTTTACATGGCAAGACACGACCATTCTTGAGGTGCGCTTCCCTGCTCAGCATGCTATACATCATGTCACTCTCCTTCCCGTATATCCAGAATCACACCCATCATACCATACTGTTGGCTGTGCCTCATTCCCGCTGTTTCTGCTACATGCCGTCAACACGTCTTTAGCACTACTTTGCTACGTTGGCCGCACCCTCTTAGCGCTCAAATTCACCAAACCATAGTTTTATGCCATGCTGGCTCGCGCGAATAGCGATGCAGGTGCCCGTCTCCGCCAATCCAAGTCTGCGTCCACGGTTCGCAAACGTCCCACCTCCGTCACCGAATCACTGCATCTAGACACGACCAAACAGCATGCTCTGGCTGCGGCCACGGCTGCCTTTGCCCGAGCGCAGGCTCAAGATGCGGCAGACCGCACCGCGAAGAGCAGTTCGGAAGTGGCAAGGTCCAAGAGCAATGCCAGCCGCAAATCTCTCACATCCCAAGGCAGCCACTTTCCACCGCGCGAGTCGAGCTCCAGGTCTCTACAGCGCCCGAACGCTGAGCAGACTAGAAGTACCCACCACTTGTTCCAGCCTTCGACAGACAACACGAAGCAGAGCACCGAGCAATTTCCGCCCTTCAATCCTAATCCCAGCGTTCATGGGTCACTTTCCGTATCGCGATATCTATCGACGCAGTCTTCTGTCACGTTCAGCGAAAACGCCAGACCCAATTCCCAGCCAAAGTCATTTCGACAGAACACTGCGTCTTCCGTTGCCTCACAACAGATACGGAAGGCACGCTCCATGTACTACGCAAGTAGTGTCCAGACTGGATCTCCGATCGCTCGACCACCATCCAAATACCTTACCACACCGCCTCCGGTTAGCGTCAGTCCAGTATCAGAAGCCTCATCTCTTCCTTTGCCGTCGCGAACTCTTCGGCCGTCACCACTTGTGGGCCCCCGCATGCCTGTCACGATTGGGCCTGACACCACGCTTGACAAGGTACGAGATGACTATCTGCAAGGTTTCCAGCAAAAGGCAGTGAAACACAAGCCGTCTATGTTCCTGCCGTCATTCAAGAAGAGACAAGACAAAGGAAAAGACAAGGACAAGCGTGTTGCATCGGAATCCCTTTCCGTTCCGACAGGTTACCAGCACACACTCGACGAGTCGACGATGGGAATTGCTGCGAATGACGCCATGTCAAGCCATGAAATCAAGGAGAAGCGATCATTCTCCGGCTCTCTCAGAAGCAAGATCAAGAAAGTGTTTCGGCGTACATCGGGCAAGTCAGCCAACCTTCCTGTTCAGCAGATTGATGCCAGTCGCGACTACTTTCACACTGAGCACTATAGTCCACCGTCCGCCAAGGATGCACTGGATATACCCCCTCCCAATGAGGATACGCTGCACCGCATTCGTACCCGAACACCGTCACTCGAGAGAACTTACCCAACCTTCCTCCGATCTGGGTCTCGGAGCAATAGCACTGGAAGCAATCGCAGTCTTCATAGTGAAGCCAATGCTACAAACGTGTCAGCATCTCGAATTACGAGCTGGGGAACATCCATTACAAGCGACACGCTGCCGCAACGAGTCATGAAGCGCATGACTGTTATACATGAGTCCAAGGACAGCATTGGAAGCGAGGCAGATCGCAAGGCTTCTGCATCTACCTCTAGACGGAAGTCACTACCTCCCGCACCCCTGGCCTCGTTTCGTGATCCAATGCCCATGGAGATCCTCACAGAAGAATCACTAACGCCTGTCGATCCCAAACGCGTGTTTTCTGCGCTCATGAAAGAGATTGCATCGTCAAAATCACAATCGTCTTCAAGTCCTGCTCAACGAACACCTGGAGCGGAGAGCGACGTATTCGAATCCAGCACGACGAAACTATTCTCTCACCCACGAGACTTGCATTCGGGCGGTAGCCGCAACCTTCAGGGCAGCATTGAATTGGATCAGCGACCACCATCGCGGAGACCTACGACGTCCCAAAGTGCGCAGAGCAAGACCAGCACAATCAGATCCTTTGGCAGGGCGATTAGGTCGACTATCCGGACCGTCACACCCATCGGGCAACACTCGTCGCCTGCTCCAGACGCCACAAGTCGCATGTACGGCGCCAAGGGAGAGCAGCAACGAGACAATGGGTTGCTTTCGTCGTCCACTACACCGGAGTCCGACGATAGCCAGAACGATAGGGGTAGTGCTGTTCAAGTGTTTACGCCATCGACATTGCAGATTGAGAAGCGCGTAGAAAAGGCGAATCAACGATGGAAAACACCCCTCGATGAAGCCGACCACCTCCACTTTCCGCGTGAAACAGGCAGAACTTACAGTGTCGCCACTTTTACTCAGCAGACTCAAGAACAACCAAGATGTGTAATTCAACATGACACGAAAGTCGAATCGGTACCTGATGTTGTTGACTACAGCATACATAGACCTCCCGTGTCTCCGAAAACCTCCGCGTCACCAAGTTCTCGTGTTCCGACGACACCAATGTCTCCCAGCATATATTCACGGAATACGGATGGTGTCAGTATCCTTCCGAACAGTAGCATCATGTCTTTTGGGGGGCATGGTGAGCTTGATCGATCTCACGATGGCGGCTCAGCAGTCATTTCCACTAGCCAGTCGGTCAGAAGTTATGTGATAGGCACGCCTTCCCCTCACCGTCGCGGATCAACGCGTACGAGTCGGGATTGGAGGGCTTGGCTGTCGCATGAGATCTCGGGCATGGAGCTCACCAGCCGAGAAGACTTGACAATTCATGATCAATACACGACACCATCTAAGAAGGTAGGGTCAGAGGCAACACGCACCACTCACACGGAGCACGAAGATACGACGGTTGTCCTTCGAGAATCCCTTGATGTTACAACCCCGCGACCAGGTGGCAATCACACAACGAGGACAGGCGACTCGCATGCTCGTTGCTCGTATACCCCAGAGCTCATGGGTGGTGGGAAACGTGGCGTGGAAGCAGCCAACTTGACCGCTGAAAAGTCCTTGTCATTACTCGAGAATCGCGACGGGAATGCTTGCAGCTATCATCCAGCAGAGGCCATTGATACGATGGAGGACCACGAATCATCTCAACTCAAACCAGTGCCGCTTTCTAGCATGGAGCGCCCGCTTTCAAGAACGAGAACCCAGGTATCCACTCCCCGCTCTTTGCATGAGACACCCAGGTCGCCTTCAACGAACGGCCGGTTCCCAGTTTCTGATACTGGCCGGCACCCGAGCAGCAACAGCTTGTCTTCCCAGCGTTCCGAATCGCCTGCAGTTGCAACAAAGTCTCAACCCTCGCCCAAGTTGAGGCTTGCTTCCAAAGCCGTTCCTGATCTGTCTACCACTGTCACAAATGAATCCTCACAGCGTGTGTCAGACACTGCACTGAGGAACGATGTGGACACCAGAAGGAAGGAGAACGCTACTCCTCCATCGATACGCAGTCAAAAGACATCAATTGCGACACCTGTGGGGTTGTCGACGCGACCAAACTCGCAACAACTGCTACGCCCGTCAATCACCCCACGTAACTCACCTGGTATCCATCAGCAACTCACACCCGAAGGAACCGAAACGAAGCAAAAGCCCAGCCCAGCAGCGACTCCTCTACGCCCCCGCATTCGCGCAACCCTCCGCCCAATGTCTCCCGAAAAACTCGCTCGCCGGCCCCGTAGCGCATTCGACCTCCGTGGTGCCAACAATATAGGCCGACCCACTGTCACAGACGTGAATAACGTCTCCCCTCGTCCCGGTCCGCATCCCAAGACCTCGTCAAGCTCGCTAGCTATGAGCAAGGAACCTGTTCCCGATTCTGTTTCCGTAGGCAGAGTCATCGACGCAGTGCTCGATGGCGAGCGCAGTGGGAGTGTTACCCCTGGTCAGCGGATGGCCGATCGGTTCTTTAAGCAGAGGAAGAGTACGCCGGCGATGGAAGGGAGTGCAGGCAAGTTGAGGGGTGGACTGGTATTGGTTAGGGAAGATACGCCGGCTTTTCTGTGACGTGATGAGCGGCTAGGGAGGATGTAATGCCGGTATGTGTACGAGAGGAGTTAACGAGCATCTTTGCCTACTAGAAAGTATGGCCTTGGCTGTTTATGGAGTTGGATAGCAGAGCTTTGGAGTGTAGCCTCCGGGTGGTGAGTTGGTAAGAGAGGTGCCTACTTGTCATGGTATATGGTTGGTATCTGTAGTATGGTAGCATCAATCTGAGGTTGTATCATTACCCCCACACTCGAGTCAGAATACATGAGCCAGTGGAAGACTTGAAACAGTGCACTACAAGAGTAAAGCAGCAGGGTATATTATTGACAGTTAAACATGCACGGTAGTTGACTAGCGCTCTCTAGTTATATCCTCTTCCTCAAAGCATCTCGCCCTCTTCGTCCAATCCCCCTTCATCCTCTTCTTCCCATTCTACATCTGCCGCCGCCTCATCAGCTCGTCTTTGCACCTCCTTTAAGCCGCTCATCTCCTCGACCCATCCCTTTTCGTTCAACGCCCTAGAGACAAACTCCCATGGATTTGCATTGTACGCCTCGAGCACCCTGTCACTACACGCCGAGCAGCAATCGTACGGCTTGCCTTCTACCTGCATATTCGAAAAGGTCGAGAGGTAGCCGCGTATTGTGTGGGGTATGGTGCCGAGGGGGTGTTGGAAGGGTGGTGGTAGCGCGGGATGGGATGGTGTGGGGGCTGGAGCAGACTTTGAGTTTTGCTGCGAGGGGGGCGGTGCGCATGCTTTTGAGGGGTGTTGGAGGATGGACATGAGGAGTTCGACGAGCAGGCTGGATGCGAGGGGCGCCACGCCGGGGCGGGTTACGGTGCATTGCTGGTCGAGGGTGGCGTTGCTTAGGGACTGTTTGATTGCGTTAGCTGTGTATTGCTCAGAATGATGTGTGGTTGCGTACATCTGCGGGTGCAACGACGTCGTTGCAGAAGTAGCATCCCAGCTCCACTTCTCCCTCTTGCGTCGTCTTTAGGCCATGCCGCATGACCACGTAAGTGTCGAAGCCTAGCGCAGCATTGAGGACAATCTTTCCGTATGCCTTGCCCATGAGACTTGGTAGCCATCTACTCTCTCGTGTATCCATAAGCAGGAAGATGGCGTCGTGCTCGGAAATCAACTTTTGCAGCTTCTCAAACTCGACTTTTGTCTTCGCGCTGTCCGTCATTGGGTGACCCAGCATGGGTACTTCCATAACGTGCCCTTCTGCATCAACGCCTGGATAAATCTCTTGCAACGCCTCTGCCGCTCTTTCAGCTTTCTTTGCGCCGCCTTTTAGGCAGTCGTTGAAGTTGAAGAGAGGCTGGCGTACAGGGTTCGAGAAGCTGACTGTGGCATTGTCGATGAATGTAATCTTTCTCACACCCCATCCCATCAGCGTTCTTGATACGTATGTGCCTAGTGTTCCCGCTCCGAGCAGTAGGCATTTACAATTCTTAATGACATCCAGATCAATCGTGGGAGCTATGCGCCACTTGATCAGCTTGAGGTTGAGGTCGACAGCTTGGTCTGCGAGTTTGCGCTCGTCCATGTATTCGGACAAGTCGACGTTCCGCGAGGTCAGCTTGCCTGCTTCTGTCCGTTCCCAGCCCGTCACTTTGGGCAGTTTCGGCGTGCGTGGACGGCTGTCTGATGCTTCGGGAGCAGGTGCCGCATCGGGAGTGGGGTCTGCACGTAGGTGTAGGATGAGGGAGTTGGGCTGGTCGCGCCGTGTATGGGTGTCGCGATAACACATGATCTGAGCTTCGTTCAGATGCCATCGATGCCGCATTAGTACAAGAAGATTGCGGAGAGGCCAGCCGGGGTTGGTTTCGTAGGTAGAGGGGTCTGCGAAGCATATGAAGCGATCTTGACTATCCACCTTGTCGAAGAAGCCGTTCTCATAAGCCTCGAGCCTGCCTATTGCCCATGTGTATCCAAACTCTTCCAGTGGCGAGACTGGTGTTTTTGGCCTCTCTTCCGGGTCGCCCCCTCCTTGTATGCGCTTTGCCAGGAAGAAGCCTCTCTGGCGGACGTCGGAGCTGTAGCGCCACGTCTGCACCGCATCCACCAGGTATGTAGTCTCTCTAGCCTGCAGCCTCGTAGCTTGTCCTATCTGTTTCCAGGACGGGTCGGATTGTATGGCGGGGAAGCCAAAGTGGTAGGTAAACTTGTATTTCTTGAGGTTGGCAAATATGATGGCGGTGAAGGAGGAGAGGAGAGAAGGGCATTCGTATATGGAGCCGTCGTGTATGGCGTCCCATATCTATGCTGGATTAGCGTTGCTGGTGGCGGGTTGGGGAGGGAGAGACACACTGTTTGGGCGCATCGTTCGAGTATGGCGGCGCGATCGAGGTTCTTGTAGTCTTCTATGGTGTTGCAGTTCTTGATGATGCCTTCGGCGCGGCAGAAGGTCGGAGGGGTGCTGAAGCTGTCAGAAGGGCGAGATTTGAGCCAAGTATCGAGACATACTCGTCTGAAGTCAGGGCATTCGGGTGTATTTGCACGCGCATAGAACGCGACGAATGCTCTCCAGGGCGGACTTCGTACAAGCCGAGCACCCTGCGCGCGGAATCATCAAGTCTGTCATGGTTGATCTTGATGTGTGCTAGGGCGGCATAGAACTGGACGTCGACATCACTCAGCCACGGCGCAAACTTGAGGGTTGACATGATGAGAGGTGGAGGTGAAGGTGGGGAGGGGGTATGGAGATGGCTGTAGCGATGCGCGGCGATGGGTACGAGGTATAGGGCTCCTGGTGCGCAAGGTCTACGATGACCTAGGAGGCGACGGCAGAGTTAGTCACAGGAGCAGAGGGTGAGGACAGCTGAGGTGGTCAAAGGCGCATGCATGTGACCGTGAGGGTCCAAGTGATGGGCGAGGCAGCGGCATGCTTCACCCCGCGGCCGCCATCACTGTCATGGGTCTATGGGCGGGGCCGCGCTAAGGGGCGTTCCTGCAGCCGCACCACGCGCCTAGCCGTCCGTCCGTGACAGCGAGCTTCGATCCGGTCCACCCACTCACTCCACCACCGTCATCGCATTTGGCCGGCCCTGATTGCCATGCTTGTTGGATTGTGCGGAGGCAAGCACCGTCGGACACAGCGTAAGAAGATGCTGACAGAGCACAGCAATATGCGCGGGCAAGTCGTCGATAGCGTCCTACCTCGTCGACGAGCACCACTTCACCCGCCTGCGCCTGGTACGAACGGCTGCCACGCCTTCAGACGAGAAATCCGCCTCAGATATCCGGGTCCCCTCGCCAGCAACGTCGTCGGCTGAGTCGGGGCACACGTTCCCAGACATCGATGCGCTGCTTGACTTCGTTACGCTGAGGTGGAGAGAACGATTCGTTCTAACGGATATATGGGACGAAACTGTGGTTGACGCCCTCATGAGACGGCCCTTCTTCCTCCTCGTCAGCGTCGATGCGCCCGTCAGTGTGCGGTGGAAGCGCTTCAAAGCCCGCTGTGCTGCCGCTCAGCATACACCGCCAACTCTCGAAGACTTTGTTCTGCGTAACGACGAGCACCTGTTCGCTCCCAAAACTGGTCTCAGCGCACTGTTCCAGAGAGCACAGTTGAAGCTACTCAACTCTTCATCCGACATGAGCGCCCTACGGACCGCCATACTGCACTTGAACCTCATGGACGAAGCACGTGTGCGCCCGAGCTGGGACCAATACTTCATGCAGCTGGCCGATCTGGCAGCACGCAGGAGTAACTGCATGAAGCGACGGGTCGGCTGCTGCATAGTCAGAGAAAAGCGTGTCATTAGCACCGGGTACAACGGTACACCACGCGGCATGACCAACTGCAACGAAGGCGGATGTACTTTTGCACGTGCCGAGCCAGAAAACACTTCGCTGACGATATGCAGGTCCCCGCTGTAACAACGCCGCCCAAGGAGGTGTCGGTCTTTCCACCTGCCTCTGCCTGCACGCCGAAGAAAATGCCCTGCTCGAAGCTGGCCGCGACCGCATTGGCGAGAGCGCCATCCTATACTGCAACACCTGCCCTTGCCTGACGTGCAGTGTCAAGATAACACAAGTCGGTATTAGCGAGGTAGTCTATAACCAAGGCTATCTGGTAGACGACCAGACCGCCAGAATCTTTGCTGAGGGCGGCGTCAAGCTGCGACAGTTCTCCCCACCTGCCGACGGCCTGGTAGATCTGAGCGTCCATGTGGGTGAACGACAGCAGAAAGAAGACAAGGCCGAGGATGCCAGGGAGTTGCTCGATGACACGAACTTCCTGAGGCCCTTGAACTAGGCGATACACCAACCATCGCAGCACGCGACAACAATGAGACCTGCATCGTGTGAATAATCCTTGCGTACGGAAACGTCCACGGCCATGTCTGCTGCCACGCTGTGACGTGCCATGATCCAAGTCTCCAAGTCGTGATGCATGTTGGTGTTGAGGGGTGAAGATCGAGGGATTGCTGCAGAGGTTGGCTGCGATGCAGCCTCACCACAATCCGTGGCGCACGCGGCTGTAAGCAACGTCTCGGCTGTCCCCGCGTAGCGCCATTCAGCCTCTCCAAAAGCCTCAAGGATATTTAATAGACTTCCCATTCGGCCCTTGATGTTTGAGCTTGATTCCTGTAGCCTCTCTGTTATTGCCCGACCTGAACAAGATCGGCATGCGTCGGCCTGCCTTGGTCACGCTGAAGTCGGGCCTGATGACGCATGGTGCCATGCAGACAGGCAACGGTAGCAGTTGAGCGCCACGGCATAGCTACACAATGCAGTTGGCAAACGGCCTTACAAACACACACGAGCAAAATATCGCGTGCTATCACGTACACGTCCGCGGTGCAGCGCTCGCGTTGTTATCTCACGCCGGTCCACAAGCTCGACCAAGCCTTGACAAGCATCCGCTACCGAGGCTTACCTTTGAACTAGCCTGGGCACATAGGATGCACTAGGCATTGCCGCATCGAATCACAAACCAGCTACATGCCAGAATCTCGGTCTAACTATCGTATACACACGCTTCAGGAAGGTGCGTAAGAGAATGCCTCTGTTTCCACTGCGTCATCTCGCGTCTTTCGCCATTCGGCTACGAACCTCAACCCGATAGCACAGCTTGCACGACCCAGAAAGTGGCGTTTGCGAGGCTTATTACCGAGCCTTGCCGGTACTCTGGTAACCTCCTGCTCTTCCGGGTAAGCGTCAGGACTTGTATAAAGGAATGCCGTCACATAGCAAACGTTCAAATAGAGCTCTTGGACCCGGTGCTTCCGTGGCAGCTCGCAGCGCATTCATCAGCCAACTCCAAGATGAAGCTCCTTTCGGTATTCGGCTCTTTGCTATGTGCTTCCACAGCTTTGGCTGGAAGCTCGCCACACAAGCGTGGTGTATTTGACAAGGTCAGGCCTGCTGTTGAGAGGCGTATGCCTGGAGAGTCTTTCAAGCACCCTGAGATCCAGAGGCGTGCTGAGAGCTTCTTCTTGACCAACAAGACCCAGTGTAAGTAAACATTCAGCGTACCACGAGACCTCGACTGATCGATTGGTAGCCTTTGCCGTCAACGGTACTGGGATTCCAGAGGTTCCTTTCGACATTGGCGAGAGCTACGCTGGTCTGCTGCCCATCTCGGACGACCCCGAGGAGACACGGAAGCTCTTCTTTTGGTTCTTCCCCTCCACCCAGGCCGAAACCCCGGAAGAAGTTGTCATCTGGCTCAATGGCGGCCCTGGTTGCTCTTCGCTTAGCGGTTTCCTCACCGAGAACGGACCCTTTACATGGGAGTCTGGTACCCTTGCCCCTGTCCAGAACCCCTACTCATGGACGAATTTGACCAACATGCTCTGGGTCGAGCAGCCCGTGGGTGTTGGTTACTCGGAAGGTACACCGAACATTACCAACGAAGTTGAGCTCGGCAACCAGTTCCGTGGGTTCTACAAGAGCTTCGTTGACCTGTTCGGGCTCTACAACTGGAAGACCTACATTACCGGAGAGTCTTACGCCGGTTACTATGTTCCCTACATTGCCGACAGCTTCATCAATGCCGACGACGACAGGTACTTCAACCTTGCTGGTATTTCCATCAACGACCCCATCATTGGTGACGAAACCATCCAGCAGCAAGTCGTCCTCCTCCCATTCGTCAACTTCTGGCAGAACTTGCTGTTCCTAAACAACACATTCATGGAGCAGATCACTCAGCACCACAAGGAGTGTGGCTACACCGACTACATGGACAAGTACTTTACGTTTCCCCCGCCGCAGGGTGCTTTCCCTGTTCTTCCGGACCCATACAGCTCGGAGAACTACACATGCGACCAGTTTGATAACTTCTACTCCGCCATCCTGGAGGTCAACCCTTGCTTCAACATCTACCACATTACCGAGACTTGCCCTCACCCATACTCGCAGCTCGGCATAGTCAACACCGGAGACTACTCTCCTCCAGGTGCCGAGATCTACTTCAACCGCACCGACGTCAAGCTAGCGCTGCACGCCAACGTCAGCACCGAATGGCTGCAGTGCACAAACACCAACGTCTTTGGCGACGGCGACGATGAGGGCTCCGATACCTCTCCTGGACCCGCGAACAACGGCGTCCTCCAGCGCGTCATCGAGTACACCAACAACACCATCATCGGCTCTGGCGACCTCGACATGCTTCTCAGCACAAACGGCACTCTGTTCGCCATCCAAAACATGACCTGGAACGGCGCCCAGGGTCTCTCCGAGTACCCGTCTACCCCTCTGTATGCACCCTACCACCCAGAGTACAACGGCGGTGCGCTTGCCGGCGCCGGCGTCCAGGGATACTGGACTGCGGAGCGTGGCATGACTTTCTATACCGCCCGTCTCGCTGGCCACGAGCTGCCTGGTTACACGCCTGGCGTTGCCTACCGCATGTTGGAGATCCTGCTAGGAAAGGTCAAGGACTTTAGCAGCACGGAGAACTTTGTTACTCAGACTGGCAACTTTACTGGTACGGGTATCATTTACAGGCGTGGCCTCGGAATCGGCAGCATGGCCTTTTAGATGTGTGCTGTGGAGTAATGATGACATGAGGATTATGTAGATGAAAATCGTGAGATTCGATTGTCATTTGATTTGCCGTGTGTGATTAGCTTTCCCATATTGTGAGAATGAAATTGTGGCATATTCACATCAGATTTGATTATCGTGCGCATTCTCCCGGGCTTGCTATATCGGCAGGATTCGCTTGAATATCTGGCGTTTTGTAATGTACACGTTTTCCTAAGCTCCGCATGCACCACTGAGTCAGATCCGTTGGACCCATTTACAAATTTTCACCATCCGACCAAGGTTGCCAGCAGACATTTGGATGTGGACAGACCAGCTTTCTCTGTTAATGCTTACGATATATATTATCTATTTTACATTTCCTCCATCAACAACTACTCAACCATCAGGTTGATCAGTCTTCAGTAGTATAGTGGTCAGTATTTCCGCTTGTCACCTTCACAAGGCAACGCGCGGGAGACCGGAGTTCAATTCTCCGCTGGAGAGCTTCCTCATCATTCTTTTTTTGTTCCTTTTGCACATGAGTGGGTGGTGGTGGCGGAGGTGTGGGTTGGCTGGGTGAATCACGTGCTTGGCACGCCACGTCGAGTTTTCTTTTGGCTATACGACCTTGAGATAAGGAACACGTAATGCATGCACTCTGCTGGTCGGGTCCTGCATGTACTAATCGTCGTAAGGGTGGCTAGACGCATGTCCGTTACCCCTGAAGCGCCTCATGCGAGGTTGACCATACAGCATGGCAGAAGCAAGTTTTTTGATGTTTTCCTTTTTTGACCAACCAGGCCTGCTATCGAGATCCAAGCACCTGGTTCTCCAAGTCGACGGTCCGCGGATGCATCCCAAGATTCATTGATGCGCGGACTGTAGTGCGGGTCACGTGGTCTTGGGGCACCCCGCTTACTGGTAGCCGCTTGCACCTCACACGCCGTACAAAAACATCGATCACCCTACCAGACACCTACGGGAGAACAATCCATCTTCCTCTTTGTGGAGATACTCCACCTGGGCAACGACGGGGCTGGCGATCAATTTTTCAAGTGGTGGTAGTAGCCATCGTAATATAAATGTCTATGTACCTCACGACCATATATCTCAGTCGTTTTCCGTCTGCTATCTACGTAAACAAGCCCCTACAAGGCGATATTCTGCTCATGTGCACAACAGTACTCATAAACGTCCGATGCGGGTCGTCACGACATTCGCAGGCCGAAATCCACCTCCTAGGCGACCGCGCAACAGCTCGACATAAGCCAACGCCCAAGAAGGATCAACCGACGCTGAAACCAACCCCGTCAGCTATGCAAAACGATATCCAAGAAGCCAAGCAAGACACTGCTAACGCGACTGCACTCGCTGATCAAAAACAGAAAAGAAAATGTGCAGGTCCTTATCCCACACCCTATAAGAAAACGTTTCCATTCCCAGGGCCCTTCTATAATTCTTTGGGGTCTCTCGGGCTCAGCTCTGACATGTCCGTATCAACTCTGCGTATATGCGGTGGCAGTACTTGCGGCCGCTCAGGTGAATACCCTGGACTTGAAGTCCTGATCATGTCCCAGTCATCTGAATAGCCTGGCGGTCCTACTAGCTCGTCACTTCCATGACTGGCTATGGGAAGGAGATTGGTTGAATCGCCCTTGACAAGCCCCAGCCTTTCCTCTTCAGTAGCGGTAGCTGCTTTGCCTTCTCTGCTGCTCTTCCGACTGTGCCTACTAGTCGGTCGTCTGTTACTCGACGATTCGCCTGTTGAGTCAGGACGGTTCCGGGAGAAGACGTTCTGGAAGGAGAATTGACGTTTGGCCATGTGGTTGGGTGGTCTTGGGGGAGCGAGCGAGTCGCTCGAATCCTGACGATCATGGCCAATACGAGGTGGATCAGGAAGCGAGGCGAAATGTATGTGGGTGTCTAGCGGCTTGTACGATGTATCCTGCGTCATAATGGTGTGCTTGTAGGATCCGGCGTCTGATTCGCGATCCGAAGCGCCATCGGCCTGTGGGATGGCGGGTAACGGTTGCATGCCCATGCCGGAAGTCCCTGGAGCATGTGAGCTACCACGACTACTGGTAGACTTGCCGCGGGAGCGTAATCTTTGGAAGAAGCCAGGATGGAAGCTGTCATTATCGTCGTCTGACTCGTCGGTCGGGAATTGCGACATGCCGAGAGGCGGATGGATGGTTCGTACAACGGTAGCGCTGCGCGTTGGCGGACGACTGGGGTCGAGGACCGTTTTCCGTCTTCGGAGACCGTCGAATTCGACCTGTTCGCCTTCACCAATTGGCTCCATGTGCTCTTCTTGAATCTTCTTAGCCTCAGCGAGCTCCTTGTGCGACCTAGCCTTTGACAGTGACCTGAGGATGGCTGCGCCACCACGCAGGGTGTCAGCTCTGGGCTCGTACTCGGGCTCCTCCATCTCTGCGACGGTTCGCACTTGGTCAAGATCGCCCTTGAAGACGGCCGAGTCTGGCACGTCCTTTGCCGACTTGGAGAGTTGCAGCAGCACGACGCCGGAACAGATTTGTAGGAAGCCCATGATGACGGTGACGATCTGGAGCGGGGTGCCTTTGAATCCCTGGAACAAGACAGCCGAGGTGACGATTGTCGCAGACGTGAAGAAGACGTAGTACGTTGGTGTTACCAAGGCAGCGTTGAACAAGTTCAAGGCTTTCTGGGCAAAGCTTAGCATTCTCCACATGGCCAAGGAAGACATGGACTTACGTTCAGGTAGATGATCTCCGTCAGTAACGTGACCACGACAAAGACAAGCAGCACGTAGAGGAACCATTCCTTAAACTGTCCGCCGTAGGTGCCAGAAGCCTGCGCTACGACAGCAGCGCCGAGGCCTTGGGTCGCGACGACACTCAGTCCTCCAATCAGACTGCAGATGGTAATGTAGACCATCATAGTCTTCTTCCCGTACTTTGGGCCGAGCCAGAGAGCAATGACAACACATGCGACGATGATGACACCTGCATAGCTGAGAAAGCCAGGAGCAATGACCCACTTCTTCATGTCCTGGATGCGCGCAACAGACGACTGCTCGGGTGCGTTTACGGCAATTACAACAGATCCGATGATGCAGTTGAAACAGCCTACTTTCCCTACAAAGCTCAAGCGTTCCTTCAAGAAGATGGTGGACAGTATAGCGCATATGACGACAGAAAGGGCGCCCATGGGGGTTACGAGGATAGCATCGGTAAAAGCGTATGCGACGAGATTACTGCCAGGCGTTAGTACCATGTCCGGATCTGACGCTTCACAGTGCGTACCATATTTCTCCAACAATCATGAGTGTCATACCGAGCCACCACCAAGCATTCTTGAGGTATCCGTAGCCTTCTCCCGCCTCTTCATTGTACTTCTTGTTCGCCTGCAACAGGCCATGTTTCTTGATAACAAACGACGTCCCGATGAAGACGCCGGAAGCGATGGCCAGGACTAGACCAATGATTTTGTAGGAGGCTGGGCGCGTTCCCGTCTCGCCGCCCATGCCTCCAGCGCGGGCATCCAGCTGGTGGGCGGCATAGAGGAGGTGTGCGGTCGAGTCCATGGCTTGGGGGTGGGTCGCAGTGGATGCTGCCAAGTGCTAGTGCACCGGCGACTCGACCTGATGGTGTTGTTGATTGCGAAGTGCTTTTTTACCGTGGAAGCATGAAGAATAGTGTTTGCGACTCGGATGTCTTGGGTGGTGTGCACGAGGCTGGGCCGCACGTGGAGGAACGTTGAATGGGCGGAGGCAGGAACGCTTTGGGAAGTCTGTTTGGACAGGGTCCTGGGCACCACGGAGATGAGTACGAGCAGGGTGCAATCGCGGTCGCAGAGGGAAGGCGCGGAGGGCGGAGGGAAGGCGTGGGTGGTGAAGGGGTTTCTTTTGTTTCGAGTACGAGCACGAGGAAGGCGCAGTCTCTGGGTGCAGATGCGGGCCGTTGGTGCGTAATCGTGGTACGTACGGCTGAGAGGTCTAGATGCGCGGGTGATTGGTGCGCGGGTTGGTGGTGTTTACACAGCTGCTGGGCTGGGGACTGGAACCGTGCCGCAGACAACCGGCAGCAAACGTTATTATACCGAGTTTGTGACGGAAATTTGGCAAGGTAAACAGAAACATGCGACGGCGCAGGCCCTTCCGCGTCGTTCCCTGCTGCCCGTCAACATGCAATGTAATCTCGCTGCAGGGGCAACGGCCACGGCCTGAGACGTCACCGGCCAAGAGATCGGCGCTCGCCCACCAACGCTTGACAGCTTGCACGTCCAGAAATAGACGATCAACAGTCGACAGCCCATACGCGACGTTTGACACTCGTCCCCATCTGCACCCGTACAGCAGCATGGTTGAACATGGCAGTCGACCTTGCCGACCGAGACATGTTCGCCGCCGCCAGCGTGGCTCAGATCCATGACGCCCTCGGCCAATTGCACGAGCACGAAGCCAGCGTCACGCAGCGCCTAAACGCCCTCATCGCCGAGCAGAAGCATCTCTCGCGCGAACTCGGTCGCCTCGATCTGCTCCGCGCCCACCTCGGCACCCAGGCCGTCAACACGCGAGCCATCAGCAATGGCATGCTCTCCGACGCCGCCTCGACGGCGAGCCGCATATCGAGCGCCGTCAAGCGGTTAGACCAGGAACAGTCCAACGTCAAGGCCACACTCGAGGTGGTGGAGCAGGTGGCCGAACTCAAGGCCTGTGTGCTGGGCGTACACGGCTCCATGGGCGCTCCTCAGGACTGGGAGACTGCCGCCAACTATCTGCACCGCGCCGCCAAAATACCCGACGACGTCGTCAACGGCAGCTTCGCAGACGAGATTGTGCCTACCGCCGAGGTGCCGGATCCGCCGCGCGTGACGCTGGACGCCGCCGCAGAGTCGCTGTGTGGCCTCTTCCTGCGCGAGTTCGAAAAGGCAGCGCACGAGGGCGACGGCTCCAAGGTGACGAGATTCTTCAAGCTGTTCCCCCTGATCGGACGCACTGATGTAGGTCTCGATGCTTACGGCCGCTATGTCTGCCAGGGAGTAGCTTCGCGCGCGCGCACAAACTTCAACTCGGCTGCGCCAGCGCAGAGAAACGAGCCCTTCTTCTACGGCAACACCATCACAAAGCTTTTCGAGCATATCGCGCAGATTGTCGACGGCCATGAGCCGCTGGTAGAGCGTCACTACGGGCCAGGCATGATGCAAAAGGTCATTGAACGTCTACAAATTGAGGCCGATGTGCAAGGCGGCATCGTGCTCGACACATGGCATGAAGAGCGTCGCATAGACCGCAAGCTGACTGACATCAAATCGTATGCCTTCTCCTTCCTTGTCCAGAGCTTTCTTCCCTCCCAAAAACCCGCTTCTGGCACGCCTCGTTCCAGCTCGCCAGCAAACGGTGCTGGTCGGGTCAGCGAGGACGAGGGAGTGGACATGAAAGAGATTGATGGCTTGCTTGGAGAGGGCGCACTAATACTAGGACGATATGCGCTGTATGCGCGCTTCCTCTCTGATAAGTGTGCAGTAAGTAGCAAATGTACACGTCTGCTTTCAACAACTTACATTTGCAGCCCGCCGAACCCGAAGACCATGTCGACCATGGTTTGGTGATGCCCAATTTCTTAGCCACCAGTAATCTCCACAAGAAAGTGAACAGCCATCTCATCGAGCCCGTCAATGCCATGACAACCTTCTTCTTCCGTAGGTCGGTGGAGAAGGCTTTTCAGTTGGACGAACCGCCAGCAGATCTGACGCTGAATCCAATCAAGCCTCTTGGGTCCAACCCACCCTTCATCACCTCCGCAGTGGATGATGTCATGTACATTGTCAATCAAGTAATCCAGAGAACACTGGCAACCTCGCAGCGTGCCGTCGTCTCAAGTGTCGTGCCTGCGGTAAGCCATATCCTAGGCGCCGAGTTCATCGGTATGATACAGCGGAAGATGCGTGACGAAAGCTATCCCAAGCCCGTCATTCAGGGCGGTCTTCCTCCTGAGGACAAAGTTATTGCCTTTTTGGTGCTCATTAACAACCTGGACATTGCGAATGACTACGTCAAACGCATAGTCTCGCAGCAGCTAGGCCGTCAAGCGCAAGCTGGCGAAGAGGATGCGAAATCACCGCTGTACGACCTCTTTCCATTCGGGCACGACGCTGTTTTCGTTGAGAACACACTGAAAGCAATGGAAAAGTCATTTGCATCCAAGAGCGGAGATCTCCTCAATGACGGCATCACTGTCTTATTTTCCAACGTCCTCAAGCCTCGCATTCGGCCAATCCTGGCTGAGGCGTTCCGAGACATAAAGTATGACCCCGAGAACGAGGACGAAGAGGAGGAGGACGTCGATGTGGTAAAGTCGCGTTTTGACCGTGGTTGGGGAGTTGTGATCCGTCCCATAAAGCGTATCTTGACCTCAGCAAACTTTGATCGACTCCTTGCGCTGGGACTGAATTCTCTCGCGTCTTCCCTTGAAAAGCGCATCAAAAGCTACTACGGCAGAGTCAATGCGCTCGGTGCTGTCAGGCTTGAGCGCGACGTCGCTGGAATCATCACCGCGGCTACAAGCGGCGGCGCATATTCACTCCGCGACGTATTCCAAAAGAGTACTCAGATGACTCTGATTCTAAACATGGAAGACGATGAATTCGCAGAAGTAGCGGATGACACGGAAGGCGAATCGGGCATACCCTGGGTACTGGATGCTGAGGAGAGGAAGAGAGTAAGAGCTATCATGAAAGGTTCATGAGAGGGTGTCACTCAGCATCCGCGTGCGGGGTGCAGAGTTTCCGTAGTCTTGACTAGGAAATTCTTGGCACGCAATCTATACAAATGAAATACTCTGGACTGCCTCGATAGTGGGTATACTCCGCAATTAACAGTCTCCTTGTCCGTGAGGGTCGCTTTCGTATCGCGACTGCTCCTTATTTGCACACGGTCCATGTTAGTAGCACGCTGCTAGCCGTCGCAACCGATGACATGTGGCTCGTGCTGGCTTTGCTTTGCTTCCAAAGTTTGCTTAAACACCTAGCATCACACGCGATCGGCTACTCCTCAACGCATCGGCGATATTTCTAGTCGTTGTACATTTCGTACCGTATTACTAGGTTGCCAGGCGACTATCGGCCCGCCGTTTACGCGATGCGGCCGTCAGGCGCAAAGATCCTGCTTCCTTGCGTCTCGCTTCTGTTGCCATCCCTGTCATTGGCCCAATGTCCACTCTACCAGAACTACGCCGCCCGTTATCATGAGCCTTACACAGAAGGAACATGGAACTTGAGCTACGCCAGACCGATTATACCGTGTCGAACATTTCGTTCGGAGCAGGTTGAGAGGACGATTGAACGGTTACGAGGTGTGATCAAAGATGTTGATCTCTTTCGTGTACGGACATCGCTCCTGTGGTGCAATGCATGCTGATTTGATCACAGATCTTCGAGAACTCATGGCCCAGTACGTTGGATACGACGATTGAATGGCGAGGATGGTCAAACACGACGAGTAGCCTCGGCGAGCTTGAGGGTCCTCTCATGAGCATGAAACCTGAAGAACTGACTTTTGTCATTACCGGCGACATCGAAGCAATGTGGTTACGCGACTCGGCAAACCAACTCCAAGCGTACGTCTCCGTCTTGGAGAAAGACGACAGTCCAGACAGTCTAGCCAGTCTTTTCCGAGGCGCCATCAACTTGCAAGCACGCTACATCCTCGAGAATGTGTTCTGCAACGCATTCCAAGCGCCCGATGAAAGTGGCGTCGTACACAAAAGCAGTCTGAATAGCGACCGCATCACGCCCCTGTTCGACTACTACAAAGTGTTTTCCTGCCAGTGGGAGCTGGATTCACTGGCCTCATTCCTGCAGCTCTCCGTCGACTACGTGACTGCCACAAGGGACTATGACTTCTTTCAGAAATCCAGCAACTGGACCAAAGCCGTTGAAGTAGTGCTTGAAACGGCAGAAAGCATGACTATAGACAGCTACACTGAGGATGGCGAATGGCAACACACCCCTTACACTTACTGTGCACCTTACGGCGGCACTCCAATCAACAACTGTAATGGCAGTCCTCACAGAGGAAATATCGGCCTCATACGCTCGTTCCACCGCCCCAGCGACGATGCGTGTACTTACCAGTACCTTATCCCTTCCAACATGATGTTTTCAGCCGCCCTCAACAACTCTTCAACAATAGCATCGCGTATCATGCCCCGCGACAGCGGGTTACCAGCACGCATGCAAGCCCTGAGTACGGCCATCAACCGCGGCATAGAAAAGTACGGAATAGTTTCGGACCCCACCTACGGCAAGATATACGCCTACGAAGTCGACGGATACGGTTCTGTCAACATCATGGATGATGCCAATGTACCTTCTCTTCTGTCAGCTCCGTTCCTGGGCTATACGACGCTGCACGATCCCATCTACCAGAACACACGACGCAAGATTTTGAGTAGAGACAATCCGTACTATGCTGTCGGGCCTGTGATTACTGGTGTTGGAAGTCCGCACACGCTACCTGGCAGGCCGTGGCCCATGGCGCTCATCATGACGATATTGACTAGTGAGGACGACATGGAGATTATTCAGAATCTGATGTGGCTGGTGCAGAGCACGGATGGTTTGGGTCTCATGCATGAGAGTGTGCATGCAAGAGACAACGCAGTGTGGAGTCGGCAGTGGTTCAGCTGGGCGAATGGGCTGTTTGGACAGATGATTTTGGATCTGGAGAAGAGGAGGCCGTGGATCTTGGACTTGAGTTTTCAGTAGTCATTAGAGCTAGAACGCAGAACGGTCACTGCAACACATCTTGCGTCCAGACGCGTGACGTCACTAGTCCATTGTTTGCTCCTTCCCGCCGTACATGCCATTGCTCCTTCCTCCTACAGCTTCGCCACCCGGGCCAAAACATCTCTCGCCTCTTGGCGGACCTTCTGCACAATCTCTCCTGCGCTTTGCACTTCCTTGACCAACCCCACACCAGTGCCAGCCCACATTGCCGCGCGCCCCTGCAAGCCCGTCTTGTATCCTTTGTCTTCATCTGCAGCAGCCTCGTTGTGCAACTTCTGTATCTCTTCTAGGCTCATGCCATTCACAAAATCCCGGTAGCTTTGGGTTGCCAGGCAGCGTCCATCATACGGCTCCGGCCACATGCTGGGGCCGCTCAGCTGATCGAACAGCTTCGAACGCGTCGTCACCTGCCCGCCGTCTTGGGCTTCCAACACTGACGCTTGGTACACGGGATGTATGATCACCTCCTTCGACGCCAGGAACCGTGTCCCCATCACAACACCCTTAGCACCCAGCGTGATTGCTGCAGCAACGCCGCGTCCATCAGCAATGCCGCCTGCTGCTACGAGGGGGACATGTGAGAAGCCCGCTGCGGCGAGTGCATCCGACGCCTCGGGTAACAGTGATACGATACCTGCACCCTTCTCAAGGCCATGACCCCCGGCATCCGCGCCTTGGAGACAGAGAACGTCTGGCCGGGCGCTCTTCGCAACATGGAGAGCTGCTGCCACGCTACCAAGTTGAATCCAAATCTTGCTGTCCGGTGAGGCTTTGCGTATTGCTGGCACCCATTCCGCGTAATCGTCGAGCGACTTCGAAACGTATAGCCAGACCACGGCGGGCTTGAACTCTTCGAATACTTGGAGGACGTCTTCGAGCTTTAGCACGAAAGGTAGGAAGCCGAGACCAATGGGGAGGGTACGCGATGTCGAGAGCTCGGAGTTGGCTTCTAAGGCGTCGGCGGCAATACGCAGCTCTTTCTTTACGTCTTCCATACTGAACAGACCTCCGATCATACCAAGGCCACCCGCGAGCGTTACAGCTGACGCAAGTTTACCACCTGCCCACCCCGCCATAGGGGCGTTTATGATCAGCGGCGACGACGTCCATGGCAGCTGTTCTTTGAGTGTTGACATTGCAAACTAGGGCACACTTCGAGGGAGTCTGAGAATGAGGATGAGCTACAAGATTGAAAGCACCTCTTTAAATATGACACTGTGTTGAGTGGAGTAAGCACTTTCCCGTGTCGGGGCCTTACATAGCATCCTGGCTTCACAAACGAAATCTAACCACGGTTGCATTCTGCATTCAGCAATAACGACGCATCACGTCAGCAAGGACACCAACAAGGATCAACATCGGTATGTGTCAGATCGTTCATTGGAATACCAATATCTTGTCCGTGAGGGAGGCCTGAGATACGACGGATGGAGCTCTGATGCCCCGCGATGGACCCACTACATCGCTCCCAGCTTGTCCACGGCTGCAAACGTCGCGAAATATATTAATTCTAATCTGCTGATTCAGCATATAAGAACGGCTCGATGGTGTAGTTGGTTATCACGTTCGCCTCACATTCTGAGATGCGCGAAAGGTCGCGAGTTCGAGCCTCGCTTGAGTCAATATTTTTTGCAGCCGCCGCGGTCTGGCGTGGGTCTGATGCAGCACGTTTCTTTTTGCACGAGGATCCATTACCGAGTGTTGCGCGGTCATGAGCTCTCGTTAGAAAACTGTAACATATACAGCAGGAGCGTCCTCGTCTTTGCTAACAATACGCCCCCTGAGAATGGTCGCCAGGATATAACTTTCAGCCGTATCCGCTCGCCTTCCCGAGATCTGGGCATAACTAGGGAGGTCAAGGAGATTCCGATCTTGAGTCTGTCCACACGCAGCCACAAGTGACTGACGGAGCATGGAGGCCAGTAATCAATCAATGATCACTGCTACACAAGACCTCCACCAGGACACTCAAAGATGGCTATGCACACTCCTGAAGGCCGGTAATCTCGACGTCCTCCGTGACATGGGCCAGCAGCTACCCAGGAAGCCGGAGTATCGCAGCTCTGGAGTGCGACATGGCAATGGGCTCTGACTTGAATCCCTTCAGGATCTTGGGATGGTCTGACTTCACCGCGCAGCTGGCCAAAGGCTCGTCTCTGCTCATAAGAACATTCGCAGACCGATTAAGTCGATCAGCTCCAGGGATACACACAACGTTTGTTCCGTTCCAATGGGCGAGCAGACGGACATATTTGAGATTCAAAACGGCAATGGAAACAGCACAAAAGCACACATCTAAGGTAAAGTGACTACTCCTGATATGCAATGCAGTTGGAACATCTGAGCACGCACTACACTGTTGGACAGGCACAGGAACGCGATTCCCGGGTGTGGATGAACGTTGGTATTGTTGCGCCTTGAGGACCATCGGTACATCGTTTGTTTCCCAAAAGCTTCGAGAAGTGGTCTGTAGGCCATGTCTTGATGCAGAGTCACAGTCGGGTATCTAATAACTCGATAAGCGACATCATCACCGACCATGCTGTCATTAAGAATTATTCATCATTCACAACCTCTGTTGGCACATTCACCAGACGTTCAGCGCAGCAACACCGGCAAGGGCGAGAAGTGCAGAGCCCTCGATGCCGTACTTGGTGGCCGCACCGGTGCTCTCAGGCACAGGCACAGACGCTGATGAGCTACTAGCCGCAGATGCAGTCTCCGAAGTCGAAGCCGAAGTTGAGGCCGAGGTCATTGTGCTGGTTGGCGTGATAGATCTACTGGGGGTCATCAGACCCGCACTAGCGCTCCTTGTCGTAGTAGCGGTGCTGCTACTGCCTGATGCTGACCTGGTCGTGCTAGAAGTCACACTTCCAGCATCAGTCAAGAGGCTGTTCCCTGCAACAACAGTAGCGGAGAGAAACTGCACATCGTCACTGGAGAGCGTCGCCGTGATGGGCTGCCCGCCAGTGTCGTCGTTGCCGCCTACTTGGTTCACCGTGCAAGTCATTTCAACTGCCTGTTCGTTGTAGTCGCATCCGAGGCTCATTGACACGACGTCGGTCGACATCTGGGCTTGGAAGCGCGTTTGGGAGAGGATAGTGACATCGAGGCCTGGGCCCCAACCGCACTCGGTGTCGTCGGCATCCGTAGGGCAGGCGATGTGGAACTCGGTAGTGGAGGGATTGGCAGTATTGATGGTCGCGACAGGGTCAACGCCGTCGTAGCCTACGCGAATTAGACATGATCTGTGCTGGTGTTGTGACTAGAGTGACGTGCCACCAGGGAAAAAGAAGCTGACGACGTCTTGAGCACAAGCCGCGCTTGCTAGGATGGAGAGAGCAGCAATGGATTGACGCATTGTGGATTTGGTGGGTCTCGTTAGAAAGCAAGAATTATATTAGGGTACGGAGAATAAACTTTAAGAACTCAACGAATGACTGCACTGGGTATAAAGGAGTGTGTGATTGCAGAAACGAGTGACAATACGAGGAGCTGAGGCGGTCCAAAAACGCCTTTGCGAGGAGGCGCATTGCTTCTCTTTATCTCCCCCTGAGCTTGGTATCGAAGCTTGATTCATTAGCTGCCGCGAACGTTTTGGTCTAGTGCTGATCTGCATTAGCCGTGTGGGCCATGGCGTGCGAAATGAAAATATGCGTTGGAACAAAGCCGCTGAGCCAATTAGGATAAGGGTCTGGTGCAACGGCAGGCATCCGTGGTGTTGTCAAATCCAAACTGCCGGTGGGATGAACTCGATAGAGCATGTTTCCACCAGCACGGTTTCTTGGTACCGTTGTTCTCGGGGCATTGACTCGTGAATCCATGTCCGAGGATCGGAGCCCAGATGTACCAAGATATTCGTTCGCTTGGGTCGTGGTCATGCGGCATTTGATTTCTACTCTATTGGAATGCGGTAAATGCCTGAGGGTAGCCAGGAGCCAGGAGACTTACACGGGCACTAATTCAAGAACATCGTCCTCATCCCTAGTGTTTGTTAGGTCCAATGTTCCACTACGGACGGCTTTGCGATCCGATGAGCAAGTCACTCGTCTATGCGCCGCGCCGTGGCGAAACGAGATTGGAACGTTTTCTGGACGACCAAGGCCGGAGTGGCGCCAGTTTCAGGCCGCCATTATTGGACGATAACACAGATTGCTGATCAATCGCTTTATCCCCAAGGCTGCCACGCTGGAGCTCGTATGTGTCTTGGCTCCGAGTGTTGTTTGTGAATCAGTGGTGAGATAGCCTCGGTGATGCGGGGGGAGAAATGCAGGAACAGCCTACCCCACATGGCAATCAGCCTTAAGAGGCAGCAAGAACGCATTTCGCGCATGCACCCTCTCATCCCTCTCTTGTGTCTTGTAGCGCATTTCCTGCATCTGGGTAGGCTTTGGTTTGCACGGAATTCAATTAATGGTAGTACTATCAGTAGGCCAGCGTTCAAGTGGCCATTCATTGTGGACTCCGCACTGTCCGGCCCGAAGCAACACAACATGACATCCTCACCATCTTCCCTTGTCTCCTCCCACACGTCTACAGGCGTTCTCGTGCTATGGGGATCGATAGACCCTGCCACAACTGATGAGAAAGCATTAAACGATTGGTGGACTAACGAACACCTTCCCGAGCGTGTATGCCTCCCGGGCTTCCAACGCGCGCGCCGCTACCGCGCACTCAAGTCTGAACATGGGTCAAACGAGTATTTGGCACTGTACGAAACCTCAAATGTCCAAGACCTAGCATCAGCCGAGTATCTATTTGCACTCGACCATCCGACGAAGAGGACGGTGCAGTTTATGCCCTGCCTGGCGAAGATGAGCCGCTTCGCATGCGAGGGGATCTGGTCAACATCCTCACCGGTTTCGATATCGGGCCAAGCGGAGACCAACGCATTGTTGTTAATGCTTGTTTTTGAGACGGACAACGCTACAGATGATCCGATTCGAGTTCTTGGCGACTACCTCGGTCGCAACCAGCATGGCGCGCTGGCAGATGTGGCGCGTTCTCAGATTGTAAAAGTGAATCCAGATATCACAAGAGCGGGAAGTGCGAGCAAGTCTTATCACAGTGTCCAGTTCGACAGTTTGAGTGGTGGCGACAGCACAGAGACGGTTGGGACCTTTGTCGCGCTCATTGAATTTGGTAGCAGTGCTGACAGCTCAGCACGGAAACTCTCTTCGGGCAACAAATCGCTTGAACCACTTACCGCCGCCATGGAATCTGCTGGACTATATATTCGATACATCAACACTTACACTCTCTTAGCCTCTCTCGCCAAATCCCAGATCGTGTGCTGACAGCCTGACACGACGTCTGCTACGCCATGCTGGCCGCCTAAACTACGCGAGGCGCTTCCGGCAACGCGCGCCCCATTTCCAGGCATCCAAGCCAATCGCGCACCCCATCCATCAATAAAACACGAGTTGAGTATAGGAAAATACCAGGTTTGGGGTTTCGACCTTTTGTGGCTGCTGGGGCATGCACCCTTATCGTTCCTGAGGCGCAACCGGTGAAGATGCTAGCCCCCAATAAAGAGCGCTGCAAGTCCTGCTTTGTCTGCTTCCATCTGTATCATCCCTCTCTTTCAAACACCAAAGACTCGGTATGCCTTCCATCAATATGCCCTCTTTCGGCCTTGGCCTCCCCCGCGACGCCTCCCCCCGTCTGCGCATCATACAAGGGTGCCAAATCGCCATCGCAGTCCTTAGTATCGTCGCCCTCTTCATTACGCTTGTTTTCCCCCTTCGGCACAAGCTTTTCACTCTTAGTCTCCTCTATACCCCTATCTTGACCTCGGCAACGACAATCTTCCTCATCGTCCGAGAGCAAAGACGCGCCGTCGCCGGTACTCTGTCCAAGCAGAAATATGTCAAGTACCAGTTCTTCAAGATGGCTGCGGCCTTTGTCATGTCCATCATCGGCTTCATTGGCCATGTGGCTAGTACGCCGACAGAAGGGGATGCGCATCGTGCAGGAGAGCAGGGGCTGTGGATCGGTGGAGTCAAGATCAACACGTGGCAGGGACTGCTCCTTTGGTTGAACTTCTTCAACTGGTAAGGCCTCCGCATCCACATATGACAAGTGCTTATGCTGATTGATACGTGTGCGCAGGGTCTTCCTGTGGGCGAGCTTGTTCTACTCTTGCTGTATGACTGGCAATAGACAGGGTGCTATTGCTCTGTCCGGCGAGGAGGCACGGATTGGGGTTGATTCCGAGTCAGCTAACGACGAAGCTATTGCTCGTGCTCTTCAGGCTCAGGATGGCAACTGGCAGGCCTAAAAAGGCATCGTGAGACTGGTATCAAGTCGTCTTGGCGGTGGGCGTCGAGAGCCAGCTCTTTGAGCGTGCCTAACGACAAGTGTCAGCCGCTTCGCCATCGGTCTTCAAGATAGACAATACCATCAATTGCTGTTGGTGAGCAGAACGGACAGGAGAGAAGGATCTCGCAGAGCAACGCGCACACGCTCCTTAAATCGAGTTTCTGGTTGAATCAAATGTGACATTACTACCTGCCTCTTCCTCCAAACTGCAACAACAGTGTGTACTCGCACCTAAAACATCAAAGCAACGCACCCAATGATACCAGCAACGACGAATGGCACCCTGATCGCATCAGCAGCATCAGTAAACACCGGTAGACCTGGAGATTGAGAAGACGTTGTTCCTACCCCGGTAGTGCTGGCTGGCCTATCACTAGCAGTAGGATAGGGGATTTTTGAGAGCGCAACACTACTCTCCTCATGGGTGGCACTGGTCCCCGGAACGGTGACCGTGACCGCAGTGCTCGGTAGCTGAGGAGCGGTCCCACTGCTGGACTCGATGACGCCGGTTTCGCTTGTCGAAAGCAGTGGCTGGGATGGCATGAAAGAGCTCAGTTCGACAATACCAGTCACAGTGAGAAGACTGGAGGGGATCTGTGTGACGACGGAAACGGTGCGAGTAGTCGTGATAGTGATGTGGGTCGTGGAGCACCAGTCATCAGAGGTGACTTCGCTGGGCACTGCACTGGAATCGAAAATACCCGAAGATGGCTCAGGATAGCCGGGGGATGGAGTGTGAGCGGGGTCTAGACTTATCAGCTTCTATGCTTTTGATTTCAAGATTGTGGCCACCTACATAAGACTGACGTAGCATATGTACCCTCGTCATTATAATCGGATGGTGTCTCGTCTTGGATGTCTTGGGCGGTGACAAAGGCGACAAAGACAATCAAACACAACGGGTACTTCATCTTGAGAACTTGCTATATGTGTAGGAAATGTGGATATGGTTTCTCTATCGGTGAAAGTGACTTTTGAAGAATCGCAGATGCGTGGACCAAAGTACCAAGCAGCGTGGTGCGGTAGGGTTATGCCAGAACTTATACGGAATACCATAGATTGCACTTGTTTGTCATATCATATTAACTACACTCTGCCTATGTCGTACGAGGCGACAGCGTGGTACCGGGAACAGTACAGTGCACCGGACGGGAGGATTTTCTCTTTTAGTCGATTGGATTCGACTGTCGGCTGTGCATACCACACAACTGTTTTCTCTCGCAGCATATTCGTTACACAATCTTGATTGCTTGTAACGCTTGTACCGCCGATTTTGACTAGTAGATGTGTCTGGGTTGGCTGATATGCGCTGTGATGCTTCAGACCAGGGGTATTGCGGCACGTATAAGTTGCTACTGTTCCTATCAACAGTCTGTGATAACTTCATTGGGAGTGTGCGACCGAGCAACCGCCCGTAGCACGTGTAGTATCGTTCCATGATCAATATTCCACACTGAACGAGCATCGCGTGTTGGTACAGTCCCGGATAGAGAAAGTACCTCGACGACAATAAGACCAAGTTCGTCGCGCGTTGGCCCCAAGGATTCCGCAATAGCACTTATAGACTAGTGGCTCTTGTACGACGAGCGACTGCGCACGAACGTGCTAATTGTTTGGGTAACGAGGTTTGCAACACGAGCCAGACGTTTCCAGGTCATGTCTTCGTACAGCTTGTGTAATTTATTGGTGGGGTCATGAATTGCAATGGGCCCATGCTGTCTCGAAGTTTATGCTGGCGTTGAGTTCGCGGAAACCCGTCCTTGGTGGCTGAGAAATCGCATAGTAGTGTCTCCAGAATGCGCAGGCTAAATGCTCAAATGGTTTCCTCTTGGCAACGTCGTAAATTCAGCCTAGTTCTGATCTACGTGGATGAGCAGGTAGGTGAGCTGCGTCCGGCATGGGGACATAGTGTGCTTCTTCCAGATTTCTACCGTTGCTTGAGACGCAACTATCCCAACGACAGTAATCTCCCTGAGTATTGCTGGTCCTCCTGTCTTCACTAGTACTCGGATTATCGCTGGCAGGATTGCCGGATTCCTTGTCGGTTCTGGGGCTCCAGGACATCAGTTCGTGGTCAGGTATCGATGCACTGCGTGTAGAACTATCTCCAGGAGCCCTGATGCGAGCATTCTCTTGCGAAAAGACAACATGCTCGCTGCCAAACAAACCCCGAATGAGCGAGTGTCGCTGCCGCGGTGCTTCTGCAAACATATTGGCGTTGAACAGGTCTCCATCAGGCGACGATGAGAAAGTCAACAGTGGCGACGGGTCACTGTTAGGGCGCGGATGGCCCAAGGCGATGGTTTTGATGAGATGCGCCATCGACATCTCGATGTTGAGCTTGACCAAGTATGCGAGCGGATGAAACATAGCGTAGCTTCAAGAGTCAGCGAAACTGTATACGAGAGACTCAGGCATGCGCTCGACTTACACAAATCCGTTTGGGATACTCATCGCACCGATAATCATAACGTCTAGCAGGATAGAGACGCCGATGATACGCTTGTTAAAACGGACCAGGCGGTTATACTTGGTCAGGCCATTCTTTACCAGATCCGCATTTACAACGCGGATGAAGAACCAATTGAGATACGCATCGAGGAGAAGGAACAGCACTTTTTCCGTGCGGTCCCAGATGGCATTGATATGAACCCATCTGCCATTATCAGCGGATATCACGAAGCTCGAACCACAAGACTCACCTTGGGCTGATCTGAAGCCGTGCGGGTATCCAGACTACGAACACACTAATGTTGATCAAGGTCACGTAGATTGCGGTGCCTATTATGAGACGTCGTCCTCGTACCCGGTCTTGGAGGATAATGCGAATTCGGTTAATGATAATTTGAGGAAGCATCTGGATCTGAATGACCCAGCATAGCACTGCTGATATCAGCCAAGTACAGGTGCTAAGGCCGTGGTATACTTACAGACAGACATGAAAAAGTAGAAGCTAGGCCTTATGATCCTCAACAAATACAACAGGCACTCGATAGAGATAACCACCGAAGCAGCAATCTCCAGCCAGATCATCCAGATGTATGCGCTAGTCCTTGGGCGTCGACATGATTTCGTCTGCCTGGCGCCAATGAAAGTTGCGGTTATGGCGAAGAAGTTGGCCAAACCAAACGCTGCAGCTGCTATGGCCACATCGATGTGGGTCACACGGATGGGTATATAATTGTCGGGGACAAATGGGCCCCAAGCAACGAAATCTGGAGGTGCAACGAACTCATCACCCATGGGGAGTCTTAGGAGGCATCCGGCGCGGACGGCGTGGAATGCACGGTGAGATATCAGGTAAAGCCTTTGAAGCTGCCAAAACAATCTTACTATTTGCAGTGGTCGGTGGCTTGCACTATTGAGGGAATCGCGGAGCCAATTGCGCTACCCTACAAAGTTCAGGACGGAGGGATCCGCCGTCGACCGGGAACCGTGGACGTTCATGCTGTGCGCTGATAGGCCCTGCGACCTTGGTGACATTTGAACTCTGCGCAACACGATACATGCCGACACAAAGACTGCGTACGGGACAATTGAATTGGACCGCTTGGGACGCCTCGGGCAGTGAGCAGCATGTGATGACGTCGCTTCTGTCGTCAATAGGAGTCAGGCGCTCTGTCCACCTATGCTGATTGGACAAGCCATACATGCGACATGGCGGCTTTGGTTTGCTTCTCCTCAACACCAGCCAGAATCATCTTTGCGCATGGTCTAAGGTTGCGGATCTCGGTGGTTCTCATGCTTGATTGCGCCTCCGTCCGAGCGCGGCTGCAAGCTGTCCGTTGCATTAATTGTCACTGCGTTGGAAAAGGCAGTCTCAAAATCTGGTATCAACAACGCGATAGTATGAACGAGTGTAACTGCAGTTCAGCTCCGAAAAAAGCAATATGTATACGGGCGGCAGAGCAGCCCATCTCATGGTCTGGAATTCGATCGTCGCTGGCACCGAAGATGAGTGAACAGTGACGTATGTCAAGATCGGCGACACTCTGCTAGCGCTGAATGTATCTTACATGAGCGAAGTGACTTTTTTCTCAACTCTATTGAGACGTGAGAATAGCAAGCTGATGCACATAGTTTCCGCTTTGAAAATGACTCGAGACAGCTCAAGCATATTTGATTCAATACTGCATCACGATTCTTCACACGCGTTCGTTGGTACGTAACAGCAAAGATTTCGCCGGAGGAACACCGGGATATAAAGTAATCAGTGTTTGATGACTGTGAAGTTTCACTGAACAGGAGAATAACAGTTCTAAATTTACTATCTCCTTGATCACAATCACTCATATCTAACTGCACTGTTGACTCCTCTCAGCTGATCCACCCACTTGTTGTCTTGGTATTAGCAAATGAGCTGACGTTCATCTACAAATCACCAACTGCATGCGTCCAGCTACGTTACGCTGGTGCATATGCTCTGCCGCATCCAATAGGGAACACACAACGGCTTGTTACGATCGAGACGATTGGATCCGCTCAATAAATGCATTACCGAGTACTTTCATAGTTGCATACTCGCTAAGCAATTCTGCCGACAGGATGTCATGGGAGAACGGTGGGAAAGTGGCGTCTTTCCTATATGCAGAGCGATCGTATCAAATGCGGTCAGACATTCTTTGCTTTAGTGCTCGAGAGTCAAGAGTAAGAGGATGACAAATGAGCTGTACGGAAGAGCTGAGTGGAGCTCCATGCAAGGAAAGGTTGCGTATCATACGATGCTTGCAAACCTTGACAGTGACGATAGTGGTGTCAACCGTTCCCCAAAGCTCAAGCCCAATGATTATCGTGACACAGTAGGCCTCCCAGGAGACTGAAAAAGCGACTTTACACTCTCGCCAAGATAGAACTGCCACTAATTACTATTGCAACGAACATGCGGTTATTAGTGACCAAGAATAGTATTCCACCTAGTAGCGGATTATCCAAGAAGGGCAGACACGAAGAGACCCCGAAAGCAACAACTATAACAGATGATGCCACCTACATAACAAACATGACCGACCGAAAAGCATATAAATCACTCATGAAACGAAGGAGCTTGTGGAACAACAACGCGACATGCCAAGCGTGTTCTCGAATCAAACCAATCATTACATCTTGTACCGGATAGCTTAATAGTTCATCTGAATAGGCATTTACCGGCGTCAACAGCTACCCGGATAGCATACCGGAAATTTACAATCTGGGTTACCAATCAAAGGGAATAGGGAGTAAGTACTCAGCACGTCATGCACGGCGTGCGATTTTACTACCACATTCGTGTAGCGTGCTAGCTTCTACCCATGGCACGGGATCAAGCGAACGCCAAAACCACCAGTCGTAGCCATGCAATTCTCATGCACAGAAGGAGCGGAAGAACTAGTGGGCGGTCAACGAGTTTTGATACAATGCTGTCACAGAAGATTCGGTAGATGAGCCGCTTCGAATTCCCGTTGTTATCGGATAAGCTGAAAGCTCCGTAGCGGGCCAAAATTTCAACGTACTAGTTCGCCACTGACGGTTGTAGGATATTAGTGCCTCTCATATTAACTGCGGCGTACCTTCAACTCATGCAGCCTTGGTGTTTGTACGACTAGGTCGTTACGCTCCTCACACCCTGTCTCTGTGCCACCATGGCGCCGCAAACTTCGATACCCCCAGCTGCCAACGTGCTTGGCACCATTGGCACCATATGTTGGTGCGTCCAACTGGTACCCCAGATATACCGAAACTGGAGGACCAAGTCCACTGAAGGACTGCCCGGGTCCATGATGCTTCTATGGTCTATTAGCGGCGTACCGTTTGGTGTGTATGCCATTACACAGCAATTCAACATCCCCCTCATTGTCCAACCGCAGTGCTTCTGTGTGCTGTGTGGTGTGAGCTGGGCGCAGTGTCTTGTATGTAGCAAGTGAGTTCCGATATCGGCATGGTCGTGCCTTTCGGGAATGCAAAACTGACAGAAGCTAGGAAATGGCGGACCTGGACGGCATCCCTCCTATTGTTATCACTTCTAGTTTTCTTTGCAGGAATAGAAATCGGGCTCGTATATGCTCTTCGAAAGCCATACTCGAGGGGCCTGGAGTGGCCAGTCTTGTTGATCGGCATTGTCGCTTTCCTCACCCTTATCGCAGGCTATATGCCCATCCCATTTGAGCTGCTCAAGAGACGAGGTCGTGTTGTGGGTATCGACTTTATATTCTTGACCATCGACTGGAATGGTGCGTTCTTCTCGTTGATGGCTTTGGTAGCCCAGAATCAGTTCGACGTGCTCTTTGGCACAATGTACGCGCTTTGGTATGTGCCAGTACCAGCAGCAGTCATTTGGAAGGAAGACTAATGACGTGTAGCTGCGCTATCGAGATGAGCATGGTTGCTTCACATATGGTCTGGCTAATCCGAACTCGTGGAATCCGTAAGCGCGCGAAGGAAACCGGAAAAACTTTCGATGAGTTTGAAGAGGGAGTCGAATGGCAGTCCAGGGGTGTTAATTTTGAGAAGAAGATTAAGCATCTTTTTTCGAAGAAGAGCATCGCTGAAGAGGATAGACTTCCTATCATAGGTGTTGCAGACGCACTCGCGAGTCCAGAGGAAGTAACCCCGAAGACTGTTCCGAACGCAGTCGTATGATTTTAAGACGAAGGATACGAGGCTTCTTCGCCAGACGCCGACTTGTCAATCGAGAGAGTACTTGCGACAAGGCGTTGGGCTTTTGTGCTCCAATGTAAACTTCCTAGGCTAGGTTGCGGCATACAGTAGGCGCGCACTTTCACACGCGCAAGGGCACGCAGGTCATCATATGGGATTGAGGGAGAAGTGATGAGATAGCAATCACGAATATCTTTCCTGAAGACGTCGTGTAGAGATGTGGCAACGAGATGGGTTACCGCGAAGGTCAAATGGCTGGGGCAGATCTGATTACGTAACAGCCCGCACGGGATGGAACAGTGGGCCGTGCTCGTCACCATTACTGTAGCTCAAAACACGATTAATTCATTAAAACTGAAATTCCATTCGGCTAGGTCGTCTGCACAGAAACGAAGAACGCGTCCGGTGCTCAAGCAACTCCTGTACTGCGCGCACTCTGTCTGCGGTGCATCTCGAACCTGTTTTCACCTCCTGGAACGCCACGGACCACACTGCCCCTGCGGGAATTGGGCATCGAGCCACCTTGTTGTGCCAAAGAATTTGCGCGCGAACCGTACATGCCTGGAAGACTGCTGACACGGCGACCGCCAGTCTCGTCGCGAGCAGCACTGAGTTTCTGCGCAAAAGGACTGCGCTTCCTGAGTTCAGGGCCCTTCCAGTAGATGACATAGACCGACACTACAAGAAGGAGGGATATACAGAAGAGAATCGTTGAGGCATATGCGAGATGCAAATCTCCGCCGATGTTCTGGAAGAAGGGTGTGGCGGGGAGCGTGAGGACACCAGCAAGGAAGTCGCGAGCCCAGCCGTTACCACCAGTCGCGGACGCTGAGTACGGACCGTAGGCGCAGATCATGTAGTCAATGGTGGCCATGTAGATGGCGTAGTTGGCTATTCCGATGATTGCTGATCCGACTAGAGATCCCATCCAGTGAATTGGCGGGCCAGTGCTCGTCCAAGCGAAGATGATGAGGCCGATAGGAAGGCATGGAGCAGTGTACAGCAACCACCACAGGCGGGCCTCGTATTGGGAGCGCTCGTCGTCGGGATGGTCACGTCGGAGGCGCTCGTTGCGCTTAATAGCTGGGAAGAAGGAGAACCAGGCGATGAAGTAGCCAATGCCGATGGCGACGAAAGTCAGTCCAACGGCGAAGGCTGCAAAGTCCCATTGCGCGTATACGAGCGCATAAGACTGCAAAAACATGAAGATGATGGCATCAGAGAAACCGGAAAGCAGGGAGAGGACGAGCACAATGGGTTCTGTAACGAACATGCGGAAAGGACGGACCCAGGTAACGAGAATCTCGTGTACACTGAAACGCTCTTTGAACGTCTTGAGCTCGTTGGGTCCCCAGATGTTGTTTGGCTTGCCGCTCTTTTCGCCTTCTGTACGGCGCTTTTTGGCTATGCGGTCCATGAGGACTGTTGTACGGGTCTCGGGGACGAGGATGGCGTGGGCGATTTGGACGGCGCCACCAAATATCAATTGAATCCAGATATTCCATCGCCACGCCAGGAACTGTTCGACGAAACCGCCCACAATGGGACCCAGGACTGAACCGCCGACGGAGGAGAAGACGATGAAAGCGACGGCGTATTGTTGATCGTCGCTGGAACTGTTAGCATGATCACGCCAAGAGTGTGCAATGTACTTACGGTTCCCACATGTCAGCCACCATGGCAAGGGTTACTGAACCACCCGCAGTGGAGAGACCACCGAGCGTACGGAATGCAAGGATGGTCCCAAAGTTGGGCGCAATGCCCACAGGAATTTGCCATATGTTGACAAAGAACAGACTGAGCTGGAGGATAGGCCATCGTCCTAGCTCTTCACTCCAAGGCGCCCAGAGCTCACAACCGAACGCGTACGCGATGAGGAAGAGGGCTGCACCCAGACGCGCCGCCTGTGCACTGACGCTGAACTCCTCTGAGATGCCCGTGACGGCGTTGCTGTACAGCGACGTGTTAAAGTTCATGCTGACCTGCACCATGAAGACGATGCTAAGAATGGTCCACTTCTTCCATGTTGGAAAGCAAAAGCCAAGCTCGTCGTAGCAGTCTTCCTCTGTAATTTCATAGCGGTCGTAGGTGCCATACTTCTCGTAGTGGTCCTTGTCGGCAGCAGTAAGCGCATGATCGGTAGGGTTCTCAGCGTGATGGTGGTCGCCGTCGGAAGCGCTCTTCTTCTCGGCGTCGCCAGCCTCGTTCTTGCTGACAGTTTCTGGGTCGTGGATTTCAGGCTTGATCTCTGCCGCGGAAGCCATGTTGTCGACAACAATGCGCTTGGGCAGCTATCAGTTGAGAATGGTCAGCCTGGGGGACTAGTTGTGGGGACCGGGTCCAGAAAGCTGGGGTTGGATGAGAAAATCCAGACGTCACACAGGCGGAGGAAACAGCTTATAACACATTACAGTGCATGTGGAGGCGGGGGTGCACGCTCCAAACTACGCAGTGCATACTGTGCGCATCACAAGGCACGCGCTCGAATCCTCAAGACGTCATATCGCATCTTTCACGTTGACAGGGCTTTGGCGCTATGGCGCGTTCATGCTAGACGCCGTTGGAGATTAGCCCCGAACCTCTCAGACTAGGCAATGTAGAATTTAAAATGGGCCAAATGCTAAGCAGACATCGGCCGGAGCGAAGACATTTTCGTCTCGAAGGAGAGGCGCAGGTTGCGTTGCCGTCCGTTACCATAAACCATACTGGTATGCGACATGTCGTGTTACGTCATCCGCGACTCGAGTTCACGTCTTCCGCGGGTCTGTCACCATGACATGAAGCCTTTGTGACAGCAGAACTTGGCTTTTAAGCCTCCAACATAAGCCCCCGCCATTCTTCCAAGCATCGAGATAGGCACACCAAGCTGTGCTGATCGCTCATAGCCAAGCTGCGCCACGCGTTTTAGCCTGTTTCTCGAAGTGCAAAAGGTCACCTATGACGTCAGCCCGGCTCGCACCTTGCCCCATGGCACGACTCAGGCCTCTGCGGCCTCTCCACCACCGATTCTCGATCCACCTCCGACCTCGCCCGATTTCAGTACGTGGGGCGTGCCAGTTGCTGACTTTTAGACGGGGCGCATGCGACATCACGCTGTATCGGCGGTCGGCGGTCGGCTTGCCTGTTCTGGACAGCCGCGGTGGCTCCCAAGGACCCACACGTGCTTCGAAACAACTTCTGCGCAGGATGAGGCTCAAATTTCTTGCTCCTCGTGCGCTAATCAATGCGTTCGTCTGCAAATTCTAACGGCCCGATGGCTCGACACTGCAGAGTCGGTGTCCGACCGACACTTTCAGTACACGTGCTGAAGTATGGGCCCACTAGGGGAGTAAGGTACCGTTTCAGTCCTTCGAGAAAACCCATTGCCAGATTTTGCAACACCTGCAGATGCGTGTATATGGGATTACTGATCATATACAACCGACTGTGTATCCTCGCGGCTGCAAAAAAATCCACAGATACGTGCATCCTCTGGCCACCTCCAAGTTGCGGTCCTTCAACGATACATCAACTTGGTAAAAGTTTTCCAGATCTGATGGCCCAGGTCCTGCTCCCCCATTGCCTAGTCTGCATTGTTCTCTAGCTGTTGAAGGGACTCTTGTCTCGTCTCTTCTTTTCTCTCTTTTCCTGCTTTGCACCAATCATTGAATATTTTATTAGATTCCTCATTCAATGCTTGCTTCTTGGCCATTATCCCGTTGGACTTTGTCTCAAACACAGCTCGCGGTTCTGGGGTAGTGTGTTCAATAAACCAGCCTCTGCTCGGGCCCAACTATGCCATGTATCTGCTGCATGTATTGTCCATTCACCTGGTTTCGTAAACACTGAACCACAGTCTGCTGGGACGAACACATGTTTCTCGTTTTCCCCGCTCATCCCAAGGTCCCGATCCGGAGGCTGCGTCCATGGAGGTTGTGGGAGTATGGCAAGCAGATCAAGAATCCTTGCGACTTCGGACAACTCTTATTGATATAACAACCTTTGTTGCTCACTATCGCACTAGCGAGGCAGGCATGTATCGCCCTACAAAGTAAGAAGGCGTTCTATGCTCAACATACGCTCGCAGGATAAAGTATTGGAAGCGACTACTTTCACGATCTACGCATCAGCGCCCCTAGAGCTGCCCTTTCTCGTGTAATTAATGAGGCGTGATTATCTAACTGATGACATAGGCGCAAACGAGTGTAATCGACCGACACGTCAAGGTGAAATGTTAGTGGATGTCGCGAACCGGCCTCTTCGTAGCGGAGTTGAATGAAAAGCACGTGCAGTCAAACGGCCTTATACGTAACTGTATTATTCGGTGACAGAAATCTCGCTGTAGGCCAAGGCATTGAAAAACAGGCAACCGCTTCCTCACCACACAGTCTCCCTTCGCCTGTGGGGGTTTCATTTATATTATTGCACTCCATTGTTGTTCTCCATTCCCAAGTCTCTTCACAAGCTCAAAACCACTGCCTTCCAGGTTTATCCGCCAATCCACAGTCACAACACAACCTCCACCCAGCAATCATGCGTCTCTTCACCATCTCCATAACCTGTATTTCGGCTGTGGCGGCCCTCACTCTCAACAAGACTGACAGTACTACGATCGAGCTCGGCGGTGGGCCGATGGTCGTTGATCTCAGCAACGTGATCATGCCTGCGCGCGCGCCGGTTACTGGGTCTGGTGTACAGACCACGAAAGAGACTACGGATATCCACGCTGCAGACTGGGATCGTGGTGCGTCCAACGTATGTACCCATTGTCAGCTTTTGTCGATTTCCCTAACCATCGTAGATCCACTTCTACGAGGATGTCAGCTACAAAGGCAACCTCATGACGGCCTACCTCTGCAGAGAAGGCATAAACAGTTGCATGACCTTGGTAAACAACCATCATGTGCACCTACCAGGCTCAATCTACAATCATTAACATACCATAGTTTCACCTTCAAGCCTTCCTCGATTCAATTCAACATTTGCCCCGACGGTGCGCCTAACCATGGTCGGAATTTTTACTGTTTCTTCTATAGGCACGTCTCATCTAGTAGACATATCAGTGATGCGAAACTGACACGAATTAGTACGGGTAACTGTGAACCAACAGCCAGATCCCTCTTTCTCGACCACTCTGTTGCCGATCTTGCGATCAATCATATGACCCTCGGCTAGCATGTGAGTACTATTGGCATGTGCCAAATCTCGACATGAGTTTGCTGACCGGTAATGAAACACAGAATAAAATCAAGTCTGTCGACTGCCGCTGGGACCATGTATGAGCATGAAGTAACAAGGGTCGTTCTGCGATATGCATATGGCGCATCGGGTTCCGATCTTTCTGCAACACAGTTGCTCCTAGGTGTTCATTCATTAGCAGGGACGAAGAGGTAGATTTGAGTGATACTCCAATCTTCTTCTGTAGCCAGATGCGACATATTCTCCAGGTACCTGGTACAATACAAGAAGGACTGACTACCTTACATCGGATTTTAGTCAGAGGGCACAATTGGCCGTAGAGATTTTTAAAGAATAATATATCGCTAGGAGATACTGTCTACAAAGACGGTGCTTTGTTCTGGTTTCCGGCTGTATAGACTATGCTGTCGACCTGGTTGGATGACGTGTGCCGCGTGCCAGAGGCGCGTCGCATATTGCGAAGCTGCACGTGTCCATTGGTACTTTCACCCGAGCAGGTCGCGTCGTCTCTTCTTCTTCGCCTCATTCCACTCAGACATGCTCATGAGCATGTGCTTTCTAGTTCCTCGTCATGGCACTTGTATCCCATGTCTTGATCGAGCGTCCCCCCTCCTTCCTGTTTGGTTACTCGCACCAGCGGAGAAGTGGGGTTGCGGAGCTTCGACCTGCCCCTTGCGGGGTAAGCTTCATAATTATGTATATCGTGACCTTGACTTTTACAAAAGTGCTTGGAAAGAAATCTCGCTCATCCTACAATAGACACAGGACTTGACCATCCTTCGCTCATCGACCTCCCATTCGATACATGACAATCATGTCCGCCGCCCAAGCGCTCCGCCAAAAACAAGCTCCAATTAAAGAAGGTTACCGCAGTGACCCCTCCTCCGCCGTTGTCACCCTCAAATCCAGTGGTTCTATCGACGATCATTCGATAACATGCAAGCTTTCCGACAGCCCTGCTATCAAGGAAGCGCATAGAGTAGCCGGCCTGCACCAAAAAGCCGGCGGCGACGACCCAGCTATCTCTGGCGAACTCTGTTCTGGAGACATGCTGCTCGATGCCCTTGTAGCATGCTCAGGCGTCACTCTGAAGGCCGTAGCTACAGCGCTCGGTATCCCAATAGCATCCGGTACAGTCACCGCAGAAGGGGACCTAGACTTCAAGGGCACACTGGGCGTGGACAAAACAGCACCCGTTGGCCTGACCGACATACGGCTAGAGTTTGCGGTCAAGTTTGGCGATAGAGAAGACGGTAGAGAGATCAGCGAGGAAGAAGTAGATAAATTAGGCAAGCTGACGGAGAGATATTGTGTTGTGCTGCAGACGCTGGTGCATAAGCCTACTATCGCAGTTAAGCTAGCCGGAAGTGGTGGTGGGAAAGAAGGTGAAGGGGTCAGCAGGGAAGTGTCGCATACGAGCAAATTCTAAGATGTCGTATCGTTCCCGCCGTGAAAGATGGACCTTCACACCTCAGACAGCTGTAAAAGCGAATTAAGACAAACCCTTGCATTGAAAGCAGTGTGTGGGTCGAGCATTGGCATCGTTGAAAGCACCAGGGACCAGAGGAAGTGAAGAGAGTTGCAGTGTATATTCTCTAGGTAACGTAGCGAAGCTATGCCTTGAGGTCGTCACCCGTCCCTGTTGTCGCATCGGACGCGTCGCCAGCTACCGTAGACTGAGGTTGTAGCTCAGATACGGGTTCGATGGCTTTAGCCTGCGCATTGAAGTGCGTCCGTAGCTGTTCGAGAGCAGCGGCATCCTCCTCCTTGGCAGCGCTATGTCCGTCATTGCCTCGATCCGTCCAAGTTGAGCCCAGAATCTCACTGAGACTGATGGAGGCTCTGCGTTTGGTAATTCGCCTCATGCGTGGGTGCCACATATGGTCATGCACCATACCCTTGCTGAAAAGCTGAGGCTCTCTCAATAGCGGACTGCCCCATATCTTGTTGACCTCATGGACGTATCTAGCATAGGGAAGCGTGTTGGTTCTCTCCATCACCCTATTTTCTTTCCGGCTGGACCGGCCGTGCCCAAACATGTTGACAAACTGCATTTGCAGGGCCTTGAGAACTGTGTGGTGGTGCACGAAGACGCCAAGATCCCGCAGCAGCACCACAGTTCTTAAGCCTATACTCCACTCCACGTGACGCAAAATTCCGCGCTGAAGTAACTGACGGCGATAATGCTTTTTAGCAAGAGTAGACTGGAGCATGGACTGTTCCAGATGGGCGTTTGGCAGGAGCCCAGCCTTGAAGCCCCATACAATGAGACCCTGGTGGAGGGACGGAGGGAATAATTGCCGAATAGGATGCGATGGGTTAACCTGTGTCACCATCGCTGGAAAGTGGAACCAGTGGCCACGCTCGGGATGGGCCGCACGCAGTTTTGCTATAGCCGGTTCTATGAATGGTGACTTCGGCAAGTGGTTGAATTGATGACTGCTCCTCGGTGCGTACCAGCAGAGAAGCCAGAGTAGAGTCCGCTTGAGCTCTCTTACTCTACCTGCCATGCCATATCTGCGGATGATCTCACGCCAGTGTAGCGGAGAAACAGCACCTTGACCGTTTTCGAGAATCATGACAAACACACGCGTGACAAAACGTAAGTCGTCGAAACGATTTCCGACAGGTTTGTGTCCTCGCTGCCGGCGGGATAGTAGGCTGCGGATGGCCATGATTGATTCAGCTGTCAACATGATGCCACGTGTGCGCATGTCTTGGAGCACTTCTATGACATGCTTCGGCCCAGAACGTTTGATGTAGATCTGCAAGAGAAGGTTCCAGGACTCTTGACTGGAGTCGTTGTGGAAGAGGGTAAGAATGGCAAGCGTGCGCTGAACTTGTGCATAGTCGTTGTTGTCAAGATAGTATCCGAGTAGCTTGCGTTGGACGTTTGCGTCGTCGAAGACATCCGGATGTTGGTCGCTTGCCAACATACTGCGCACCAGCTGCCACTTCTGCTCCATTACGAATTTCTCCAGCGCTAGAGAGAAGACACAGCCCTGCAAAGCAATACCTGCTGACCTGAGCTCTTGAAATCTTTCAGGCAGCTCCTCAACCTGCTGTGTTTGTAGGGCCATGGTGAGCACAGCCTGAGGTCCGATTTCGTTCACTCCCACCATGGAGAGCCCTTGTATGATGGAAGCCGCTGGAAAGGTGCGCGTTGCGAACATGCGAGCGACAAACGAGTCTTCAAATCGAACGGGTGCGGTGTCGGGGCCTTCCAAGCGGCGCAGAAGATCCTCGTTGTACCTGGTTGGGTCCCGCTTCCATTTTTTCTTCGCTCCTTTCGTCTCAAAGTAAACGTCACCAGCTGATGCCTCGACGGTGAACAGCCGAACAACGGGATGCGCCGCGACGGACTCTGACGGCATGTCGTTGCGAAGAGTGCAAAGCGCATGCCATTGGCGCGCGGCGGTGATATCCCCCTTCTCGATGAACGCAGGCACTACCTCGTCGTAGAGGTCCCGCTCGTTGCTGTGTTCGTATATTTCCCTGAGGACTTCGTATGCAGCGTGCTTGAAGTTGGACCGTCCCAGATGTGCCAGCTGCCGCAAGGGGAGCTGCTGGAGTTTCAGGTTCCTTTGCAGCGTGTAATGGTACCTTAACGCTGTCTGTGCTCTCCTCGGAAGCCAGTGGCTCATGACCAGACGGTAGAGATGAGGGTACGTCTGGCCTGTCTCATGAAGTAGCTCTTCAGCATGCTCTATTACTTTGCCTATGAGCAAGTAGTTCCTGACGAAAGTCCCCCATAGAAATTCGGCATCTAGAGTGTCTTCTGCAGGCAGGCGGTACCCTCGATGACGCATGTTTCGCCAGACATTGCGGACACCCTTGGCCCCATGCAGTCTCTCTTCGCTTGCGAGGATGACAGCGAGTTGTCTGGGGTCGTCCTCTCTTTTTGCTACACGGATGACGTCGTTGTCAAAGATATCCACGGTCGGTACGGGGGTATCGTTGGCATCGTCATTTTCGAGTGCTGCCCGGACTTGGTCTCGGATTTCTGCCTCCTTGCGGGCATCCATCATCCGCCTCCATTGCAGCTTCGACTGAGCTTTCGGCTGGTTCGAGTAGTTGCAGCGGGCTGCTACTGAAGAGCAGCAATTTGTTGCTATCGAGCATGCTGTGGGGAATTCGGGGGCATTGACGATGGAGCGCAAGAGTCGCAGGGCAGACGGGCTGGCGAGGAGCCTGTCCAGGGCCGGCGGCATCAACAAGACAGGAGCGGAGGGCGAAATCAGTCCATTGGCGTCGCGGTTGTCTCTGCTCGAATTGAGGATGCGGAAGTTGTTGTGCCCAAAGCGGACAAGGGCCTTGGCGGCCGACTTCCTTTCGCCGGCGGATCATTCGACCTCGCGACATCACGAAACCGCCAAATCCACGAAACCACCAATTGCCCCCGCAAGCCGCGCAATACACATCCACACTCTTCAAAATGGCAGGGTACGTCCGCTCTCGAGCTATGGCCGCGGCCGTGGGCTCTATACAGCGCAGCCGTGGCCGCGCACGCTCCTCCGCCTTTCCACACAGAGCTCGATACTGACAGTCGGCAGCTGGGTTATGCGCGAGAACAAAGTGCCTTACTGGCAACGCGAGTTCCAGAAGCACGACGGACTGAGGACCTGGGAGAAGGTGCGTACCGAATGCAGAAGAGGAGGATCATTGGGGTGCATATGACGTGGTCCACGCGGATGCGCACGCGGATGCTGGAGATGTGGCGTCTGGATATCATCATACGCAGACATGCATGCTGACGGATTTATTCTAGGCCCGCGGAAAGTGGATGGTTCCCGGATTCAAGGTCATCATGTTCAGCAGCTTCGGTGCCAGCATGTACATGATGGGCCGCCTCGTCCTTGTAAGTCGCACTTCCAATCCGAGCACACTGCCACGACTAACTATGGCTAGGGACACAAGACCTGGTTCGGCAAGAACTAGAAATCCTCACCTCGAATGTGATATCCGGATAGGAGGGGCCCGAGATGAGTCGTCTGCATCTGTACAATCAATCAACAAGCCTTTACCATCCATGACAAGTATTCTGTCTGGCCGCGTAGAACAATCAATATTGTCTCTTTTCGTTGCCTTTACTCTCGTAGAGTGATGCTGCCGTCGTCCAGCTGTCATGTTAGTCCGAGTACGGCTGGCTCCTTAGCGCCATTTGCAATTGCATCCGTGTTGAGATGCTAACATGTCTTATTTCTGGCCTTTCAATATATGTGGTGCAGCAGACATGCCAACTGGCGGTTCGATCCAATGCAGTCGAGCTCTAGGGTAGCTGCTCAGATGCCCCTCCACATGCGTGCTAGCCGCTGTAAAATGAGGTCAGTGCCACCAACGAGGAACCGAGCCGAGATCGATGGATCCTCCAAACCACCTCCCGCGCCGCCAAATCTCCACGTACACCTGTTCATTGTGAAGCATCGACGCAATGGCAGACTTCGTCAAGGGTCTCTTCGGTGGGCAAAAGCCTGCACAGGCGCCAGTTGTCGGTGATGATGGTACGTACATTGTATTGCATGCGCGATCGTGAGCCCAGCGACTTGAGATGCGGGACCACACGAGACCCCTGGTGCGCTGCTCAAATTTCTTGACAAGAGATGGAGTCGCGGGGCCATCGTGAGGGTGTCGTGGAGCATGGACATGTATAAACTCAACATCATGCGCTGACAAGGGCCAGACTTCGCCGACTACGCAGGTGCTCCTGAGCCCACACCCGCTGCCATCTC
This sequence comes from Alternaria dauci, assembly GCF_042100115.1. NCBI lineage: Eukaryota > Fungi > Ascomycota > Dothideomycetes > Pleosporales > Pleosporaceae > Alternaria > Alternaria dauci. The sequence continues at coordinate 1,457,092 of NC_091278.1, forward strand.
GCCCTTCACGACCGGTACCGGCGCGGCGCAAGCTGCCCCTACAGCCCTGGGCAACAGCCGCCCATACACGGCATGGTACCGTGTGTGGGAGCGCACAAGCACGGACGACTTCAAGCTGGAGATGTACATCCTGCCCTTTCTCTTCGCTCTCATCGCGGTCCACCTCTGGGGCACCAAGCGCAACCGCAGCAAGGCTAGGACATGGATGAAGGCCCACGCCCCTGTCCTGTCCCAGGAGTTTGCCCAAGTCGGTTATACGCGCCCAAGCGGAGAGGGAGAAATTGCAGACACGGACAGCCTGCTCAAGGAGAAAAAGGCCGACGAGTACCAGACATATGCTACCGGACGCCTGAATGTCGCCTTTGTCGACGTCAAGTTGACCTTCTACAAGCGTTTCAACCCCTTCATGTGGCTTGGAGAGTCCATCCTTCCCCTATTCTTTGAAAGTTTCCCTCCACCTTCTGAGCGCGTCGAGGCCACGACCTACGTCTTCGATGGCCGGGAGACCAAGTTTGCTCCATCATACGGTCAGGGTGAGTCAAAGAAAGTCACTAGCAGCACCTTTGATGGCTTCGTCTTTGCAGTTGTCCACAAGGACATCATGAAGCGCATGCGCGACGAGCGCTACGACTTGTCTCTGACTACCACGCGCGACCACGCCAAGTTGCCTGTTTGGACCACGGTCATGAGTGAGAGCGCCGAGGTTACGGATATGCTGGTCACACCCGAGCTTATCAAAGCTGTGAACGACGCGGGCGACAACTTCGAGGCCCTCATCGTCAGCGACCAGCCCATCAACGCCCCCAGAACGTAAGTCAAACAGCATTGCAACACCTCGCTCTTTGGACCAAGCTAACACGTCTCCCAGCCTCGACGAAACCAAGCCCAAGAAGCGCCTCAGTCTCTCGCTCAAGTTCGCCTCGGATTATGCCACCACCCTCCCCATCTTCCAGTACTTCCTTCGCCTTCCTGACCAGCTCGCTGCCTCTGCACACTTCCGCCCTGAAGCCCTCCGTCGTATCAAGCAGACCCGCGACGAGCAAATCGCCAAGATCAAAAAGGCGGAAGATGAGGAAAAGGCAGAGGAGAGGAAACTCGCTGCTGACAAGCTGAAGAAGGAGCAGAGGGACGCCAAGTTGGGCCGCCTGAGTGCCGATGAGCAGCGCAAGTTCTTGGAGAAGGAGAGAGAGAAGAACGCAAGAAAGGGCATGAAGAGGAGTACTGTCAAGGCATAGGGTCCTTTGATTGGGAACATGGCTTAGGATTAGAACGGGTACGAAAGCATCTTGTGTATTGGATAACGGAGCATGAGAGACGATTGTAAAGTATGGGAAAGCAAAGAGCTTGTGTCTCGTTGGAACAGGGTAGTAATTTATCAATTGAACGCAATGTTATATTCATAGGAATGTCGTATTCTTGGTTAGAGTGCTCTTGATGTACAGACCAACCATGGGAAAGCAGTCCACCCATGCCTTATGTGCCCTCTCACGTCTGTGTACACGAGAAGACTTGCCAAAACACTCACTCTCTGCACCTAGATCTTCCGATATGTTTACCGGTTTTAGGCCCGACGGCTGAGACTGACTCCAAGTGAATGTTTCTGGTGGGCTGCTCCTGGGTTAGTTTTGGTCCTAGATGCGTGCCAATGGAACGGCCGGTACCTATTTTCAAAGCAGGGGAAGCTGCTCTACAGGATCGTTTATGTTCAATCTTCCTGATAATGAGCTCGAGTGTACCTCAAATCGAGACCAAAAGTTCTAAGCATCGAGATAATACTGTGTGCTAGCTGCTTCAGCAGTGACACCATCGTGCTCAGCTACTAGTGACCAGGACGCTGCTACGTTGGCATCATTGCACTCTAATTTGAAAGCATGTTAGTGGGCGCCGTAGTAGTGCTGAAGTATATCACCGTAATGGCCGTATTGAGAGCAGCAGCATGTGCCGCATATTGCTCTCTTCTCTGGACCGCAGGCGCCATCTCAATATACACTAATTGCGGGAATACCGATGGGATACATGCGGAACTTTTCAAGAGTCCAGGCGCCAGACGTGAACATGTTATGTCTTCAAGCGTCTTTGGCCACGGTAATGGGGCAGTCGAGGTGCCTGGCACTGCAGTCTTGTTGTGTTGTGAAGTACTTGGCGTAGTATGCGAAGCCAAGATTGGGCTTCTCAGTTGAGTACCTATTGCGAGGGCGAGGTAGTCGAAGGTATCCAGGGTTCCGAAGGCTGTGGTAATCCAGCAGGAATTGATTGATTTTGCTCGCCCGGCGCAGCGATCGAAAGAAGTCTATTAATAAGATGAACGTGCTGGTAACAAGACGCAAGCACAATGCTGTTGAATGACACTGTATTGGATTGCGGTAAACGTGTCGAAAGATGTCTGCTTCCAATCGCAGTCCCAATAACAGCTAAAAGTTTAGGAAATGCGGTGATACCTAGGTATGATACCTCTTCTTGTAGTGGGGAACTTTTTTGTAGTCCGCACCATTGCCGTCAGGATATTCCAATAGATGTCTTCTGTTGCCAGTACATGACTTGCTGGTCTTGCGGTTTGGTATACTCACCGACTCCTTCAGTCCCAGTGTTGGCAAGCATAGTGGCAACATTGGCAGCGAACATCTGCGTCGAAGCATCCGACTGCGTTGCTTGATGGAATTTCGAGATCATTGTCCTACTCTTCTACAGAAACCATGACTTCCATGTGGGGATACTCGATGCGAACCGTGGATAGGGACTATAGGCCGAAACGTAACTTTATCATTGCGTTTGGCCAAGGCAATGGTAACATGATCGATGCAACTTGATCTTGAGGTTTGGTAGGACGTGTCGGGTGGTGTTGTATGCTAGACGCGCTTGCATAGTACGTGTGATGAAAGGAATGCTGCTAACACTTCTGGGTCAAGCAGACATCGGCAACCTCCTCTCCACTCGCCCTGCTATGATTCAATAATGCACACACCTACTGATGTGCATCGAGTGAGTTTCTCTTTTCGAAAATGTATCTTTCCTGTTAAAAGCTGCTGTTTCCCAAGTCGACGGATGTCGAACCAGAATGAGACGTCAATTGTAGAGAGCGCAGAAAAGACGTTGGAGAAACGTATACGAGCCAGAGATTAGCGAACGTATGAGAAGCACAATCGGGATAGATGCTAACGCAGGGCCAGAAGGTGGTTGCATGCAGCTCCTTCATGACCGTGGAGTCGTGCTTTCTACTGGCAGTCGAAGTGGAACTCAACCCATTAAAAGAGGAATGGCGACAACCAACAAAATACGCCTTTGCTGCTCTCCCAGGCCAGCCAATGACTAGCTCGGCGTATGGCCTCCTAGCTCTTCCCGTGAAGCAACCTGCACATTGTCACCAGACCAGCCGCTTAGAATCACCAGCGTCACACAGGTATGCTGCATGCGCACCGAAGCCTATCCTTGTTGAATGGCTGTAGATTGCCTGTCCTCGGTTTCCGGTTCCGGGTTACATGGGGTGAGGACGGAGAAAGTCTCGGGTACATTGGAGAAAACACGTCACCAGAAAAAGAATCGGATCTTGCTGATTGATAGAGAGTTGTGTGCGTCGCATATACAATATCGGTCTAATTATACGTGCATGGAACACGGGTTGAAGCAAGACGGCATAGCATTTGAGTGACAGTGACAGACCACAGAGTCCTTGTAGTACGCCAATCAACGATTCGTCCACAATCACAAAACCGTCGCTGCGGCAGGTGCTGCATGTCAGACGCGGGCGCTCTCCGTGGGGACGATGATGCGGACAGCCGTTGAGAACGACGGTTCACATGCGTCGAGCTCGCAAGCGGCCGGACAGCTCTCACCCCATCCGCGTCGATGGCCATCGGCTGGACCGCGATCGATAAACAGACTCGCACGTGATAGTCCGGCGGATCCGTGATCATCGTCGGCCCATGCTGCAGCCATGCTTTTCAGGCTGCGGCCTCGAGGAGCTCTGGCCAATAGCGACGCGGGATGACGCGACTAAAATCAGGAGGCTGGGGAAAGGCTTGCAGCTATCAACAGCTGGCCGCGCGCGCGACATGGATAAGCTGAGCTGAAAAAATGCCTCTCTTGCTTTGGAAGCTGGCGCCGCATGCATGGGACGGACGTCGGGCCCCAATTGCATGATACCACGCAGGTAGGGATCAGCGGACTCCCAATAAACACGTTCGTGGAGCTGCAGCAAGGCCGGGGAAGCTCCCGGCAGCTCTGTGGAGCTCCAATGCGTTGCGACTATGGATTGCGACACGAGTGGGAAGCCATTGCCCGGTCAACAGCCGTGCTGAGGTGGATTGCGCGTCCGAAATTACCTCGGTGCGAGCAGCGCCAGGTTGTGATGTGCTGTCTGGGGTCAATCGGTCCATGGCACAGGTAGAAAAGGGGGAGCTGATACGCGCTAGCAATCCGTGTCAATAACGCTAGGCCGCTCCTGGACAGCTCTCCCAGAGCTTCCCAGCCTCCACAACCTTGCGATCATCGAGACGCCGACACAACAGTGATCCGACTGACCGCCAATCTACTTGATCCCCTCTTCGGCCATTCTGACTCCATCACTCCTCCACCTACACCCCGCTACTGCATCCAATTGCGCATCTTCAAGCTGCTGCACGTCAACACCATAAAGCTGGCGACTCTTCAGTAGATCATCAACCACTACAAATCTCCACGTGAGACCTTAAAGGAGCCAAGAAGTTCTTTCTTGATTCCTTTCGAATTGTTTTCGAACGGTTCGAAGGGTTTTCGAGAAAGAGCGACCCGACTCCGGCAAACTGGATTTTGAAGCACGAGTATGCTCGTTCACCGCGAGTGTATAAGCAATTATGCTGACCCGCCCAGGTTCCGATCCCCTTCAGTGTCTTCCCGTCTGCGTATCGGAACGCGGAATTCAAGGAAACTACCAGCGTACAGGTAGAAGAACAGGAAGCACAGTTTGAGCAACACGCTTCACACGGACGGGAAGGTCACGAAGAAATCCACGAATCCTTCTCCGCCACCGTCCTACCCCCTCCTCCGGCTCCCCAACCGCAGCAGCAACAGCAGCAGCAGCACCACGACACCCACGTCAAGGAAGAGGTTCACATCTACGAAGAGGAGCGTCTTCGTCGTCCCCAGCCTCCCCAGCCTCCCCAGCAGCAGCAGCAGTTTCAGCAGGCTGCCCAGCCCCAGCAATTCCACGCTCAACAGCCCCCTCAGCACCGTGAGGAGCTTCATATCCACGAGCACACGCGCTACCGACAGCCTCAGCAGCCGTCCCAGCCTCCCCAACAGCAGTCCCAGCCGCAATTCCAGCCGGCCCAGCCTCAGTCTCAGCACGTTCATCGCACTGAGCACGTAGAGTTTGAGCGATCCCACGACCGGTAAGTCCGCTCCATTGTTTTGCCAGCGCACCTTCGCACGGATCATCACAACAGACCAACCCCCTGACTTTAGCGGCACCCAGCCACGCGCTACCCGCTAACCCCTTTCATCTGTTGTTGTCCTAGCGACCTGCAGTCCCCACTTTTCTCTCACCTCCTCTAAGCTCTTCCTTGCCCAACCCAAAGCTGACCTTCCTTTCTTCCTTCAGCTTCCAACCTCACCCCCAACCTCCTCCTCCAACCTCCACACACTCCCACGTCGAGGTTCACGACAGAGCCTACGATAGACACTTCAATACAGTCTACGGCCCTGCCACCGACTACGCTCCATCTCAAATCGACGTTACTGAACGTCAGATCCGCGAACGTACTCGTCCCATCGTCGCCGGTGCAAGCTACTCCAAGGAGACTTACACCACCAAGCACGACACCTTCCCCAGCAGCAAGCACGTCGAGAGTGTTGCCAGTCACCAGCCATCTGAGGTCCGAGTAGAAGCATCTGCTCGTTCCACTGCCGCACCCCCCAAGAAGTTCAAGCGTGATATGGGATATTACGACAACGAGGGCAAATACCACTCGCTTCGTCAAGGAATCTCTCACGCCGCTCACAAGGTCGCCGACCGCATCCAGCACCCCATCCACCCTCACCGCCACCACCACTCTCACGAGCACTCTTTCTCAGGTGCCAAGTACGACGACGCCCGCGAAGAGGTAATCGTCAAGGAGAAGTACACTTCAGCTACTCCCTCTGTTGCCCCTAGCCGCCCCGTCCAATCCGGAGCTCCTGTCGAGAGGGTCGTTCGCATCCACTCCCAACCTTCTCCCCCTAGGTCCACAGTTTCTGCTGCTGCACCTGCCCCCATCTCCGCTTCTATCGCACCTGCCCCAGTCTCCGCTTCTATCGCACCTGTACCAGCTCCTGCTCGTCCAGTCCGCAAGATGGCTTCCTCCAAGACTATCACCATCCCCTGCCACCACATCCGCATCGGCGATCTCCTGATCCTCCAGGGCCGCCCTTGCCAGGTCATCCGCATCACCACCTCCTCGCAGACTGGCCAGCACCGCTACCTCGGTGTTGACCTCTTCACCAAGCAGCTCCATGAGGAGTCTTCCTTCATCTCCAACCCGGCTCCCTCCGTCGTTGTCCAGAACATGCTCGGCCCTGTCTTCAAGCAGTACCGTGTTCTCGACATCCGTGAGGACGGTCGCGTTGTCGCCATGACCGAGTCTGGTGATGTCAAGCAGGGCCTTCCCGTCCTTGACCAGAGCGGTCTCATCAACCGCCTCACAGAGTCTTTCGACAACGGCCGTGGCAGCGTCCGCATCCTCGTCATCGATGACGATGGCATGGAGATGGCTGTCGACTACAAGGTCGTCCACGGATCCAGGTTGTAGAAACATCCAGTCAATGGTAAGTCATCATCGCCATCAACATTCATCAAGGTTCATCATCTAACACTACCCAGGTCTCATTCAAACGTTCATAACCAATCATAACTCAGGCGTTTGTTTACCCACGGCCACCTTTTATAAATTGTGTTCATAACTTTTGCATCGTCACTTGACTGGTAGCATGGCGCACTCGGGCATCGATCGGTGTCAATCGCGTCGGTGTTTGGGCGCGTCATGTCTGCTTGCTTGGGTGGTGGAAATATCGGAGCTACATCTGTGGATAGTTAATGAATTGCGTCTCCTTTACTACTTGTCATGCTTTGTGATGTCTGTCTGTGTCGTGTGATCGCTTCTCACTTTGTCCATCCGTAGTATCATGCGTCGTCCAGCTATCCGAGGCTACCCCGCGTTCTCCACACGGCTCTCCACTTGGTCGTCTTAACACCAACAGCTATATCCGCCCCACTGTATGCGAACGACGTGCGTGCCCTGCGCTCCTTCGCGATGAACCTCGCGATCTGAGACAGTTGACCAGTGCTACCCATGCCTCACTCAGACCACTCTCCATCTCCGCGGCGCGAGTCATTTCTCGATCTCCCAAAATTTCCTGACAACGTCCCCACGGCGCCTCTACTGCGTATTTCCCTTCAGAAGCTTCTTGAGCACGACAAGGAAGAAGAAAACAGGTGCTGGCAGGCCTGTTGTGAGTTGGGTTTCTTCTACCTCGACGTACGCACATGCAGCAACACGAGTAATGGAACTACCATCAACGGCGATGCGTTGATCGAAGATGCGGACAAACTATTTAATGTGATGCAAGAATTGTACGATCTCGATGTCGCAGAGAAGATGAAGTACGACTTCAAAGACCAGGGCAGTTACTTTGGGTACAAAGGCTACGGCGAAGGCATAGTTGACAAGCAAGGGACAAAAGACAGGAATGAGTTTTACAATGCACGTCCATCTCCTCTCTCATGCCCCCAACACTAATGCTTCATGTCAGATCTCCAAGGACGATATCATCGGTCTTACTGAACCCCTCCCCGCCCCAGCGGTCCTAAACCCACATCGTGACCTGTACAAATCGTACATTACCTCCTCGCACGCAATCTGCATGGTCGTCACCTCTCTGCTATCTTCCCGGCTCCCTCTTAACCAGGATATCCGTCAAGCGGGTGGTCTGCCGGCCATTCACCGCTTGGATGCAGCATCAGGCGACCAGATCCGTTTCGTCAAAGCACCGCCGCAGGAACAATCGCTCAAAGGTGTGGCGCTAGGCGAACATACAGATTTTGGTAGCGTCACCGTGCTGTTCAATCGTCTGGGCGGCCTGCAGGTCAGGCTGCCTGAGCACATATCGCCCCTTGAGCCCACGTCCACGTCTCCTCCACCGACAGACGTCGAGAAGAAGCTGTGTGAAGATGGATGGACGTACGTGCGTCCTTTGCCTGGCCATTGTATCGTCAATCTTGGGGACGCGCTGGTCAAGTTCTCGGACGGGGCGCTGAGAAGCAATGTTCATCGTGTTGTTGCTCCGCCGGGCGAACAGGGCAGTGTTACGAGGTATAGCCTTGTGTACTTTTGCCGGCCTGAGGATGATGTTGTGTTGGAGAGCTTGGTGGAGGGCGGATCGAACGGTGCGGAAGAACAGGTTACTGCAAAAGAATGGATTCTCCGGAGGGCGTTGGGACGGAGGGAGGCGGATGGGTGGGAGAAGAGTGGTGGCACAGAGAGTGTGAGTATGAGGAGTGGGGGATGAGAGCGTGATGGTGCAGGGGATGTATGAGTTGTAAGCCTTCTCTTGCATGTATATCCATTATCCACATTAAAGTTGACTTCATCTCTATACGGTCATCTGAGCCGCGCCACGTCTTCAAAATTCCAACGTACATCGTTTGCCTTGCATAGAAGATCCTATCAACACCATAATGCGCGGATCCAGCCGTCAAATGTGACAGTACCTGGGTCGACAACACCGATTCGCGTTCTCGTGAAGACAGTCTTGGATACAAGTCTGGTTTGTAGCCCTGCTCATCCCATAGCGCGACGAGTGTCTGCGTACGAGCCCTTCTGCAGAAAGAGAGGTTATCCTAGGCCTAAGCACGCCGTTTAGAAGGCCAGGAAAGCGAAGCCATATTCTCCTCTTGCCCGCGTCGTGCACAGTCTCAACTCGTTTCCGTTTAACCTCACGTCTTGGAACACGGCAGTCGTGACTGACGTGGGTTTGTCTAAACATCTCGCCTCCTTGCTATTTAATTCTGAGCTGTCCATTAGCACACGAACAAAGGTACAGCAGTAACTCAGACGAAGCAGACCCAGCGAACCAAAGCAACACACAATCAACCGTTCCCCAAAGCTCAACTCCAATGATTCTCGCGATACAGTAGGCCTCTACCGCCGAAAAAGCGACCTTCACACTCTCGTGGCACACGAACAAAGTGCTCTGCAGCCTACATGACGCTTAGCATGCTCTTACCAAAGTCAATAATACATATGTAGCACCCAGAACGTGCTTTCGCTAGACTTTCTTGTCGCGAAACGAGCTTGAATGACTTAAGAAATCCACCTCAAAACGTAGTAACGCCTATGACAAACTCCTCAAACACACAAGTATACCTCCAAGTACGTCTGATCTCCCAGTCCTTGTGTAATTGCACCCCTCTCCAATCTCCCAGTCCTTGTGTAATTGCACCCCTCTCCAATCTCCTCAGCTTATCTGGTCCATGCTGTCCCAGCAATGGAGAGTCCAAGTACGAGATAGCACAGCGTACAAGGACTACACATGAATCAATCGCTGCAATGTGTTGCGTTCGATCTTCTGGATGTTCTCCCTACTCACCCAAGAATGCGGATGTGACACAGCTTCCAACGCCCGATCCGAACTGAAGCATGAGACGGTGCAAAGCAGCATTGGATATGAGGCAGCAGAACCCTCCTGGTCAAGAGCATGTCAGTCCTTGTCTTTGAACCCAGTTACTTGAGATCGTGGCCAACATCAGGTTCCGAAGTGCTCACTATCTTGAAGATGGATATTGCCGTTATCACGACCAAGGTGAACTCATGAATGTGACGTGTGTGGAGAAGAGGTGGTCGTATTGAATGAACTAGCCCCGTATACCACTGCCTCCATCCCAGTCCCGCGTATGACTCCATTCACCCTCTCGTCATGCATCGAGGTCGTGCATGATTGCACTCAAGGGCGAGCCAGAGGCTCGCTCATCGTCAGAATCCGCCTTGATAAGCGGCAAGCAACCATCAGTTGGTATTCTCCGTGCTATGTCCACATAGCGTTCGACGTCAACAAGCGCCATTCCTGGCAGCCCAGTAGAGTCGATATCGACATCAGGTAGGAGGGCGGTGAGATCGGCTGCTGGCACATTGCGCGGCTGAGCCGACGTCTTATGGGTGCTTGGACTGTATTGAACAGCCTGTTTCCTGTTGTGTGTGCCAGTTACTTGAGGGCCTCCTAGGTTAGCGATCATCGCTTGAGTGCCATGGCCAACACTCTGTTCGGGCAGAGACGAGTCAACTTGCCCAGTCTGCTGCATTGGGCGCCAGGAGCTACCATTGGAAGTCATGGTTGCAGGGTTGGAACGTTGGAACCGCCTCCTGTTTTGCTATTTTCCGTAGTCGTCGGGGCGCCTCTACATGCAACATCACCACATCACTTTTGGATCAAGGTGAGAAAATGGACACAGTATGCGATCCCAACCCAAGTACCCCCCGTCTTCATTGCTATCTAATTGCGTCGTGCTGACAGCAGTTCTCGATACCTCTCGGCGAGAATTCTCAGCCTGTCCTCGAGCACACCGGTGCCCTCCGTCTCTTCGGCCCATCGTGCCAACAGTCGGTCCTGGAGCCTAAAACTCGATACAGCAATGCTAATTGCCAAGTTCAGCTTCTCTTCCAGAGAGCACAGTCTCTCTGAGACTTCAGATGTGCGGTCTCCTAACCAGCGTTCGAAAGCGGACAGATCGCAACCCGCTTGGAGCGTCCGAGGGAAGCTTGCAGCACCAGTGCTGAAAAGTACGAAATGGTGCAGACCTTTCAAGATCCTGCCTTCTCGTGCGATTTTGTCTCGCTTGTTTGCCTGCTCGAAGTCATAACGACGGCAAGCGAACCATGTCTTGATCGAAGTCAAGTCACCCCACTCCAATTTCGGCCATCGATGGGAGATGCCTTGGGCGTCAAAGACAGCCCGTGCGAATTACTCCGCAGTCTCCAGGGTCCCGGTTGTAGTGTGTGTTGGGTTTCGTGCGCAGATTGAATCTGACTGTGCAGATCGTTGGAAACGTCTTTCCATCGTTTGGGCCACGAGGCACTGTTGTGGTCCTGCAAGGTGACATGAAGATCGTTGCAGAGTCTCGATACGAGCTCGATGGCCTGATCGTTGGCCGCATTGACCTCTGCGGCGGTCCGCTTGTTGTGCGTGCTAATGTCAGCGAGCCGTACATTGAGGCCCTTGTTTGCTTCTCTCGCATCATCACGTTCGCGCAGAACGGTATTGAGCTCATCATGAGCTGTTTGAAGCTCTTTTTCAAGAGCCTTCTTCATGCTGTCGAACTGAGCAGCGAGGTCCTTTTTCTGGGCTGCAAGCGCAGCGTCGACAGCAGCCTTCTGTGCCTGAGAGGCTTCAGAAACAAAGCGCTTCCTCTGTGCGTCTAACGCAACCTTTTGAACCGAGTCGGCCTTGGAGTCGAGTTCCCTCTTCTGGGCGTCAAGAGCAGCCTTCTGCGCCACGGTGATACCAGCACCAAATTCATGAGCGCGTTCAGCGAACCAGCCGGTGACGTCTGCCACATCAATATCAGAGGAGACGAGAGGCCACTCCTCGTGCTCTGCACCAGCATGCTCGAATACAGTGGTAGCAAATGCCACTGATTCAGCCCAGAGCGGGTCGATGTAGTTGCGAAGGCGGTCTATTTCTTGCCGCAAAGGCGCTTGCTCTAGGTCAATGTCAGTCATGTGCCAAAAGAGAGATGAGACAAATCGTCGTACCTGTGGACTGTACGTCCTGGACCGCCTCGATGGGCGGCTCAAGGCGCTCAAGGCGCTCAAGGCGCATTTCTGCTGCCTCAACGCGCTCAGTTGCATCATCAAGTTCGCTGTCGAGACCTGGGAACAGGTCTTCAGCGGCTGCTGACAGCAGCCCGAGTATGGGTTTTGTGTAGAAGTTCTGGTTGAACTTATGTATGCTCATGCCGGTAGTGCGAATGGTGTTGTGAAGAGAGCTGGGTGCCAGCCTGGAGGTGAGTAATTGTCTGGAGAGAGATCGGCGCTAGCCACTAGTCGTCTGTTGTGAGAGCACGTACGAGGAAGGCGCACCGACTCACTTTCGACATCACTCGCGCTGGATGCAGACAATGAACGATGATGTTGTCAATTCAATCAGTGATAAACTATTTTCAGAACGCTCGCACGCTTCACCCATAGGGCGTTACATCATCTACTCAGTCCAAAAGACACAATCGGAAAAGACCCCAATGACTTACTGTCCACCCGTCTTCTCGTGCGTGCTCATCAAGCTACCAATGAAAGTAGTGATAAGCCTGCTCTGTACAGCAACAATGTCGTCAGGTACGAGCCAGATGGTGGCGCCCATCTTTCGCGCAATGCTGATGGCCAGCTTGGCGTTCTGGTAGCATTCGTCGTCATTGCGGCCCTGGTTTACGAGGTCGTAGTCGACGTATGCGGGCTTCATGCCGGCGAGGACGTCGAGCAGGAAGACGGCGTTGGCGAGAGAAGCGTCCTTGAAGGAGCGGATTTGGCTGCCCTTGCCGCCCTTGCGCGCCATGTCGTTGGCCCACTTGATCATATCCGCGTCGGCAATTTCGCGCTTGCCGAGGCGTTGAGCGAGGCCATTGAGGGTAGATACAATGTCCTTGCGCATCAGCTGCCATACCAGACCGAGAGTCAATGTGCGTTGACCGTCGGTGATATCAGCACCTTGGATGCCCGGTAGCGAGAACTGGACCTGCTTGCCAAGCTCGACGGCATAGTTGGTGTTCTCTAGAGCCTTGAAGCGCATCAGTTCTTGGCCTTCGCGTGGCTTGTTCACGTGTCGCCAGTTTACGCTGCCTGGAATGACCTTGTCGTATGCTTGCAGAATGACTGTGCCGTCCTTGAGGTCCTCGTAGAAGGATTGTACGACGGGCTTGACGTCAAGAGAGTTGAGCCATAGAGTAAAGACACGAGCCTCACGCTCTCCCGCTGCATCAAAGTCGTCAATTTCGGCCTTCTCCTCCTCAGTGATGGGGTCAAGGCAGGGGTGTGTGTTGAACAAGTTGGCGACGAAAGCCAGGTTGAGCTTCGGGTTTCCAGCCACGAGAGATGTGGGCGTGAGGAACTTGCGGCAGTCGAGGGCGTCGGCGTTCTGCAGGACCATCTCCGCACGCTGGAGGAGGTCGGTTTGCTGGAGCGGCGAGCGAGAGCAGGTTTCGGGAGCTAGTTGGTTGAGGAGAACGGTGTAGTTCTCGCCATCCTTGACGTCGGTCGAGAAGTTGGAGACGCTGCAAAGGTTAGCTATGTTAACGCGTTGAGACCATGTCCTCGTCTACGTACGTTCTGTGCCACTTGGCGTTCTTCAGGTGGTAGTTGAACCACCTCAGCAGGATCTGCTCTGGTGGCAGACGCAGGAACTGCTCCAGTGTCTCATCATCTTCCAGTAGCCTGTAAAGCTCAGGATGCAGCTTGATGTCGATCTTACCCAACAGACCTCTCCGGATGATCTGCCAGATCAGACCCAGAATCAAGTGCTCGCGTACTTCAATGATATCCCCGCTGCCAATGTTGACGACTGAGCAGCCGATACCCTTGGCCGACTCAATGACAATGTTGTTGTTCTCTGTAAAGTGGAAGTTGTTGAGCGACTTGATCTTCTTGCCCGGCTTGTTCAGCACGCGTTCGTCAATGGTGTCCGGTACGCTGTCGTTGATGAGCTTGGACAAGACCAAGCCGTCCTTGCAGGCGTCGAACATCTCAAAGGTGTCGGTAGGGAAGGGCAGGCGGTCGCCAATGTCTGGGTCGCCAGCGAGGACGGCGTTGATGTGGCGCGTAAACTCGGTTCGCTCATCTTCGTTGATGGTGTGCGTGACGTTTGCTGACGAGCCCTGAACCTGGATCCTGCCACCGCCGACGCTACCTTTGGAGGCGTGCCCGGGGTTCGAGGGTGAGTTGACGCTTGAAGCTGTGCCAGCTCGCGGTCGGGTTGGGCCCGTGGACATGCGCTGTTGGGCAGGAGACGAGACGCGCAGTTTGGAGATGAGCTGTGGCGGTTAGCTTGTCTGCAGACAGGGCACAGCGGACCGCGATGCCTACATCTACATAGTCGTCAAGCTCTACTCTTCTCGAGCTGTCTAGTTCCACCTCTTTCAGGGCTTGTCGCACCACGTCGTACGGCTGGTGCTCCGACTGCTGCGCGGCCTTGATGACGGTTCCCTCGTCGAGGTAGCCCTTGTCTTCCACGTCGAGCTTCCGGAAGGCATCTTGCAGGCCAAAGATCTCGCCCTGCTCGAACTGGGGGTACTTCCTGTGCGCAATGCCTGGTTAGCTACTGTGGAACCCAACGGATGGCGCGAGGGGGGAGCTTGCGCCCACGTACTTTTGCAGCTTGATGATGTTCATGTTGGCGGTGCAAGTCAACACAGGTCAGTGGCGGAAGAAAAGGATATACTGGGCGGCAAAGTGACTGCCTGGCTTCGCCTCGTTCTGGGTTGCGCGTTCGATCACTTTGTGCCTCTTGTTTTGCTTGCCCGATGACGACGTGGGGCTACTGCCAAGACGGACACCTCGAGGCGGCAGGCTCGCATCCTGCTCCCGGATTACGTACGCACCTCACCTCTCTCCCCGTTAGGCTGCCATTGCTTCACAGGTACCCAACTCCGCCACCGATGTTACCAGCTGCCACATATTCATCGCCTTGCCATTCTCCGACGCCCATTATTTTTCCGTCTCTATGTTAGTATTCTGCCACTTTCAACGCCCAAGGCCTTCCATGGGTCCCCAGTTGTTGAAGCGGTGTCCACTGCCACCTCACTCTTCGCTAGAGCCAGTCCTTAGTGTCTACTGCGTGAAAAACCCTCAGACAACACATCACATTCAAACAACAGTCGCACAGTACATCAGTGGAAAAAGAGCTTTTGATTCCCTCATTAACGTCATAAGGTCCATATCGCCGGCTCGCCCAACGAAAAACAGACACTAAAGCCATCCCATCTCCCAAAACGCTCAAGGTGGCCTGACAGCTGCCGTATGCTATTCAGCCCCAACGCACCACCTAGGTAAAAAAAAACAATAGGGCGACATGTCCACTCATGGACATGTCCGCCAAATCAACATCATCATTGCGTGAACATCCCATCGTGTACGCCTGCATTTTCGTCAAACATGGCGTGCCGTTCGTTTCGAAGCGAGGAGTGCTGGAGTTGTGTCGCTGACGTCGTCCACGCATGGGTCCGGTATCAGCGGTCGTGGGATTGGCGTATGTCGAGCGAGAGCATTATTGAGGTGACAGAACTACCGACATCGAAAAGCTTCCTGTACTGTTCCAAGCTTCAGAAAGGTAAAGGACGTGGTTGTAGAATGTACAAGACTTGCACATGCTCGTGCCGCATGCAGAAGTCGTATATCATGAGACTGAAAGCCCAGGACATGGTGTATAGGAACAGTAGTTCCACGAAGCAAATGGTCGTAAAAGTCGTAAATGCCGAAACGTGTTGAAATGTAGACAAGAGACAAGGTCAGAAGGAAATGTAAACACAAGGAAATACGAGGGAGCGACAAAATGGCGTCTAGGTTGCCTCGAACCGTTACGTTCCGATTGGAGAGTGCCTAGGAATGTCGAGGTGCCATGTTGTGTGTTGCTTCTGAAAGGACCGCTCGCTCAATGCCGCGAAGTCGCTGGAAATAGAGGCCAACCCGCCTTCTAATGTAGGAACCGGCAGCTGACTACCCAAATGCTTGCGTGGATGTTTTCCATTACCGTCTGGCACGCTGAGCTGTCATGGTGTGCGCGCGCTGGATGCCAGGGTTGGGATCAGCGTAGTTGCCGCCAACTGCGCCGCCCTCCATGGTCTTGCGTCTCTTGAGGCCGCCCATGTCGTCACCTTGGACGCTGTCGGGGCGGTATGGGTCCTGGTCTTCGTCGTCGCGACCGCGTTTACCCGAGTTGTTCACTCCATTTGTCGGAGGATATCCCTGACTGGGGTACTGCGATACAGCCCCAGGTCCCTGGTAAGCGTCGTGGGCTGCGTTACCGTTGGGGCCACCTCGCGGATCGCTCATAACATTGTAGAGATTGCTAGAGGGGGGTGCCTGGCGCTGCGGCGTGGGGTAGCCCGAGTTCCACTGAGGCTGACCTGCGGCTGCTGACCGAGGCGTGGCTCGTCCAGACCCGTTCTGATGAGGCGATCCTGTCATTTCCGGAGAAAGATGAGCGTGGTCGGGGTGCATGGCACCCGAGGCACCGTTGGGGGTGTAGCCGTACGGGCCCCTGTTTCCATTGTATGGAGCACTAGAGTGAGTGTACTCATTGTCGTGGTCATGGTCTCCCTCACTTCCGGCCTGGGGAGGGGCCACCTGCTCGCTTCCCTGCGGCATCATGCCATCAGCTGGCTTGACGTCACCCTCATCTGGCACATCGCTAATGCGGGATGGTGGTGCCATCTCCGTCTTCGGGTAAGAAGCGTCTTGACGGTATGCCATCATAGGCTGTCCCTGCGCATACTGGCCTGGTTGCGAGGGTGGTGCCGAGTACAAGGGCCTGGAGCCATCGAAGCTTTGACCAGAAGCGTAGGACATGCCTTGCTGAACGGCACCAGGAGGAGTGCTTGCAGGTGTAGTTGGTACGGAACGCGTGTTGCTCAGTCCAGTGTCAATGGACAGTGGCTGACCGCCCTGGGCGTTTTGGACGTTGCTACCGTTCCACTCATAAGAGCTACCTTGGTTGCCCATGCCCATTATGCTCGAGGCACTTGTGGGAGGAGTGGGGAAGGTGTGAGCTCGGTCGAGGCCTGGACGACCTGACGAGGGGTGTGGCTGGATAGCATGCGGTGGCTGAGACATCGCAGCACCAATCGGGTTACTCATGGAGTGATGATGATGGAGCGAAGGCGGTTGCGACGCCGCTGGTCCGGAGAGGTATCGCTGATGTGTCTGCATCTGGTCAGGTCTTCGGTTCCGGTCAACAGCAGCCATGGCAGCGCTTCCTACACTTGCCCTCGTCTGGTTCGACGGATGGTAGAGCAGTGCTCCAATGTCGTGAACGAACAGAGGATATAGCTGCTCCGTGATCTTCTCCTTGTTTGCAAACTCAAGAGCCCGCTCAAAAGGAATCCTGTTTTGTCTTAATACGTATCGACCAAGGTCATAGTATTGGCACTTACCAAACACCCTTGAGATGCATCGGGCCGATCTTGACGACATGGCGCGTCTTTTCGCTCTTCAGTATGCCGTCTCGACGACCTCGGGTCATTCCCGCAACATTCAGAAGTTTGGTACCGTTGATCATGTGATTGTCTGTAGTATGTGAGCTTGCCGTTCATTCGAGAAAAAAGTGACGCAAATGTATCGTACCTTCACGGCGCGCAACACACACGCCTTTCGCTTCTACCTGGAAGCATAGACTACCTTCGTCTTCCCAGAGCGTAGCAGTTACACGGGGCTTCATTCCTGGTGGAGCAACTTGGCCAGTGTGATCAAATGTCTGAGACTGATAGCCCTGCGAACCAGCTAGTGATGATGTAGGCGCACCGGAAGACATGGCTGAAGAGGTTAGTTTGATGTACAAGATAGGATTGGTATCGGACTCACCCGGAAGCTGCAGTGTTGAAGGCACCATCGCAGGATTCATTGAAGAAGAAGCCGGGATTTGCGAAGGGACACCAGTGGGGTATCCATACGGATATCCAGGCGGACCTTGACTGTACTGGTGTTGAGGCTGCATCATTGAAGACTGCTGTTGTGGGTACGAGTAATGCGACAGACCCGACGGGGGGGCTGAAGCAGGGGCATGTGTAGCGGTAGCCATGTGTGATTGATGCACGTCAGCATATGATTGCATCTGGTTCATGCTGTTGTAGCCACTTGGTGCAAAACCGTATCCGTCCTGGGTACCGAACGGGGAGCTTTGGACAGAATGCGCGTTCACGGACTGAGAGTCACGATTGAGGGACTGGGGTGTCTGCTCGGGAGACGGCGTCTTGAACCCAGAGGTTTGACCGTTGATCGATGCCGTGTAAGATGTATGGGATCCTGCACTTCCACCAACCACTGAACCAGAGCTAATGGAGTCACCTCGAGGGGAAGAGGAGTTGGACGAGCCGCTAGGATGCGATTGGATCTGGGGCAGCGCTGGCAGACGCTCGTTGGACACTGCAGGTTTAGGTGTGTAGTGGGATTGGTACCAGGTATCGACGGGGCCGCGAGCGTGGACCGACGAGATCGATGGGAGCTCCAGCTTTACGGTATTGACGTGTTTTCGCGTCGATGTGGTTTGCGTTCGCGGGGATGCTCGAGTCAGTCTTCTCGATAACCGAGCGTATTGCTGTGGAAGAGCAAGCTTTCGGCGCTCACAAGACTAGATTGCAGAATCTGCGCACGTATCCGAAGGACGATAGCTTGCTGATGTTATAGGTTGCCGCAGAAGATTGACGAGGCGAATAGTCTTCACCGCAAGTTAGTTGTTTGCTTCTCAAAGGTGAGGTCGGTCGACTGCAGCGGGAACCAACGAGACGCGGGCAGACACGTGTGCAAACAAGACCAACTGGAAGACCAGACTGGAGAGGGCAGGGAGAGCAGTCAGGTGGAACGAGTTGTGTGGAATGGATCAGGGTGAGAGAGGGCAGTGTTGGCTACAGTGAACGGAGGAACTGACCAGAATGTTTTTGGCGGCGGGCAGACGCGACGCAAAGCTCAAAGCACGAGTGAAGCTGCGGGACGAAATCGAACGCTGCAAACAATGCTGGATTCTGAAAAAGCTAGTCGTTACGTCGTTGCAGTCGTGAAGCAGGGAAGCGCTGGTAGTCGGCAATGCTTTTGACGCTGGTTCTCAAAATACGCGAAAGGACGAATTGACAAATGCCAGGCTGGAAGAATAGCGGGATGGTGCAGTTCGGGCTCGAAACATGTGCCGCAGGATTGGCGTGGACGAAGTCGTCGTCAAGGGTCGTAATGTCGTCGCGCTTCGTTAATGCGGGCCGAGCTGTATCGATACTGATAACCGCTGCACCTGCCAGAAAACACTACGCGCAAGACGCGTCAGTACTCGTTCGGGTGCACAAAGGAAGATGAATTGCGTTTGGTGTAATCAACAAGCGGCCGTCTATGGGAGGTAAACAAGGAAAGCCAACAGAAAGGCTTCTTCGCAGACTGCGGTGGGGAGGCGGAGGGTTTAGAGGCGGAGGTGGTTGGGATGGGACCTCTGATGCTAGTGCTGGACCAACCAGACAAGGCGACAGATAGGCGAGAGAGCTCGGAAAAGCCAGGCGGCGAATCCGGCAGCTCGCCAGACGGGCAGAGAGAGAGAGGGTGGTTACGACCCGGTTTACTCACCAAATTCTTCAACGAACGAACGCGAAGAGTGCTGGACAACAATGACGCTGGTGGTTTGCTTGCGTGTGGAGAAGGAAGTCGTTCTTGACGGCGGTGCTGCAGGATTCTTTGCAGCGCTCGACAGCAGGCAGGCCGCAGCTAAGAGGGCTGACCGAGCCAGGCGAGCAACGCACGCCCCGCAGGATAGTCTGTTCGAGATGGCCGCTTCTTTTTGCAGACGGCGTGTCCAATGCTTCTACACTGTCAGTGCGCGATGGGCGTCGCTGGCAAGTTGTTCCGTAGAGACAAGCTGTAGCTGCGTGAACGGGCCGGCGCGAGTTTGCAGAAGCGGCTCAAGAGACAGGCGATGCAGTCGAGATGAAGCCGCAGCAGCGCGTGAAGCCAGAAACCGGTGCGCCCAAGGTGCAGCTTCTGTACTGTACCTAGACACGGGTGGTGGAGATCTTCTGGGGACTCAGCGCTGCACACACACGAGCCGCCGCGAGCACACAATCTAAAATCACTTCGGGCTTGGTCGAAGTGTGAGAGGACACGATGGCATGGGGGTGGCCCGGCTTGCGCACCCAGCCTGGACCCGCGAGCAACAATCCCGTGAAAGGCAGGCCGTTTCGCTCAAGGCGCACAGACTCCACCCTGGAGCATGCTGACTGGGCTGATCCGCCGACGGTGCGGTTGACAAGGGCGCTGGATGGAGAGCGAGATGACAGGGACAGGGCTGCGAGGCTATACCGCGACGACCGCTATGCACACAAGCGAGCGTACTGTAGTAGGACTCTGGTGCCAGCCACCGCCCTGGCCCAAGAAACACAACAGCAGACGTCTTGCAAGCCGCATCTGAGAGGCCGCGGGGAGAGAGGGCTATTCCTGTCCATCTCCCTCCGGACAGCCCAGACAGCACACTTCCAAGACACTGACGATGACATGACTGGCAAGGATGGTGGGCTCCAAGTTTAGTGGGCGCCTACTTTTTTTCCACCAGCGTGCCGCTTCCTGAGGCATCGGATGGGCTCCCGATGGGGATAACACGGCTGAATAGATTGGAGCCATTCAGCGCAGCCGGAGATATTTGACGCGCTGCGCAGATACACCTAGTCAGTGAGCAAATGATAGGGAACAGGCTGGCAAGGGCTGCAGGCTTTGACTAAGCTGCGCCGGACCGCGTTGATGCGGAGCATGGCCCAGAAACGCATCCCAACAAGCGATCGGAAAGCCCCAGGTCAAACGTCTGGGTCCATATCACGCACAGTCGGCTGGCGGTGCTGAGTGGCCCGGCTGGCGCGATGATTTGCACTGCTGCGAGTCAGAGCGGGACGCTTGGTAGTGCTCACTGAGACGAAAAAGCAGACAGAGACACTGCAGCACTGCCGGCCAGCCACGCTCGCTCTGAAACGGGCTCAACTGCCGCGGCACGCCCGCCATGAGCTGACTCAATTCCGTCATCTCTGGCTTCCTTCACGGCGGCACTTGATGCTTTTGGCAGGCCGTAAATGAGATTGAGCTTCCCGGGTCTCTCGCGACACCCTGATGCCGTGCAAAATCCCTACTCAGGCTAAATTGGCGCCATCCAACAGTCGCAGGGATGCGCCCGAGAGCGAGCGGGATAGACGGACGGTAGGCCGTGCAAGCCAGCTGGCCGTCTTGCCTGGTATTGGTCAGACGCGCTATCATTGGCTGTGTAGTCGACGGTATGGACTGAGACCAGCGTCTATCGCTCCCAGGAGCTTGTCCACTCAACTGCTGGGACACGCAAGACACGAAGCGAGCATGTGAAGCAAGTGCAACGTGGAGACTCGACTGCGTGCGACAACCATGTCATGTCTGCGGCGTCGTCCATCAATGCTGAAAGCCCTCCACACTGCAATCGAAAGACAAACGTGCCGGCAGTAACACAGGTTTAGGCTTGACACTGGATGTGGACGCCGCAGTGTATGATAGGATGTGTGCTAGTTGCGGTGAGTAGATGCGCTGGCGACGCTAGCCCTAACCAGCCTTGCCAAGCCGTGGTCACGCTTTCTGGCTGCGCCCTCAACAGCCACCCGCACTACCGCACTGTGAGTGCGACTCAATATTCATCGTCGTGTCTCGCGGTCGGAATCGCTGGACCCAGTATCCTGGCTGTGATCTAGGGCAGTACCACAAGGGTGTTCCTTTCGGCCAGTTGAAACAGCAATACAGCCAGACACCTCGCCGCAATCCTCAAAGCGACGAACGCCCTGCCATGTCACTGCGTCACGGGACTCGCAGCACAGCGCACGGGAGAATCCGCCTCTATCCTTGCTCAGACCATGCGAACGGTGACAGCCTCGACTTTGGGACTCAAAGCAGGCCCAGCCACTTGACAGTTGGCACCTGTCCTGCCCATGTTATCGCCTCAGGCGCCAAACCAACTGTTCGCATCCATCCGATCCCCCTGCTAGCCGCGGAGCGTACACTGGCCCTCACAACCAATCCTCCCCATGTTTTGTTGCAGCATGTGGTCTAAAGTCTGGTCGAGAACAACATTCTCGCACACCTGTACCACTACCGAGAATATCAGATGAGGGCTGTCGGAGCATATCGCATCATCAGTCGATCCTAGCCAACATCAGACAGACCATGCCTGGAATCCCGCTACAGTCCGGTGGTACAGGTGCCGGTGTTTGAACCACGTTAAAAGGTAAGAGGTAGGACCAGAAGCTCAAGCGACCCGCACCGTATTACCATGTGCAAGTTTACATGCAATGAGCTATTCGCACCATGTCCTCACCGAGGCGCAGTCACACCCTCATCGCGTGGACTACCGTGTCTAGCAGATATGCACAAGTGTAAATAAACGTGCAGTGCAGCCGGCGCGATGTGGGAGCGGATCGTGGAGAAGGGCCCGCGCCTGTCTCGACCTCCTACTTGCTGACCACCACTACTCTGGCAGTCGGAAGCGGCAACATCAGCGTGTCAGAACAAATACAGCCTTTGACCAATCTAGACAAGAGCCCAGAAGTGTCGACCTCTTAGCACATGACAAACGTTCTATTCTCGATCCTCCGACAGGGTTCAAGGAAAGGGCGACTCCTGTTGTATCAGCCTTAGCCCCCTCAAGCATCGTGTTCTCGTGTAGTGGCCACGCAGTGGGGTCTGTGTACATTCCTGTCCAACTGGCAATAAAGCGCAATCTGGACTCGGGCCACAATCCTCTGTATCCCCGGACGAAGGCATGCTATACCTCCGGCCTACATCAACCAAAATGCCGATCTCCTTCTTGTCCGGGAAAATCGCTCGACAGAAAACAAAAACACGCTACGTTTTTCACGTTGACGACCGTCTCGAACACCTGTACGAGCGTTCCTGCAGCGTGAGGCAATCCCGCGATGCGTCCGCGCTTGGGACAATCTAGCCGTCGATTGGATAAAGCCGCGTATGCAGCAAGCCGCACTTGCATATGCATGTGATGTAGGGCACCCCTGCCTGGCCTGAGCCAAGCCCGTGCCCCTCACCCTTCCACGATCATAGCTCGATCGAACTGTTGGAAGATGGCCTTCACGTGCGGTTGCACTGACAATCTCACGTCTTCGCTTGATAGCACACGAGTGCGAAGCGACCGCCGCTGATACACTGGGGGATATCGAATTCTACCGCGGCGGTCACTCTCGAGCCTTTGCTTCCATATTGATCAGCATCACATCCTCGCTCAAGCGTTCAGCTAGGCGTTCGGCTACCAATCACCACCGGCCACGTCAGGAGACAGCAGAGCCGTTATCGGGGTATCGACGGAGCAAGTAAGCCACGACCGCTCCTTGCAGCTCGTGTGGGGGGCGTGACGTTACTTTGTGATTGGTGGGTCGACATGCTCACCGGTCTGGCTTCATGGGTTTTCGCCCCACTCCTTGTCACGCTCTGTGGACGACTCGCTTGTTTTGACGTTCTCTAGCGTCTTTTCCATTACACTCCAGATGCCCTTCGATGCTCAACAAAGTTCGACAATGAACAATCGAAGTGAGGGGTTCATTGTTCGGCTGAGACGACTACCCGTTTTGCCGGCAACAAACACCTTCTACAAGCGAAGTCCTCACCGCCCTTCTATTCTTATGCCTCGGATCTTCAATGGCAGGTTGAACCGTTGAAGCAATCTAAAAGCTTGCTGGCGAGCTAGGGTGAAGTAGACGGCGGCCGTGCTCCCCCACTGCGCCGCGCGCTCAGTGTACACCAAAAATGCCTGCAACGACATGCTGAAGTCGTTACTTGAGTCAGTATGTGGACGGTGGGCAAATCTGTCGACTTCCGCCTCCATGCAGCATCTCAACGGCAGCCAAAAGCAGGTTGCCATCTCGCTGCAGCAAAAATGCTTGTCGCTAGGGCGGCGCAATTCCCGCACGACATACCTGCGTGCGTCAGGTCTATGTCTCGCCACAATTCAGGGTACAGTGGTACACTACAGTATACCCCACGCTATGAAGCGAATTGCGACTATCCATGATTCGATTTGAGGAACACACGTTCTAAGAGAGGCCTCAGCGCGACTATGCATAGACAGCGATAGAATTCCACGGGTGCACTCAACCTACCGCAGCATCCTTTGTGCATTGGCCGTCAAACCCAGCTGTACGGACACATAATGTCCTGGTATAGCACTGCGGGAGCGGCTGTATGCACATTCGCATGGTAGGTCTCAATATCGACGCGCCATAGTTCTACTCTTCTTTATCCAAAGACGCACTTTCGCCGGGCAACATGCGAACAGATAACGCGTGCAAGCACTATTGCGCTATCCACCAAAACACGCCGTCTACGGTGTCTTCTCAATACCATGGCCAGTTCGCTGAAGAAAGCAACCATCATCGCCCGCGACCTTGGCAGCGGGCGGCTGGATAAATCCACACAGTCGCTTAAAAGCATTATCAATATATCTGAGCAGCATCGGCAATATGACGGTGTTCTACAGATCGCGTCAGAGGGACCCTGAGTGAAAGCCTGGCGCCGCGCTCAGCACATCCGCGTTTTCCCAGAGTCCTTGAATCGCCTAGTGCATTCTGATAGGAAATCAAGACTAGCAGTTCGTGTTGCCGTATCCGAGCAAAAAAAAAATCAAGCCGAGTTGCTTTTGGCCGAACCTCTAATCCGTGGCTATGCGAACGGACTACGTACCGAATTCAACGGGCTATGACGCTCAGGCCCGGACTACTTTGCGCCAAAGCGTTACTAGAGGCTAGATACGCGTCAACGGTGGACCACTCGCAAGATCCTCGAGCTTCTCCATCGCTATCCGAATACACCGAGAAGAACGTGCTCAGCCAGCCATCCCGGAATACGCCGGGGTGGCTGGAAAACATGGGCTGATCCGTCAGGAAAATCTCTGCATGCATTGCGGGCCGAGACAAGTCGCGCTTTGATCGTGTCGCAGTCAACGGTCGTCGTTCATTTGGTCACGCTGAAGTTGTTTGAGTCTTGCGCCTGCTTGTGGCTGGGTTCGCATGATGCGAACCACGGTACTAGTCGGTATAGCGCCATGCTACCATCAAGCACGCATGTAAATTTACGTCTACATGCTCTGCGAACACCAATACTAGGTCGATGCCCTTTGACCCCGCACCAAAGACGGCAATGTCGGATGTTGACCACCGACTTTTCCCCACGCGTAGGGACTGTCCTGCCTCAAACGCACACACAGCAAGTGCGTATCCACACATTGGGTCCCAAGGTCCCATCTTGTTGACATAATGAAATGTAGTGACTTGGGAAAACAACATCACCATCGGTAGCTTTGTTCCAATTCGCGGAATGTAGCATTTCCCGATAACCTCGGCTTGCACTATGTGTCTCATTGCAACATCACCATTCCCTACGGCCGGCTATTGCTTCGCCCCAGCACTCTCCGAATCACTGTACCAGATCCATGAAACAAGCCGGGCCAAAGCCTGAAACACACAAGTCTCTGCTACGGTAAACTAGCACATTCCTCGTCCGCAGTCTCCTGCGAACACATGTTGCAGATCAAACGCTCGATGTTGCAAACTCGACAATGTCATGTTCGAAACCAAGACGGGCGCATCCCTCCTGTCGAGTAAGTTACGTGCGTCGCGGGTCGGCTCTGCAAGTTTAGACACGTTCGGCATGCGCTTTGCCTGCATTGCAGATGTGCATGCGCAGCTTGCTCGTGTCTCAGATGTTGCAGGAACCATGCAGCGGCAGCCTTACTCGTGGAGGTCGTAAATATGTAGATGGATGGCATCACGTGTAACATACATAGTCGCATAGTCGATCTGGCAGTGCCCATCGCGTGACCATGTCTCTATCACTTATTGTCCCCCCTGAAAGCTGTGTCATATCATTCCGAGGACGGCGAGTCCAGTCTGTCCATAGTTAAATGGGAGCCTGATAGTGACAGAATAATGAGTCTGCGATTTTCTTGTCCAAATGCGTGACGTCTGCGGTAATTTCGAACACCCGGCCCTCATTCGACCAGTATCAACTTGTGCCTTCCTCAATGAGCACGACACATGGGCTGCCCCGCATGATGTGCGCCTCCGCGCCTCAGCCTACAGAGCTGAACTCCTGTCCTCTTTCGACTCTGTTAGCGGGCTCCTAGTAATAGCTATCAACTCTGCATCGTCAAGCAAAATTCACTACAATGATCATCATATCGATACTCTGCCTTCTCTTCACACATTTCTGCGTTGTAACCCCTCTCTACCAACTAGCTCGCAACTACCTCTCCGCACGCAGGTCTGGTTTACGCATTGTAGTCAGCCCCATCACTCCATATACCCTCCAATGGCGATTACTTGCTAGATTTTGCGGGTCGTACTTGCAGCAGTATCGATGGTACCGGGCCATCGACTGGACATGCTGTTGGGAAGACAATGCCAACTTACATCAAGAACTAGGTCTTTGTTTCATCATAGTGGCGCCAGGAAGTAATGTACTATGTACGGGTGATCCGATAACGATTGAACATGTGCTCAGGAAGTGGAGGGAGTTTGTGAAGCCTGACAACGTTAACGGTGAGCAGCACGATAAATGAGAGATAGAATTTGAAGAAGAGACTTATCAGTAGCCATAGAGATTCTGGGCACTTTTGGACAGAATATCGATACAGTATGTATCTTGACCTCCTTTCATCACCAGTCTGTCTTGTTTTTTCCACTTGGCGTTGGTAGGAACTGACACACAAAGTCCAACGGTGACGACTGGATTCGCCATCGCAAACTCACAGCGCCATGCTTCAGCGAGCGAGCCTC
Source organism: Alternaria dauci (assembly GCF_042100115.1). Taxonomy (NCBI): domain Eukaryota; kingdom Fungi; phylum Ascomycota; class Dothideomycetes; order Pleosporales; family Pleosporaceae; genus Alternaria; species Alternaria dauci. The sequence continues at coordinate 1,483,610 of NC_091278.1, forward strand.
CGCCACTGTATGGAGCGAAACACTGCGACACTCAAAGATCATGGTAGGGCAATGGCTCTCATCGCCAGACGGCAAATGGAATAATATGGTCAAAGATGCAGGTACTTTGGCATTGAACGTCATCTCTTCAGTCGCTTTCGAGAACACAGAAGTCAACAAGCCAACACCAGGTCATACATTATCGCTTCGACACGCACTGGTAACAGTGATGAGTAACTCGATCTCTCCAACTATGGAAAGCATCCTGCCCTTCTTAAAGCTCCCAGTACTCCGGTCGTTACTTCCGAGCGATGTCAAAGATCTGTTACAAGCTATGCATGAGTTCCGACAATACATGGATGAAATCGTCGAAACAGAGCAAAGGAGCATGACGAAGGGGCACACTAAGGACTCTCCTCTCATCAGCACACTTATTGAGGCCAGTGGCCAAGTCAAAGCTGAAAGTGGGGCGTCGAAAACCAGCCTCTCAGACACTGAGCTCAGGGGCAATATCTTCATCTTCTTGGTCGGTGGGCTGGAGTCTACTTCCATCACTCTTTCGTATGCGATAGCTTTACTTGCTGTGCATCCCGATACCCAGGACTGGGTGGTGGAAGAGTTGAACGAAGTACTGGGTGACAACGTAAACAATGAGATGGAGTACACCAGAGTGTTTCCGCGGTTGAAAAGGGTCATGGCTGTCATGGTAAGTCATTGTTTTATGATCGCTCTTTTTCCCCCAGATGAGCGACGCAGACTTGAATGCTGATGATGCTGTAAGTATGAAACGCTACGTCTGTACGGCCCTTCACCACCTCTTCCTCGCTCGCCTTTCCCAGCGAGCTCTCAGCCGGCCATCCTCATGACGAATGGTAGTATCGAGGGAGGTACTACGTCTATAATGTTGCCCGCAAACACTCAACTCATGCTTAACTCGTGGGCCTGTCAAACCTCGTCTTTACATTTCCCTGACCCGCTCACATGGAACCCGAAGCGCTGGATCCAACCTCATCTTTCTGAGGCTGGCAAAACAGCTTTTCCTGAGGCTCTAGCCACAGAAGAGCTGAAGCACCCTACGTGTGGTAGCGGCTTCGTCGCTTGGGGTACTGGACCGAGGATATGTCCTGGAATGAAATTCAGTCAAGTGGAGTTTTGCAGTGCACTGAGCACCGTTTTGAAGAGGGCCAGATTGGAGATGGTGTGTGGGGAGCATGAGGAAATGAATACGGTAAGACAGAAGGTTGTAGACATCCTAAGGGACTCGTGTGCGGATCCGCTGCTGCTGCATATGAGACAACCGGAAAAGTTGGAGCTAAGGATTACCAACCGCTGAGACATATCGAGGTAATGGGCTTTGAGCTCAGGAAAGATGTCGTATTGGCCGGCGTATCCCATGACTCATTGATTGAAAATGATATGTATGCGTCAAATGAGATTGTATCAGTCCCTGATACATCTAAAGAAGAGAGTGCCCAATGCAACACACATTACCGAGAAACATTATCTCTGCTAAGCTGAATCCCGCGTAGTTCTCTCACGAAGTCTCGCACGCCATGCGCCTACGTTCCGACGCGATGATTCCACATGTCGTCTCGTTTCTGGCGCCCTCCTCATCGAGGTCAGTCGGCCCTCCATCTCATTCTCGCTCAGTTCGCCTTGCACAAACTTCCAAGTATCCGTCACGACAACATACTCGACCTCGTCTCCGGTACCATGATGACTCCATTTTTTCCCACCCAGCTTACTTGCGCCCTTCCATTTCCATTCCTCTAGTGTCGTCCCTTCGGCACTTAGATATCCCTCCAGCTGGTTTGACTGGAAGGCTCCGCCTTCCCTTCTCACTGGCAGCTTCCATTTCTTGTTTCGCTCGATTATGTTCATCATTTCCGCTTTCTTCCAATTGAGTGTTTCATACTCAACTTTGAGTACACGAAGGCCTGGATTTCCTTCAAAATAGCGTAGCCAGCCTTCGTCCATACGGAGTGGTTCGTTATTTTCCCAGAACCACCAATCCGAGTACCGGATGGTGATAGTAAGCTGAGTGGGCCGGAATTGTGGTACGGAGAAGAGATAGAAGAGTTCATGTCCGTTTTCGAGCCAGAACATTTGCGTAAAGAAGCGTACTTTCTGAAGCGAGTGCACCGCTTGCGGAGTCAGGTCTCGGAAGAATCTTTCACACGCTGGGGTGCGTGTGCGGCCATCGGGTCCACGATCTGTACCATGCATATCAGTTCTGGCATTTTCCCATGGAAAAGATCAGCATACTAAACCAGAAAGCGTACTCCAACTCCCTTAGAAACACCTTTTGACCTTCCGCGTATGCCAATCTGCACGTGCGCAAAAGCGCACTGTTACCCTTGAGCGGTCCTGAGAAGCCTGGCCTGTACCAGTACGAGTCTTCCGGATACGCTGATGTGTCGTCTTCGTACTGCATAAGTGCTAATTGAAATATGTCGTTGCGAATCTCGCCCGGCAGGACGCTGAAGAGTGGGCTTTGAGCCTGGAAGTTGGAGGGCGGTAAGATGGGACTAGACGTCATTGTGAGAGCTGCAGAGGTTTTTCGCTTAGGGTTTGTCGGACGAGAGTCGCCTGACGGGCATGGCGAGTTTATGTACCGCAACCCGAAGGTTGTGGTATCGGGTCTAGGCTGATGGTTGCCTGCAACCGGTGGGGCTGATCTGGTTAGCGGCCTTGCCTAGGGCCTGCAGCCAATAGACACACTCGCACACACACACTAACAGCCGCAGACCCACAGGGTTGTCGAATGCGGAGGTCCCTTTCATATCGGCTAGGGGTGTTACTGTAGGAGATATGATGATAATATCCTAAAAATCGATTTTGTGTCCTCACAAGAGACCTAGGGACACGGAGAGGGAAAGGGCGTACCTTCAAGACTGCACGCTGGTACGTGGTGTGACGACGGAGGGAAATTACCAGTACACACGTCACAGCAGGGACAACCTGAATCGTCTGCGCTAGGTAGGTATATCTAGGGCAACAACGTCGTGGAACCTGGAAAATGCTGCACACTTGGGCATTCACCATAGATTGACCGGACTGCTGGGTCGGTATCACAACGATTTCAACTGCCCTGTCAAAGAGCTGCAGCAGCATAAAAGTGCGTGAAATGTACTTAGTCAGCCATGCGCGAACGACTTGAGTAGATGGGGAGAATTTGACTTGCGAATTTGCATCGGCATAGCACTACCGGCACTGAAGATCGTCCTGGAATGCCTTGAACAAGCACACTGGTCAATATGTCGAACGTTTATGGTCTCCTAGACAACCTCTTGCTTGCAGTTGCCCATTGCCTGCGAGACGACACCGGAAATGGATACGACAATCTCAAGCTCTTCGCCTTGTGTTGTCTGAGGCTCCGACTTATTGCGTAGGAAGTTCGCCGCCTCGAAGTCGCCGTCATACTTAGATACACGTCCAAAACAAGGTCCCATCTCAGAGAGCTTGTGCACTACTTCGTCGACTCAGTGTACGAGACGAAGCGTTATATCAAGTATTTTGTCGACAAATAGGCAGACTGGCCAGGTCAGAAGCTTGTCAAACTGGTGGATTGTACAGGTAATCACCTGTATGAACATCTGGATAGGAGTGACAATGAGAACGCTGGTGGAAATGATGACGAAGAATGGCGATAACTGTGGATACAGTGAATGTGAACTCGCTAGCAGACAGCCGGATAAACTCTGGGCAATCGGGAACGCTTCGGGCGTTGCAGAGCGAACTATGTAATGGGGAAATCCTGAGTGGTCGTAGAGCTGAATCGGCACCATCGACAACTTCGCAAAAGCTACAAGTCCACGAAAAGAAAAACTATAGCATACCCTAGTAGGAGCCACCATAACGTAACAAGAAGTGAATACAGCTCAGGATGCAGCCAATAGGTCTTTGCCGAATATTGTGCTCTACATACCAGTACGATGATAGGCAGTACTTCTGACTCAAAATTTGGGTCTTATCTAGTAGCCTCCGCCATGTGACTGCATCTTCGAAAATTCCCTATGGTGCGGCAAATCAATCCAGGGTGAACTGTGGTTCTCGATGTTTAGTACAATACGCTGCGCCTATTCAGCAAATCAGAGGTGCGTGCCATAGGGTAGGTGAAGGGGCCTCGCGATAAAGCGGTATGCTGATTGGAGCATGGAGCGCAGCAAGGACCCGCTGTGCCCACCTTATTATCTTCTTATTGTTCAAGTTCGAGTATTGTGGTACTGTAGTTAGCGCACTCGAGAGCTATATAAGAGAGGTCCTGCACTTTCTTCCTTCTAACCAGCATCCACTCTCATACCACTTCGCAGTACTTTTCCACACTCTCATCAAGTACCGCCACTACCAGAAGTCCTGAGAACACCAATATTGGAAGCACCATCACCACACCACATGTCTACCTTTACACCATTCTCAAGACTCCCTATGGAGCTCCGCAAGCTCGTCTGGCAAGCGAGCAAGCCCACAACAGCAACCGTCGAATTCGACGAAGACGAATACCAAGTCACAAGCATTTCACCAGCATCTGCCCTTCTCACCACCTCAAAGGAAGCGCGGGCCACAGCGCTGTCCTTCTCTCTCCAAAAATTCCCCATCTGGGGCCCAGAAGACTGGGAGGATCTGGCCATAGATCCCGAGAACACGATCCTAGAGATCGTCATCAGACCGTCAAAGTCCGCCTCCTTAAAAATCACATGGACCGACATCTGGGGTGTACTGGGCGATGCACTGCCAGCCACAAGCCGCCTCCACATTGTGTGCAGTGAGCCTGAGCGCCTCGCCAGGCTGTACATGGCGGAAGAAGCAGAGTACCTTGGTGTGGGCCAATCCTGCGTCGAAGGCGGTTTGTTCAACAACGCCGAAACCGTTTCGGGTGAGCGAAAAACCCGTCAATCACTACACGCACACCTCACGGTCACTGCTAGCAAGCATACCGTTGAAGAAATCGACCAGAACGCCTCTGAAAAAGAGGTCACCGTCTGGAAGATTACCGACCAACAGTCTTCGGACGACTTTGGGCCTGAGGCCAAAACTTTCACCACCAGGGCCCTAGCCCGCGTTGAGGTCGACAATACCTCCAACATGTCCGTCGCGCAGCTTCACGATGCTGCAAGGACCTTTGCGCTGCCTGCTCGAGAGGAGGTAGAAGGGAAAGTGGAGGGGGGTGAGGAGGGGGGCGAGGAGGTGGAGGTGGTAAAGTCAGGGGTGGAACTGACTGAAGATGCTGTTGCAAAGCATCTGGAGGAGTGTGCAAGGCTGTGGGTGCCTAAGCCAAAGGATCCCAACTGGGACCCGGAGGGCAGTGTTGCAGCGGAGGAGAATGACAGCGTTTGGAAGTGGCTTTTGTAGTAGTCTCGCGGTACTTTTGGGTTGGCTCTGGCGGGGGAGAATCATACAACGTATTCCTGGCTGAAGTTTGGCACCTTGGTTTGACATTGATATGTGATGTGAGATACCCCGGCACCATCATTGGCCGTACTTGTACTTCGTCCAACAACACAGTCTGCTTCAAAACACCTCATCTTCTGGTATTGTGACATCTTAAGTCTACACTATCGGGTTGTAAAACCCAAACCTGTTCTTTGGATCCCACTTGCTCTTCAGCTCGGCTAATTTTGCAAGCCTTGCATTGTCTCCATACATCTCGGGCTTGCTCTCGTCTCCATTAGCATAGTTCACGTAGCAGTGTCGTTTGTTGTTGCTCTTGTCGAGGCCCGTGTACAGCGCCTCGCGCATCGCATGTGTATATGCATAAGCGTCTTTAGTCGCCTGCGCATCATTGCCAGCCCACCACAGCACTGGAGATGCGAGGATCGGATAGTCGCGCTCCTCGGGTGGCATCGCAGTGGAAGCTGTTTCAATAGCCCGTACACCTTGCATGCCGTAATTCTCCATCAACGTGATGGAAGTGTTAAAGCGAGGATCGGCTGTGATGTTACCGAATATCGTGAATGCTTTACGGACACCTTCAAGATCCCAAGCAGGTAGCGAGACTCCGGCTCCTGCAATGTTCTCGTTCCGCGTACAAGCTTGGCTTTTGAGGTTGTTTCCAGTCACCGTGTAGAGCTCTACGTAGTTGACGTTCGTCGATACTATAGTGGATACTGGATCGAGCGCTTTGAAACGCAAGGCGTATGGTTCAGCCTCCGCTTCCGTGCCCTCGTATGCTACAGTGTATGCCACGACCGGCTAGCGGAGAGTCAGTATCTAGCACACATGGCGTGGAGCCGTCTTACGTTGATGGGATCGACAGCAGGTATCCTCACGAACACTCCTGTAAGCGCTAGCTTCGCAGGACGTTTCGTAGCTGGTTCTTCGAACTCGTTAATCAACCTGAAGAGCGCCTCAACTGCAGATGTGATGATAAGAAGTCAGTTTGTGTCTCGGATACATTCGTACAGCCACAACTTACCTTTGTCAGTCTTGTAGATGAGTGAGTAGACGGTCCAGTTGGAGGGGATGTCGTAGGTCTTTACTTCAAGGCTGGTCACAATACCAAAGTTATGACCTGACCCTTGCAGGGCCCAAAACAAGTCGGCATTCCTCGTCTGAGAAGCTTCCACAACTTTGCCGCTGGCAAGAACCACGCGCGCAGACACAAGACCGTCTAGGGAATAGCCATGTTGGCTCTGCAGTAGACTGTGACCGCCGCCCAACAGTGGACCCGCTACCGACACACATTCTGAAAGCCCAGTAACTGGCAACAAGAACGATCAGTATGAGCTAGTCTATAGACGTGAGTTTAATCTCACCTGCATATTTCCCTAAGGCAAACAGGGAGCGAGTGATTTCGTGTTGCATTGTTCCGCCCCCGACCATCGCAGTTTTGCCATCCCGACTGAGGGTCGTAGTGTTCAGCTTCCGCATGTTGATCTGGATACCATACGACAGTTTGTTAAGCGTTGTGGTCCACCCATGGCCCCCCGTGACGGCCAAGAAGGGGATGTTGAGACGATTGGCCCATGCAACCGTTGATTGCACGTCGGACTCTGTTGCTACCTCGACCACCACGTTGTAGTCGGGAGATATGCGTGGGGAAGAACCACGGACCTGGAGATCGTTCCAGCGGGCATCCCACGGAAAGGTGATGGTGGCAGCTTCTGATAGGCGCAGGTTCAGGTCAGATACTGCGAGCTTCAGATCGTTTGTTTTGGACTCATATGAGCTATGAGTGGCACACAACAGCCAAGTTGCAATAGTAGGTAAAAGCATAATGACCGATCACTTATGCTGACGCTCAGGTGGAGAGTGCAGGAGGAAGAGAAGACTGGGGGAGACGCTGAGCACAAGACATGCGTGTCGCTCTATGTATTGGATCAAGCCTCATAAAGCATCTGGCAGGCACCGACCGTGGGTCACATTCGCAGCACCATTGCTGCACTGCAAATGTCGGTAAGCAGATCACGGACTTCAGTCCGTAGTACAACCATGTTGCTAGTGCATTATATCGCTTGTCCAATGATCTGGAGTGAAGGATGCAGACTGGCGCGCCAGGGTGCCGGAGCAGCGGACATGTTTTTCGGTGATCGTATCGCTCTTATGCCGTCATACTGTTGCAACCTTTGGATATAGCCAGTGCGCTGTCTCTGTTTTTGAGCCAGATGAGCTGAGTTGATGTCTGGTGTGCAGGAGCAGGAAGGCGGCAGCGTCCACGTCCGTATCATCTGCCAAGGCGGCACGGGGGCGGCTCTCCACGGACCGTCAACAGGAACTCGAATTCAAACACCACCACTACACAAAATCTCTTATTACTTCAGTACTGTCACGACACTGAGAAGCCGGAAATCAGGATGACGATGCACATAATCTCACTGAGTCGACACTGAGGGCATCCCACTGTATGTCGTTCAAGACAAGACCACACCTTGCTGTAGTCGCAAAGCTTGAGCGACCGGAATCGTGTGAGGACATCCTACGCCGCCAGTCCTGTAGGATAGGCTCTCTAGCATAGCACTCACCGTTCAGCATTGGTTTGTGGCAACGGACCAACTGAGTGTTGCTCTACCAGCGAATTGTCAATCTTTGTCTGCTCCTCAACGATCTACATTCGGAACAAATGTCAGTCTCCAGGTTAGTATGCGAGCCGCTTCCAGAATTTCTCCATTACAGAGGTCTTCTGAGATTGAGTTTTCAAACGGATGAGTATGAGCTTGTATAGTTCGAGTACACCAAACCTATCGAACCACCGTTCCGAGCCAGCTTACAATGGCCTCCACGCACTCATCAGGCGCCTCCTCTGCTCCAAAGTGTCCGACTCCGTCCCCTAGCCCATGGTTCTCAATCTTTACGCCCTCACGAACCCATTCCCTCCACACATCCGGAAAGTTGAACCTAGTTCCAATGCCCGCCTCACTGTACAGCAGCAACACCGGCACTTCAATCTTCCTTCCCTCTTTCTGATCTTTTTCCTGTTCCTCAAGATCTGTCGTAGCGCCCTCTTTGTAGTCTTCGCAGCTCGCTTTCAGCGTATGTTCCTGTGCGAAAAAGTCGCCATACACAGTCAATGCATCGTCGGCCTTTAATTTCGCAACACAGGCAGGATTCTCCCCTCCTGCCCAGCGCAAGATCATTTCCTGACACCAGTTGGACGGCCCAAAAGCGGTGATCATGCGCGTCGCCAAATCCACGTTCGCGAGCAAGGGCCAGTGGAAGTACCCCGTAATCCCCTTCGCCGTAGTAGCTGGGGAGGCGAAGTTCTGCCATTGAGTCGAAGTCGGAACCTGGTATGATCAGCTGTCCGAAACCCAACAATGCATAGGGATGCATCATACGATGTCGATTAGACAAACACCTAAGATGTCCACTCCGTCTACCCCGCTGACGGTGAGGCGATGCGCAACTCTCCCTCCACGATCGTGCCCAATAAGCACAATCTTCACGTTCCCATCCGCGCTCTTGCTTTTCTTGACCTCCGTCTTCAGCGCCTCAAGTACTGCCGTTCCAACACTCAGCTTATCGTTCCGCTCGATCGGTGCACTAGCACCATAGCCGGGTAGATCTGGAACGAAGAGCGGCGCCTGGGATGGAAGCTGGGGAATTACATGTCGCCACCTGGCCTCGTGTCATTCTTTCCGTAATACACGATGGTAGAGGGGGGAAGGATTAATCACATGTAAGCAGACTGCGGGTAGCCATGGATCAGAACAAGTATGGGATTCTTGTTGTCTGCGTTATCTAGAGAGCGCGTGTAGCAGCATACTTTTTCCTTGTTTATGATGGACTTTGAGAGACCAAGGCTGCTTAGCTTGGAGTCTTGGATTCTGAGAGCGGATGCAGATGTCATGGCTGCGACGTATTTTGTTCAAATCAGGAAAGGGTTGCTGGAGAGCAGAGTACTGAAATGAGAGATATATGGGGGCAGTGACTGGTGTACCTCGGCAGGCTGTACGGTGTTGGCCAAATGTCACTTCCCACGCCCTTCCATCCTGCGGGCCAGATGTTGGGGTATGTGCAAGACCGAGGTATGACGCAATCACGCGATGTCACGTGAACCAACCTTAAATGGCCTTGGGTTGAAAGCAAAAGGTGTTCTTGGAGAGACAACCTGACCAAGTGAACATGTCCCATATCTTTCAAACTACCATTTGCACCCTCAGGTATGGCATACGGTCTACCAGGTCTCCAACTCGAATACCAAGAACGCCATCGCTATGCAGAAAAACACCGAGCCCTCCTTTTCTACATCATTGCTCTCTTGCCAGGATCATCTTCTCACGCTCTGCCTTTCTTCGGACCGTGCCCTTCTTTGTGTGCCTTCTCTCGTTCTCTTCCTTCCTCTTGAGGGCCTTGAGCTCCTCGTTCTTGATCTCACCAGCCTTCTTGACAGTCTTGGGCAGATGCCTGTGTCTCTCGATACGCTTGATCTCTGGCATGTGCTTGTATCGCTCCTTGAGCGCTGCGTCATACTCGAGCTTCTGTCGTAGGGCAAATGACTTGACGCCCTGCCTCTCGGAAGCCCTCGCTCTCCATAGGCGGACGTTACCATCGTCTGAGCCGCTTAGTACGTAGTTGTTATCGGGACTCCACGCCACGGCGAAGACGCGCTGCATCCGCTTGGTGTGGTAGACGTCGCGGGAATGGCCCTTTTGTCGCTCCCAGAGTCTTATAGATCGGTCGTAAGAGCCTGTGATCAGCTCTTCTCCGGTGGGAGAAAACTCAATCGACATCACTGCCGCAACATGTCCTTTCTGTTTGTGGTTAGCAGTTGGTAGTAGTTATGGCGTGAAGATGGCAAACGTACCAGGACTTGCAGTGCCCGTTTCATGTTGCGCATGTCAAAGATGTATCCATTGTGGTCTTCCGACGCGACAGCGAAGTTGTAGGCCTCCATAGGATTCCAGGAGATGCAGTTTGCTGGAAAGTTGAGCACGGTGCGGTGCAGGGGCGAGTTCGTTCGGGCATCGTAAAGGATGACAGCTCGATCGGTTGCGCACGATGCCAATATCGACGTTTCGACCTGGTTGAACTTGACGTCCGTGATGGTATCAATGGCCTGTCACACAGTCAGTATATGCCTTGAATTAACCATGCATCGTGACCTACCGATGGCCACACGAGGCTCGAGACTGGAGCGCCTGACGTCCTCGATGTATCGTATATGGAAATGACGCTAGATCCAGCAGCGAAGGTGGGCAGTGAGCGGTGGTGCGAAACGGATGTAAAGGCCGAGTTGCCGTGCCATGTCGCTTTTGGCGGCGATTTCGATGGCTGCGCATATGGCTCGAACAACTGAATCTGACGGTCTGATCCACACGTGATCAGTTTCTTGTCCCGCGTCCAGCACATGCCCTTGACGAGGTTTTCATGCGCCTGTGCCTGCCATTTCTCCTCCCTGCTCGTGAAGTCCCAGACTTTGACGATGCCGTCTCCACTGCCACTGGCAAAATGCTCAAGCGAGTTCGGGTCTTTTGCGAAGGAGTACACGCCGTCTACATGGCCAGGTTCGAAGTCGCCCAGGAAGGGCTGCGCAAACATGCGCTCGACTTTTGTCGCATTGAGGGCTCTGGTGTATTCTCGCGCGCGCTCAAACGGGTGGAGGTTGGGGTCCAGATTTCTCGTGACTTTGGCGACACTGGAGCCGGGGGCCTGTGTAGACGCCGTGGACCGGCTGAGGGCCTTGATCTTCATCTTCGTCGTTGTCCAGCTCTCGACGCTCGCCGCCGCGAAGTTTTGGCGGGTCTTGAGGATTTCTAGGCACGGGCGGGGCCGGCCAGTCCCAAAGGCGTTTAGCGTGGCGGCGCCGGACACAACGAAGAAGCGAATATTGCACCCAGTTTCCTCATTCTCGAACCGCGACCAAGTACCCATCACTAACCCGGACAACAGCCAAAATGAAGTTGTGAGTGCCTCCAGTACCCACGAATCTGTCTGCGATGCAAATTGGCGCCCGCGATGCGTTTTCATGTGTCCGGGCCGCCGTTTACTGCATCCTTGAAAAACGACCACATGCGACAGAGCAGCTGCTAACACACCCTCCAGCCTCAAGGTCGGACGCGTTGTCGTACGTTGAAATCGCTCGATCCCACTCCCTCGCAGTCACTCACAGCCCGCCTAGATCATCACCCGGGGCCGCTATGCCGGAAAGAAGTGTGTGATCATCTCACCACTTGACAACGGCACCAAGTCCCACCCCTTCCCTCACGCGCTCGTTGCCGGTATCGAGACCTACCCATCCAAGGTCACCCGCCGCATGTCAAAGACCAAGCAGGCCAAGAAGAGCAAGGTCAAGCCTTTTGTTAAGCAGGTGAACTGTATGTGGAGATGAGGACGCAGTTCCTGGGCAGACGCTGATAGACGCAGACACTCACATCATGCCTACCCGGTACACCATCGAGCTCGAGAACCTCAAGGGCGTCATCTCCGCCGACACATTCAAGGAGGTCTCGCAACGGGAGGAGGCCAAGAAGACGGTCAAGAAGGCCTTCGAGGAGCGATACCAGTCCGGAAAGAACAGGTGGTTCTTCACTCCCCTACAGTTCTAGGCTTTCCTTTGGTTACGGCTGGGCGCAGATGGGCATGATTTGATACGGAAGATGCTGCATGAGCGGTGGATATCATAGGAGGACAGGACCCCAAAAGTGGCCTGCCGTCCAGGCGTGTATTTCGGCTTGATAATCAAAGCATGAAAAATCCGGCATCCGGCTCAATTCACGAACTTCATGAAATGCACATGATCTTCACGTTGGCCTCCTTTCCACTACTGGGTGATGCTAGCAAGATGTATCGTGCTGGTGGGATTCTGGCAGGGTGAAGACGGCCGGACGAGACTACCGAACCGATGTACCGAGCCATCGATCGAGTAGCTGCAGAGTAATCAGACCGAACATTTCACGTCAATGGTTCCGCATGCAACACTGGTGAAGGTGAAGGCATCGCCTGTGTCTCCTGGCTCCTTGGTAAGAAGACAGTCCCACCCGGCTCGGTCCACGCAAAGCCCCTGTCTGTACGAAGAACAGCAATTGAATACAAGGGATATCATGTCATTAATCGATCTATCTTCCAAGGAAAGGTGCGCTAACAGGCGCAAGAAGGTTACTCCCCGTTACACCAACAAGCCCACACTGATGGACGCCCCTTTGCCCCTGCTTTTCCGCTTGTTTCTCATCGTACAAACACACCGCCAGGCTTTGCACATCCGAGCCATACCTTTACTGCTTGACCTCGTCAACCTTCTTCTTGGTCTGCTCCTTTCCCTTGTTCAGGTAACTCAGCACAACATCACACGCATCGCTCAACATCCTGAGCTCGAAGCTGAATGTCGCAACGCCCATCTTGACAACGCCGTTGTTGTAGTGCGTCTTGTTGTACTCGTTTTGCCAGGTATCTTGCACATATGTAACGGGCGTGAAAGCATATTCCTTCAACTTTGAAGTGTCTTCCTTGACGATGGGCAGGTGTGTCTCGAGGGTGGATAGGCCAGAGTCTCCGAGCTGGTCGGCGCGTGCCAGGTACGGTGAGATGTAGGAGTAGGGTGTGCGCAGGTAGGGGTGGAAAGGTGCGACGACGGACTTGTAGGTGTTGCTGGCGAGGTTCAAGGCGCGCGAGCCGTAGGGGTTGGACTTGAAGGTCTCGACGCTGTCGTGAACCACGGGGTAGGAGTGCAGATGCTGGAGGTCATTAGCTCAGTGGCCAAACTTCAAAGGTCAAGATGCGATCGCATCCACGGTTGCTTTTCGGCCAATTGATATCGGATACAGTTCATGCTGTAAGAAGGTTCCAAGCACAGCGAATTGATTGGCTAGGCGTAAGCTCTGCATCTGCATCGCGCAATTCGTGCGCTGCACTGCTGACCCGAGTAGATTGCGGTCCCAAAGGTCATTCAGACGTTGCAATGATTCACAATTGATGCCAGACAGCGCAGAAACGCAATGTGGTGTGCTTTCCGTTGTGGCCACCAAGAGGCAGGGAGGTATGAAGGGTGTATAGAAAAGTAAATAGTACGTACCGACAGAACCTTTGAGGCGGGCGTCTCGCCGTTGGTCAGAGGCGCTTGAGAGCTCATGTTGTTGCCGTCCTCTGTAGCGTGCGGTGCCATTAATTGCAATAGCAGATATGCAGTCTACTGTTGTGGATGGTGAATGACTGTTGAGCTGAGAGGCAGTGGAGGAGTAACAGTAACGTAGAGAGAGAGAACGGGTTCAGTCGACCTTATTATACGGTGGTGCGCTATGATGTGACTGTCTTTTACTGGGAGGCTTTGCTGAAAGCGGCGTGGTTCAGTGGGCTGGGGTGAAGTAGATGCAATGGCATGTGAAAGTGGCTATCGACAAGCGCAATGTCCACCTACGCGGGAGCTACCAAAACGTCACTACCCAAGTCAACTTGTCGCGTCGCTTCTCGTCTCGAACCTCGAGAAGCAGCGTGCGGAGTCGCTGCAAGCCAGACGCTGCACAAACATGCCGCAACATGCTTTTTTGATATCTGCCCCGCGTCTCCAAACTCTATCTGGCGCACGTAGAGCGTTGGGGAGTAGGGATGCAGGGCGTACAGTTTGCGCCTGGCATGTGAAAGCAGCGGCGCTTTGGCCAGTCACAATTCAGCGACGTTAGATAAGATCAGCCACGCCCTCTCTCGTTGGCGAGATACTCAAACAGCTCGGCTGCCTTGTATACACAGGTATGCCGGCTTCCCTTTTGTATCCTATCGCGACCTGGTCGTACTGTGCGTCGACTCCGCTCGCGCGTCAGCTATCAGGTGAGCTCCAATTCATCGCTGAGGACCGACCGTGGATCGACTGGCAGTAGTGCATTGCAGCTAGGGATTCTCGCATCTCAATTGGGCTCCCTTATCACGTCGATGGTCCCCTTGGTGCCATTGAACGGTCGCGGGTACCGGTTCCGTCATACATGCCGCACGAGTACTCCTGTTGTGCATCGGCATGAGTGCAGGACGACGGGCGTCTCGATACCAATGCAGCAGGCAGTGGGACGTGTTGAGGCCATCCCAGGCCCTGAAATAGAATCGGAACTTCCAGGGCTGAGCTATCGCATGTGAAAGTGGATGACGAGGGTTGGCGCTCTGCTAGTGCACGAATCGTGTTTTTCCGCACATGTTGCGCGAGCTTACTCATCCGCCAGAGCGCTGCTTTGCATGTCACGCGTTGCGGCTCAAGCTCGCAGAGAAATATCCTCTCACAATTTCTTCAATGGCTTGGCTGTCACGAGTGACGAGACTCACCATCAGCTGCTACCGAGCCTCACTACAACCGCGGCATGCATCCGTCTCCAGACCTCGATAATCGGCATTCCTTCTTGACAGGGCCGGAATGCCGGCAAGGAGGCGATAGACGACGCCCATGCCCGCCACTTTCATCACAGCGACAGCTTTCACGTGCTTATGCGCCGCGGCGGATCGACGGGCTAAGCGGGGACGGTTCATCGTTGATCGCTGTCGTTTGTTGAGGCTAGTTCGACGACATGCGTTCTTGGGAAAAGGACAAGGCTGCAGTCACGGTTGCGCAAGACGGCAGCTATCCGTCAGCGAGTGGGTACGCTGCAAGCACGTAGACATGTCGTTACGAGGTCGTGTAGGGGTGCTGGAGCCATTGAGCACCTCAACATGCCCTCTCATCCTGCCTTTTCTGGTCAAGAGTATCTCAACCGTACATTTTGAACATCGGCCCGCGTCGCCTCTCCGTGTAGCGCATGATGATGTATTCTTATATGTTGGATGTACAGATATCACTTCCCCCGCGGACCTTGCGAAGACCATGTGCAGATACGAGTCCCAACAGGCGTACTCTCAGAGTTGTAGGAGGCGGGTTGCCGATCTGTATGACGTGAAAGATGATGACGACCTATACCTGTAGCGAATTCTTTGATATGCGGTACGTCTCTTTGAGAGCCTCTTTTCCGTATGGAGCATATGGGTTTCGGAAGTTGTGAGTGGCTCGTCGGTCATGGGCCATGGATATACATGTAGCAGTAGCTGGTAAAACCCTTTGCTACAACATAGCTACGCCGTCTCGGTCATGGGTGTTAATGGCTATCCCAGCAGACTTTGATATGCTCAGTCTCAAAGTCCATTCCGGTACCGTCATCGCCGTCAAAGGATTTGCAAATTGGAACACTTTTGCCATTGCACATTGCTGACATGTTAAACTACATCAATATTATTCCGCCTTTTGCCAAACGCCCGAACCATGCCCAGAAACACCTTCAATGTAACGTACAAGCAAACGAAAACAGTGGCGCCTAATCGCTACTCCGCCTATGCTTCTTACTCTTCTTGTCCTTCTTGGGTGATTGTTGAACAACCTCTTCCTCTTCAGCAGCATCGACATCCTCCATCTCCACGTCGTTCATCTGGACATCGCCATCGACATCATCGTCCTCTTCCTCTTCTTCTTCCGACTCGGAATCGGAATCACGCTTCTCACGAACATCGTTGAGCACGACGTCATTGATCTCCTCGGCAGCGTTCTTCAACGGATCCCTGATCTTGACCGGTGCGAGCACGTCAAACGCACCCGTACCGGTACCACCCAGTCTACCAACAACAATACGTGCACTGGGGTTCTTGAGCTCATCCCAGTCGCGCTCCATGACAGCGTCCTTGAGGAAACCAACAGTGGTTTCGAAACTCATCTTCATGAAGGGACTCACGTTGCCCTTCATACCGATACGGTTGAAAGGCGTGAAACCACCGCCCTTGGTCATAGTATCGGCGATGAGGTTGAGATGGCGTTGGTCGACGGAGATACCGTGACCGGAGAAGACGCCGTGCATTTCGCGGACGATTGTCGCACGGGCGGCTTCGACGCCGTAGAGATGCAGCATAGCCACAATGTCGTTGGTCGTAGTACGGTTCACATCGATGATGTGTGCGTACTCGCGCATGGCAATGAGGTTGGAGCCTTCCGTGTTGATGACATCCTCAGGGTTATCCTTTGACTTGGCTGAATATTGGGCAGCAGTAATACCGGGAATGACGTGGATAGTGGCGAAATTGGCAGCGTCTTCCACATGGTGCAGCATGAGAAGCTTCGGCCTAGAGGCGGAGAATTCAAAGGTAATCTCGCAGAAAGCTCCCTTGCGGTCGTCGAACTTGAAGTCGAATATGTCACTGTTCTTGTGACAGATGCGGTCGTGGCGGATTTCCGAGGACTCATCGGTGGGGACAAGCATACGTTCATCCTCATCGTCGAGGTTGGGGTCAGGGGTAACCGCGCGCGAGGGCTTGGGGCTGCCACCGTAGGTCTCATCGTCTTCGCTGACCTCGTCTTCTGCATCAAGCCTATCGTTGACAGCCTGTTCTTCCTCTTCCGGATCTTCGTAAGCTACACTGTCCTCTCGTCGGCCCCGATCCTTGGCGTGCGTAGTGTCGTTGTCACCTTCGCCGTCATCGCTGTCGTCATCATCTGCTCCGCCTTCCCGACCAGCACGGAAGGTCTCCTCGGACTCATCAACTGTTTGCTCTCCGCTCCTACCAGTCTTCTCACCGATAGTGGGGATAGCGGCCGACTTCGCTGTTGACAAGGACTTTTCTGCAGCCTTCTTCTTAAGATCGACACTAACGATCTTCTGGAGACGGGGACAGAACTTCTGTTCGATGGACTCGGCAACGTCGCGAACCTTGATGGCATATTCTTTTGTGTATTCCTTTGCTGGGTAGAAGTCCAGGCGGATCTTGTAGCTCCTGGCTTGGCCAAAGTTTTGGCCAGGACCAGAGGTTTCAGTGACTGTGACCTTGTCTAGCACAGCCGAGAGCGGCAAACGAGTGATACTCTTGGCAAACCTTTCGTTTTCTTCCTTGGACAGCTCGGGATGGGGATAAAGCTGCATCGATGGGGTGGAGATGTTCGCACTAGCAGTCATGACGATTTCTCGTAGACGGGGGATACCGAGTGTGACGTTCTTTGCAGAATGGCCAGCCAAATGGAACGTGTTCAGCGTCATTTGTGTAGACGGCTCGCCAATAGACTGTCCAGCAACGACACCAACAGCTTCGCCAGGTTCAACAAGAGATCGGAGGTACTTGAGATCAAGCATCTGCTCGAAATTACGCTTGAGAATCTCGCCCTCGGGGTCCTTCTTCTTGTTTTTGAGCAGCTTGTCGGGGTTTTTGTCACAGTACTGTGGTAATTAGTATATTGTAGTAACATGAGGTTGGGAAACTTACGTCGCGCTTGGCCTGCAAAAACTTCTCAGAGGTACTGCCACTATGCCGTGATGGCGTGTAAACTGCAGTGGCAGGATCCATTGCTGCCACATCGCCTTTCTTCGCCTTCTTCGCAGCCTTCTTGTTGTGCTCAGCTGCTTCATCACTAGAGACCTTCGGGTAGGCTTCTGCGGTGTGGAGCGCTTGGACTAGCGAGTAGAAGTTCTCCGCCTGGAACTTGAAGTCGTTGAGATACTTTTGCTTTGTCGTGTCGAGACCGTCTTCACCGTACAGGAACTGAACCATGGTACCGTCGGAGTCGCGGACTGAAGTGTCGTATTCGACCTTGAGACCTTCCATACCCTTGATGATACATCGTTGCAGGTAACCGGAGCGCGAAGTCTTGACAGCGGTATCAATCAGACCTTCTCGACCAGCCATCATATGAAAGTAATACTCTTGCGGTCGGATACCAGTCAAGAAACGATTCACAATGTAACCACCAGCACGGACGCTTGTCTCGAAGGGCTTGAAGCATGGCAGAGTTTTACCAGAGATCATAACTGGAACTCTTCGACCTTCCAAGACTTGCTGACCGAGATTACATGAAATCTGGTTGGCGTTGACCATACTACCCTTGGCTCCAGAACCTGTCATGGCTTGCATTTGGTTCTTCGGGAATGGCTTGATGAGCTTGTCTGGCAAGCAGGCCGCAGTGACCGTGGAGGAGATCTTGCCGTTGGCAGTGTTCGTAAGCAGATCGAGACCGTGTTGCTTGGTATCGTCTCGCAGGACAGCTTCAAGTCGTCGCCGTAACTCGGGGTTGGTAGGGTCAATCTTCTCCGCATCCATAGTGACGTACTTGGAGGCCACCTCGAACCCGATTCTCTCTGCCTTTCGAAGTTCCTCCAATCTAGCACGATCTCCTTCCTCTGTAAGAATCAGATCCTGAACACCACAGGAGAAGGCGCGCATGTGAAGCATCTTAGTAAGCAGCCGACCGATAATGCTGAGGGCTCGTCCAGCAATCGTCTCCCCATATGCTTCGTAGATGCCGTTAATCAGACCACCTGCGGCAGGTCCAATCTGACTCTTGTCCATGATACCGGAAAGCAGTTGACCATCCTTGACAATGACAATCTGCTCTTCGACGTGTGCACCCCAAAGCTTGCCATTGGTGGATGACTTGGACGTGAGGGTCAGTTCTTGATATTCTGCAGGCTTGATGTTCTTCAAAACAGTGGAGATGATCTGCTTTCCTGTCCACATCGGCCGGGGCTTCAGTACTGCCGGGATCACGGTCTCAAGCCTACCTGATGTCGTGTGTCCATCTTCAGGTCGCAGACAAGAGTAAAGTAGTTGGTGGTACTCTTCCCGTGTGAAGAAAGTGTCCTTGTTCGAAAGCCAGACGCCCATGGAAATATGGTCCTGAATCAAACCACGCAGCGGCTTTCCAGCAGTCGCAGACAGGTACTGATGATCTGTGTCCGCGACCGTCATAGCCTCCGCTCGGGCAAGCTCGTTCTGGGGGAAATGCATGTTCATCTCGTCACCGTCAAAATCGGCGTTGTATGTGTTGCAGTTGGCGTAGTGCATGCGAATGGTCTTCTCTCCCGGTAGGACACGTGCTCGATGCGCCATCATTGAAGGCTTGTGCAGCGTCGGCTGTCGGTTCATGATGACAACGTCGCCGTTGTTCAGATGACGATGCACTTTCTTATTCCGAGCACCGTTGGAGTACGAATTCGAGGGTGCGAGCAGTTGGTTCGCCAATGCCAGACGCTCCTCATAATTCTTCTTCCTCAGCGAGATGACTTGCCCAAACTCGTTCTCAATAGCATGCGCTCCGGGCCACTTGTCTGGACCGTTTAGGACGGCTTCTTTGAGATCGTAGAAGTTGTGATTTGTGACGGGCTCCGGGTATGTAAGCTTCATGGCGAACACTGGAGGAACACCAATCTCGTTGGTCTCGATGTTCGGGTCGGGCGAAATGACACTGCGCGCGGCGAAGTTGACACGTTTGCCCATCATGTTTTTCCGGAAGAGACCCTCCTTCTTTTCCAGGCCCTGCTTGATACCATCAGCGTTTATGACTGCCGCGCGGCCCTGTATGGGATTTGCATCGCGATCGATGAGCGCGTTCACGGCGCCTTGCAGAGCGACGAACTGGGTCTGCATGTCGTCGAAGTTGCGTTGTCGGTATCCGAGTTCGTTGGGTTTGCCCTGCATCTCCTGGCTGATTTGACGGATCGTGTCGCATGCTTCGAGAATGCTCTTGTACAGCTTGTTCCTGGCAGATTCGGCAATAGAGTCGCCGGTTTTGTCTTCTGGTCTGTACTTGTTCGGCGGTACAATGATTGCTTGGGTAAAAAACATGTCGGCGTTTACATTGACGAGAGAGCCGGTTCCGTAAGGACTGTAGAGCAGTCGCATCATCTCAGGCTCGCTTTCAAAGAGCAGAGTCATGGCCGCCTTGACTTCTGTTGCACTCACGTACTCCTGCAGACTCTCTGAGGCATCGGTTGCGGGCTTCGCTTTGCGGGCCATGCGCGACTCGGTAGCAAGGAGCGAGCCGTCGGCCTGCTGTATGTCTTCCATATCAACGCCTTCGTCCTCGTCCGAGATCGGGTCCAGGTCCGCGACTCCTTCGTCCGCGTGTACGTGTTGCTTCTTCGCCCGTGCGTCTCTGCGAGCCAGGACATCCAGCGGGTTCTGTATGCGCTTCTCGAGCTGGGCCATCTTGGCCTTGTCTTTCTCGCTCATGGCCTTCCGGAAGATCTTGATGCCACGGTCCTTTCGGTATGTTGGGCTGATGCCTTGGCAATTGCCGCAGGTCTTGCGCTTGCTGAGATCGGCGTAGAAGTCCTTGACCACCTGTCGCCGCGCGTCGGAGATGGTCTCGTTCTTGTCGCGCATCGATCGCAGATCGTGCTTTGAGATGTTTGCCTTTTTCAAGCACGTCTTTACGTAGCGGTTGCGCTGTGAGATGATGTCGGCGTTGTCGTCGTCATTGTCGTCTTCCGAGTTGTCTGCATTTTCGGTGCTGGATTTGCCCTTGTCCGTGTTGATATGCTCGTGCATCTCGGCCGCCTCTTTTACTAATCCGCATCGTATTAACCGCAGCTTGGAGACGAATTCGTTGATCTGAACGCGGGCGAGCTTGAGCTGGTGGCAGTATGCACACTTGCCGCGGAGCAGTCGCAGCAGCTGGTCCATGAATGTGAGGTGGTATACGGGTACGGGGAGCTCGATGTGGCCGCAGTGGCCGGGACAGCCCAGGAAGCTGGTGAGACCGCATGTTCCGCATCTTGGAGCTTGTTAGCGGACTGAGCAGAGCTTGCAGAAACGTCATGAAGCTCACGGGTTGTCCAAGAAGGCGCCCAATGCAGCATCGTGCAGACCGCCGGGCACGGGGTGCAGCAGTGTATCAAACGTGGTCGGGTTCGTGATGCGCTTCACCGAGAGCGACTTGATGTCGTTTGTGGTCAAGAAGCCAAACTCGACGCCATTAATGGCCGAGGAAGTCGGCTGGTGGGTGTTCATGGCGGCACCTGTCTGCCTGTTGCGCTTTCTGCCTCGAGAGAATCGCGCGCAAAGGCGTTCAGTGAAGGTTCACCGCAGGCGCGAGACTTGCGGGGAGTTTTTTCGGGACCAAAAAAGTTCGGCCGTGGTTTAGCCGGCACGCGCCAAGACGCTTGTCGAGGCGGCAGCGACGATTTCGCGTCACTCCGCAGCGACTGGTTTCCATCACCGAATCAACCACACCCCACTCGCCGCATCCGCTCGATAGTCGCCGCCTCCATCCTCCGCGCATCGAATGTAGTCAATTGCCTGGACTCTGCACAGCGATCCCGCGACGACGCCGCGCCCCTGCAATCAAACCCAACCTGCGGACCTCCGCATTGCCTAATAACACGACCGACACTCCTTTATCTACCACACTCCACCATGACCATGGCAGAGAAGCGCCCGTACCCCGACGGCCAGGGCCCGAACGGGGATGCAAAGCGCGCAAAGGGCTCCGATGCTGTTGAAGCCGCAAAGGCGAAAGCCAAGGCAAAGGCCGCTGAAATTGCTGCCCGTTTCGCAAAGCCGCCTGCTGCTGCTGCTCCTCCGTCGGCGTCGGCTGGCGCAAGCGAATCTGTTCAGGACAAACTGGCCGCCATGAAGGCACGAATGGAGGCGCTCAAGGCAGGCTCAGGAATCGCCAAAGCCCCGACGCCCGACTCGACTGGGCCTCGCTTTGCGACAACACTGGGCAACCGCCGTTCTGAGACGCCCAAAATCGATTCCAAGGCCAAACCTGCCCCCTCGAAGCAGAAGCAACAGCAAGAGGGGGAGCTAGAGAACCCCTACTTCGACCCCAAGGCTGCCGCTCTTGCCAAAAAGAGAGGCCCCCGTGTTCTAGCCTTCAATGAGCATGGAAAATACCTCGATCAGGCTTCCAAGCTGCGCGCGCAACGCCGCCTGGAGGAGATCAAGAAGACGCTGGCCATCCAAGCCCGCCGTGCTGGCCTGGACGAGAATAGCGAGCGTGGATTCCTGATTCAGGCTCCTCCGGATATAGAATGGTGGGACGAGGGCATTCTGGCCGAGCCCACCTACGAGTGCATGGATGACCCAAACAAGGTCAAGGTTGAGACTGACGACTCCATCATCACTCTCTACGTCCAGCACCCCCCTCTCATCAAAGCGCCTCAGGATCAGCGTTTGGTCCAGGTGAAGCCCATGTATCTCACCACAAAGGAGACCCAGAAGCTAAGAAGGATGCGCCGTGCAGCCGACCTCAAGGAGCACCAAGCGAAAATCCGTCTTGGGCTGGAGCCGCCTCCGCCACCCAAGGTCAAGCGTGGAAACATGATGCGTGTCATGGGCGAGCAAGCCATTGCAGACCCTACTGCTGTGGAAATGCTTGTCGAATCCCAGATCCAGCAGCGTCACGACGACCACATCACCGCAAACGAAGACCGGAAGTTGACCAAAGAAGAGAGACAGGCCAAGCTTGCTGCTAATCAGGAAAAGGACGCGCAAAAGGGTCTTTACATGTGCGTTTTCAAGATCAACACACTCGCCTATGGCAAACATCGCTTCCAAATCGACAACAACGCAAAGGAACACGCACTCACCGGTATCACCCTGTTCAATCCCGATCTCAACCTGGTCGTCGTCGAAGGCGGCGCATATGCAATCAACAAGTACAAGAAGCTTATGCTCCAACGTATCAAGTGGCACGAAAACGGGCCACCTACTGAGAATCAAGCCGAGAAGCAAGCACACGATCCAAAGTGGCTGCGGCCAGTCACGGATACCGGAGACGTAAAGGACCATTCATCCAATAAATGTATTCTCATCTTCGAGGGTGAGATCAAGGAGCGTTCTTTCCGAAAGTGGGGCTCAAGAGTCTGCGAAACCGCTGGTGAGGCTCGCGAGACACTTGGGAGGGCTAAACTTGACAGCCTGTGGGCGCTGGCCAAGAGTATGGAGTGAGCTCGTCGGCTTCCCGACTCTGGACATTCCAAGATCATGCGACATGTTTGGCGACTTTATTCGACATTACACCGGATATGTACCATTTCAGAACGGTCGTTGGGGAAGGACTTTTTTTCATGCCAAATGTAAGTTTACTCATAACTCCATAGTTTGGAATATACGTATTAATGCACACCTTTGTTGGTCCAGCCTCGCAATTGTGATGTTGCATACAGTTCGCATCTACTCCGTCTAGGCTATTCGTGCTGTGACAGAGCCCGTTCAACCTGCCACCCTGAGTTACCTTGTAGTGATCTACGGTAAGTGCTGCAGTATTCGTCTTCTGTGATGACTACCTAGCACAAGTCAAAACAGGCGTCAGCGTAGGTGTATTTTTCGTGCTTGGTCTTTTCTGAATTCCATCTCCAATGCTTCTTCTATTCTCTTCCTCGTGCGTAAGCGGCAACGTGCATGTTCGTCAAGTTTCCAAACTGGGTTTTCTCTTGGCTGGATTGCCTCAGGACCCACTTTCAGCAGCCTCGTTGGCCTGGGTGAGATGCCGGTCGTAGTCTTCTGGACAATGGGCTGGGTGCACTTGCTAGACTGCTCGCTACGAATGCCTCCACGCTACAGCTACCTCATAGTTTACCATACGGTGGCCACAAGAACTAGGGTGTTTGCCTTGGTAAGATGCGTACACACATCGCAACACAGTCCTAAGCAATATGGTAGTCTACAATAAAAGCTGCATTGTTTTACCTTTTCTGCACGCGTACTTTGGTCCATGTTGCGTGGCGGCCCTCAAGGTACTTTGAGCTTTTCTTTGTAGGCTTAAAACGCTGCGAAGGTATTCAGGCTCATGTTTGGGGCGTTCCACGTGCATATGGGGTGCTCTTGTGGGGAAGCGAGGGCCGCCTATGGTACACTCGCTGACATGAAGGCCCCTACTCACATCTATAAATTCAACACACTACCAGTTTTCTTAAATCACACACATCCTGACCATCGCAGCTATGACGCGAACGAGCGATCTGTGGGAGAGATGCACCTCCATTTCCAAAGCCCTCTGGTGGATCCTCTGCAACTCGCCCAACCTGCACATCATACTACTCCTCTGTTCGCCACTCTTTTCGATGATAGTTGCCGAAAGGTTCCTCGCAGACGACTACGAGGGAACAGACGTGACTTGCTTCCGGCAGAAGCCAGGTGAGATGCAAGCCACGG
The DNA here is from genome assembly GCF_042100115.1 of Alternaria dauci. Classification (NCBI taxonomy): domain Eukaryota; kingdom Fungi; phylum Ascomycota; class Dothideomycetes; order Pleosporales; family Pleosporaceae; genus Alternaria; species Alternaria dauci. The sequence continues at coordinate 1,507,883 of NC_091278.1, forward strand.
AGCCGGACTGTCCATTCAACAGGGACTTCTTCGAGGCGCCTACACACAGCGGCTGGCCAGCCATCTACTTACTTCTCAGCTTCACCTTCATGTCCAGTCTGATCGCCCATCGCAATGACCCGCAGCGTCTGATGCAAGTCACGTTCTGGCTCCACTTCCTCATCACCACCACCATCCGCAGTTTCTCTGCGTTCTCCGGTTGGACCATGCAGCCCGCTCGGTCGAGCTCGATCTGGGACTTCAACTCACCGGACAAGATCTGCTGGCTATGGCTGCTAGTCGAGTGCAGGTGCTGGAACTGGACCTATCTCGGGTTTTATGACGATTACTACTTCGACGAAGCCACCCGCACCGTACACGACCGCAACCGCAACCCTATATGGAGATTCACATCCGAGAAGACAGGCAAACCATCCGAAGACGCCATGTACACCCCCTATAGTCTCATGTTCCGACCCTGGCGCGATATTGCCGTTCGGTTATCATACATCCACTTGATTGGCAACACTATTCGTGCCATCTGGCTTCGATACCTTCACTTCGACGCTCCGTACACTGCTTACATGAACAACTCGGAGATTCTGACCTTGCTCTTGTTCCTGAGCCTGGCTGTATACACGCACGCGCGCATGCGTACACACATATACTTTGACGACGCCGCTACGGAATCCCTCTCTAACAACAAGAGCACTGTGCCTTTACCACAGTACTCAGCTACACACGACCTCTTCGCGTTTGCGTCACCACACCACCCTTTCCGCACGGCGTTGAAATCGCGCCAGATCTTCATCACCTCCATATGCGTCATGGCGACAGCGGCGGTGGCGACATGGGAGATGCATCACTGGATCCCATATTTCTGGAAGATTGTCGAATATGTTGTAGTTTCGGTGGCAGGCAAGGTTTTGGCGAGATCGTGGAGAGAGTATGCGAAGATGTGGAGGACTCGCAGGTTTGAGGTGCAGTCACCAGAACAGTCCAGTATCACGGGTGAGCCGTTGTTGTTAGTGTAGTAGCGGAGCCGGCTTGAGTAGGGGTAGGACTCGTTCTTTCAGTTTCGTAGCAGCGTCATGTTGGCGTTTGGCCTGGGCTTTGGGGGATAGTGAATCCATCCCAACAAATAGTCATGAACACTGCTGTCTCCTGTTTTGTCGTTGTTACTCGGTGGTTCACAAAGGATACCAACACATTGTAAGTGGGAAAATGAGGAAAGACAAGACTATACCCGACCCGGGGCAGTACCATATCCATGTATAAGAAGTATTTACAAGAGAAAAGAAACAACAGTGGAAGCCACAAATTACCGTCGATACACATACACTAGGAAAATTACACTTTATAAAGATTGTGGTGATTGACATCTTCGTACTGCGTCTACACTGGATATTAAAGCTCGTCCGTATTCCCACCTCTTCCCCCGTCTATCCATTACTCAAATCAACATTACCCCCATCTAAACACCCAAATACGTTCCGCTGGTAATCTTCTTCACAGTCGCTACAGGGTTCCATCCAACTGCCGGGCTAGCCGGCGCATTCTCTTCTGCATCCGCAAACGGATCAGCCTCGCCATCGTCCTTCTTCGCGTTGAGAGGCGCCATCATGCTAACACCTAGCCCGCTACCCAGCGTCAAAAACTGCTCGTCGCTAATCTCCCAGCGGGCTTCCGTGTTACCGGGTTTGGCCTGGCCGTCGGTGGTGAAGCGTGCGCGTAGGGTTTGGGGTGCGGAGCCTTTGAAGAGGGTTACGTCGCCTAGACGCCAGTAGATGAGTCCCTTGTCGCGCGAGAAGGTACCAGTGGGCTTCGATTGACACGACGTCGCTTTCGACCCAGGCTCGAGTCGAATCACAAGGACGAGGTTGCGAATGGTGATACTTGTCGCACCGCCAAGCTCGAATCTGGGGTTGAGTGAGTAGTGGAGGATGGCAGACGTCTGTGTCGGTTCTGATTTCCAGGCTGGCGAGAGAATAATTGGTGGGAGGGAGCCGATGTTGCTGTCTTCAATGTGTAACTGGTAGTGGAAGGCTACCGATGTCTTCATAATCTTGGACAAGTCTACGGTGTAGTTGCCTGGACTATCTGCGGACTGCTCGATGAATGCAGGGTTAGGGGCAACCTTCTCGAGTACCGAAAAGTTCTCCAAGCGTATACTTTCGGTGCCGAAAGGACCGGCAGAAATGTCGACAGGGTTGTACGCAAGCGCAACCTGCCCGATTACCATTGCCTTGGTAACGTTGCCCTGCTCGAACCACGCGCTGACAGTCTCCGCTAACGACGCATTGAGCCCCGGTTCATGCAGGTCCGGGTGTCTGATCGTGGTACTAGCGGAGCTACTTAGCGATCGGCCCGAGCGGATGGATTGGGTATCCGATGTTGCATGGTCTTCCGATAGCAACGCGCGATGTGGAGGCTTGAAAGCTGGAGACGTAGGCTGAGGGATAGCAGGCGTAGGGAACGTTGCTGAACCAGGGCCAGAAGCGAGGCCAGATTCACTTGTTGGGAGCGGAGGCACCTCGCCTATGCTTTGAAGTTCTGGCGTTGCGGGGCTCGGTACGAATATCGTGTTACGAACATCTCGGCGACCACGTAGCGTGCTTGACCGTTTTGGCTGTGCGGCTTGCTAGGCAGGTGTTAGCGTACGTCTTCTGAGCATTTCCCGTACTACTTACTGCGCGCAGAGTGTTGACCAGATTGGCAGTAGCCGCATCAGCGTCGCCGTCTTCTTCCTGGATAGGGGCATTTTTAATGTCAAGCTTGAATTGTGGCGGTGGATTGCCTTCGTTTTGAGCCCTGATGCTGGTTAGCTACGTAAACTCTCAGGGAGTGAACAATCTTACAGTCCTGCTTCCCTTTCGGCTTCTGAGATGGCATCCAGAGCGGATGGGGGCACAGAGAAACCTTCAGCATCCTTTTCCGGTTCTGGCTGCGTTTCTATGACTGGAGGTGGCGGTAGGGGCTCTTTGAGCTCTGGTATAGGATCTTGGGCTGGCGTTGTTCCGTTCACGCTGCCTGGCGCGTCTGCGTCGGCAGGCGACTCAGGTATGGTGCCGTTTGGGGCAGCCTCGGTGCTGCCTGGACGGGTGAGGCTTGGGGAATCCGATCTCTGAGAAGTACTGGGTCTCTGCGAGAGGCGTCGCAAGGGCGACGTTGGCCGTTCTGCAGTGGCGCTCAACGAGGAGCCCGGGTTGTCACTATTCTTTGCTTTGCCCTTGCCGAATCCTCCAAACACGGAACCAAGGTTGGACGAAGAGCTCCGGTCTGGTGAGGTCGCTCTGCCGTATGGATGCGCACTCTGTCTCCGTCGGCCCAAAACCGTCCCAAATCGCTTGAGAGGATTGGAGCTGTGTTTCTCGACAGAGCCGCTCTTCTGGCTCCTGTTGTCGTCCGCTGCAGTGGGCGATGTTGGTAGAGGAGGCGGTGCGAGGCTCCTTGAAGGCGTGCCTGGAATGCTTGCCTTTCGCGCAGGTTGTGGCGCATCTCCGTTCCGCATCCTCAGTGCCCACGTTTGTATCTCGTCGGCGGTTTCTATGTTCAGCATGGCGTTCAACGTCTCTTCAGCCGTGGTCCTGCTGCGCTCCACCTGGTCGACTTCGTGGGTTTGGAATTGCGTGAGCACATCGCGCAGGTGGTTCAGACGGGTCTCGTCAATGGCCTGCAGCTGCTCGAAGACGTAGGGTGCCTGCGAGTCCCACTGCAACTCGGCCTTTTCAATGTCCTGCACGGCATCGGCAACGGCGGACGCTTTGGCCTTCGCTCCCTTATCGCGAAGTTTGCCTTGCTTCTTCTGGGCCGTGTCGATGTCTTTTGCGATTGCGGCGAGGTTTCCCTGGATGTTGCCCATGGCCAGCACATCTCGGTTGGTGGCGGTGAAGTCGCGCAGCGGGCGTTCGACGTCGGCCTCGATCTTGGTGGCCAGATGCGCGTGGGAGTGGGCGACGGACTCGGTTGCGCTCACAATCTTCTGCCATGGGGTTGCGAAGATGCTGCCGCCGTGTTAGCTCAGCTCGTGCGCTGCCAGACGAATGGGGCGGGAAGGTACCCCAGATCCGACGAGTCGTCGGGCGGGTGTCTGTTTGCGAGCTTGCGCAGGCCCTGGACATATTGTTCTTCGACGCGACGACGTTCCTGCGCATTGGTGAGCAGCCATGACGATGCGCGGCACCTGGGGCCGACGCACCTGCAGCCAGTCGGCAATTTGGTTGTTGAGCTGGCCGACATGTCGCATGCGACTGTCGAGCACCGTCACGGCCTGGGCGGGCGAAAGCGATGTCTAGACATGGTGTGAGCCGAAGCTGGGGGAGGGCATGCACACAACTCTCACCAGCAATGCCGGGTATTCTTTGCGTTGGAGCTCCATGGCGGGGGGAGGGAGGAGGGGGAGGAAGAGGGACAGGCGCACAGCCACAGAGTCGCAATTCGGGATATTTACATGGAGAGGAAGCTCGGCGAGCTTGTCGGGTGTCGTGGAGCTGTCACAACTGCGCTGTCAGTCATGGCCTGGGGCCCGTCGCTTTGGGCCTAGTCCAGGACACGCGGTTGTGTCCGGCATCTGACGTAACCTTGGTAACGACTAACCCTCGAGACGCCTCGTTGCACCCAGTCGCTGCGCTGCGCTGCTTCCAACATGGCCTCGACACGCGCCCGAGCCTGTTGCGCCATTGCATGACTATGCGACTTGCTGAGCACGGCCAGCCCGTCTTTGGGCACCGACCGCGTTGGCTTGGGTAGTCTCGCGTCTCTGATTCGGGGCGACTCTTCTCCATCTTTTCCTGCCTTGACAACACCGCTGCGTGACTGCTATCCTGACTGACTGCCTGTCCTCCACCCCCCCATTGCGCCCCATGGCTTCCTCGGACTGGCGAGCGAGCCTGGGCTTCACTGCTCGTCTGATGGCTGTCACAAAGATGCAAGTAACATGTCCATACCGCTGCGCTAGGGAGCCCCGTACATGTTGGCACGGAACAGGGCCCGACCTTGTGCATGGCATACTTGCTTGATCGCAATTCACCCCTGACATGCAAAAGACACATCGGCCCAATCAGTACGCATTGAACGTCATGCTCCAGAACTAACAACATTGCAGGACATCGGCCTACCAGTCAGCGGACCCGTTACTATCTGCAGACGAGGCTCGTAAAAAAGCTACTGTAGCTGAGACGACTATCTACGCAGACGCCAGATCTCTGGTACAGGCCGCCTCCTGGAGTGTATGAATTTGTTTTGACCGTGGTGTAGGACGACTACGACAGACTTTGCAATGAACAGATAACAAATCTTCCCAGACCGTCACTCGATTTCCCAACACCAGAGGTCAGGAGTTGCATTGCGACTATATACAAGTTTGCTGACTTGGACTCCAGGATGAAGACTATGTCCCAACACCGGGCGGGAAACCCATTGGGAAGTATCAAAGTGCGCTCTACCATCGTGAGGGTCTCTTCTCTGTCATTTACAAGGCACCGGCGCTGAGTGGTGAAAGCTACTTTCCAGCTGAGTCGCCTTCAAAGACCAAGGTCGTAGCCCTAAAAATTACTACTCCGTCAGTAATGGAGCCTCCGCACGACTCCCAGCGAGAGGCTAAGATACTTGCCATGGCAGCCTCGGAGCGCGTCATCCCACTGATAGAGACCTTTCGTGAGAACGGAAGCCACTTCGTTCTCGTCTTCCCATTCCTGCGCTATGACTTCAGCGACCTGCTGCGGGACAAGAAGCTTTCCAAGAGCCAGATCAAGTCGTGCTTGAAGGACCTCTTCGTCGGTCTGGCAGACATCCATAGCAAAGGCATCATACATCGCGACATCAAGCCTTCCAACATACTTGTCAAGTCTCTCGACGGGCCAGCATACCTTTCGGATTTTGGCATCGCGTGGGCGCCTGAAACGCCAGGCTCAGAATCGGCGGATGCGAAGATTACCGATGTCGGAACTACCTGCTACCGGCCGCCAGAACTACTCTTTGGGAACCAAAAGTACGGCTGTACCTTGGACCTGTGGGCTGCGGGTTGCACTGTTGCTGAGGCCCTTGATCCCAGACACGAGACGCTGTTCGATTCCGGAGAATTAGGAAGCGACTTGGCCTTGATACAGAGCGTGTTCAAGAAGCTCGGAACCCCGAACTTGGATGTCTGGCCGGTAGGTCGATGCATTCTGTCTTGTCCTGGATTCTACTAACTAAAGTAGGAGGCTGCAAGTTTCCGTGACTGGGGCAAGGTGCAGTTCTATGAATATCCAACACAAGACTGGTCGGTGTTGCTGCCAGGCCTTTCAGAGGTAGAGCGAGATGTTGTCGCCAGCCTAGTCAAATATGAGAGTGGCTCTAGAATGAGTGCATCCAAGGTGAGATGATGCGCTGACCGCGGTGACGTAGCTGACTGTGTATGAAAGGTGCTCGAGCATGCCTACTTTTCGTCCGGAGAATAGGTTTCTGAGGTTACGTTGGGGGTCAGGACGTGACTTGAGGCCGGGGCAATTCCACACGCGCGGAATATCCTGACACGCGCATAACATAACTTGTAAATATTAGTGAAATAGTGACACAACCATCTCGCCAGCGATGCACTGGCCGCGTAGTTGTAATTGGGAGTAATCAGCCGTGGGCGAGTGGAGGTACAGGTCAGCGCAAAGGGCGCTAGCGACGCAGGGTTGATCCTCGGCCATTCACAAGCAACAGCATCATCATGGCAAAGTAGACATAGAGCAATATCAGCACTGTTCCCCTGTATACCCAATACCGCCCAACGACTTGGAGACATATTCCCCTGCAGCCGCTTGTATGTTGTCGCCGTCAAGATAGCAGCTTTCCGGCCCTGGCCTCAAGTCACAGCCCCTCATACCACCGCCGCTGTCCCACATCGATCCCCGCCCCGGAAAACTTCCCAACCCACTCAACATGGCGTTCCTGTTCCGAAACAAGCAGAAGAACAATCTGGAGCTTACCCGCTCCATCAAAGAGCTGACGCTGCGGCTCGGGCAAGAAGACAAGCCCAACCCCAAGGTGCGACCAGACGACGGCTACGGGGCGCCTTGGGCGACATGGCTGATATGTGATAGCTAGAGGAGGGACTTGCATTGGACCTGCAGCAGATGAAGATTAGACTTCAGGGCACACCCGGTAGGTCTACTGTCCTTTGACCGTGTACCTGCAAGGCAAGCTGCTGACGACGTCAAAGACACAGAGGTCAACCCAGAGGCTGTCTTCCAGCTTCTTACAAACATCCTCAACGAAGACCTCCTCTATGCGCTAGCAATCAACATCCACAAGCTCCCGTTCGAGTCGCGAAAAGATGCCCAGGTCATCTTCTCCACTGCTTTCCGCTACAAGCCCATTGGCCAAGCTACACCGCAGGTATTGGAACACGTCGTCGCATACCGACCGGATATCATAATAGCGCTATGTCGGGGCTACGATAGGCGAGAAAGCGCCATGCCATGTGGCGGCATTCTTCGTGAGGCGCTCAAGTACGATGCCATTGCTGCGCTGCTGCTCTACGACGAGCCAATGGAGGACGGAAAGACGCTTGACCTGGGCAACGTGAACCCTGATCTGCCGTCTTCTGGCAACGGCGTCTTCTGGAAGTTTTTCGAGTGGATAGACAAGGGCGCGTTTGAAGTCAGTGCCGACGCATTCAACACATTCAGGGTAGGTTGGCCGGCTGCAACAGGTTGACGGACGCGCTGACACACGACAGGAAATCCTGACAAAGCACAAGCCCTTGGTCGCTACGTTCCTACAAACCAACTTCGACACTTTCTTCAGCAAGTACAACTCGATGCTAGTGCAGTCCGAGAGCTATGTGACGAAGCGCCAGTCGATCAAGCTGCTGGGCGAGATTTTGCTCGACCGAGCAAACTACAACGTTATGACGCAATATGTGGACTCTGGGGAGCATCTCAAGATCATCATGAAGCTGCTGCGAGACGACAGGAAGATGATCAACTACGAGGGCTTCCACGTCTTCAAGGTCAGTGATGACGGGTGTGATTGTATGTGTATGTGTATTGACAGGTGCAGGTGTTTGTTGCCAACCCGAATAAGTCGGTCGCAGTACAACGGATCCTGATTAGCAACCGGGACAAGCTGTTGCGGTTCCTGCCGTCATTCTTGGACGACCGCACAGAAGACGAGCAGTTTATCGATGAGAAGAGCTTCTTGATCCGACAGATCGAGCAGCTTCCACCAGCGCCGGTCGTGCCACCGACAGCGCAATAGCCAGCGCAGGAAGCGAGTATGGTGTCTATCTGTTAGGTTTTGCATATGATGGCGTTTTGAGGTTTGATATCCTTGGAGTTGTTTGGAAGACAGGCGCAGCATCACCGGCGCATTTTTACATGGATGGATGTTGTGGATGCAGGGCGTGCAGTACTGTACGCTGGGCGCGGAAAGCGGATCATGGCCAGCCTGCTTTTTGCAAAAGTGTGTTGGCGCACGGCAATCCCTTGGAGCCCCCAAAATAGGCGTTCAAGGGATAAGCAAGGAGTGTGAGCAGTGCGATAGCAGGGAATGCTGAGCATTACATAGTAGTAGGGCAGCCAGCAGGTGCTCGCGTGCTGTAGTCGGCATGTCGGTTCCGCGAAGACATCTAGACTCCATCTTCCATCACGCGGTGGATCTCCCGTGGCCAGCTTCCCCGCTTAATGACCAAGTATGACACGCGGTGGTGATTGGCTGCTATGCTGGCCGTCTGTCTGAGCCCGCGGCCCAGGCGGTGTCGCAGGTAGCAGGGCCGTAACAATTAAAACGTCGTACCTGCGGCAGACGGCTCCCTCTGTCGCGTTTGGAGAGCTGTACCTGCGTCGTTTCTGTCGCGTTGAAGCATCCCCTTGACGCATCCTCCCGCCGAGCCCCTGATGCTAGCCCGTCGCTAGTTTAGGTAGGAAACCGGCTCTTCCTCCTTCTCGGCTTGGCGGCCAGACTAAAGCGAATTAGGTGCACGCCGTCGAGCAGCATGACTTCAGAGGGGGCCCGGATAACTCGCTGGCTGCAGTTGCAGGACACCGCTACACACCAAGGCCCGCTGCTTAGTCCGGGGAATGAGTTTCCTCTGAGAACACTGCCGTCTCTGCCATCCGCCAGCTCCCTCTCCGACCTGGGCTCGGACGACGGCGCCCCAGTGTTCCAACCACGCACCGACATTGCCAAACTCATCCATCCACCCACCCCTACCATGACGGATGAGCAGACGGCGGCTCGAAGACGTTCCTCCTCGCTCGCCGGCGCCACCCTGCCCCCCAAAACAGACCGCAAGAAGCACCGTCGGCACCGTTCCGATCATATTGCCGAAGAAGGAGAAGAAGAGTCCTCGTCGGGTGCAGACCGCTCCGACTCAGACACGGACAGCGACGACGCTGACCTCGACGACATGAGCGCAGACGGGCTCGAAGACGACGAGGAGACGGGCCTCACCAAGAGAGACAGGCGGAGACGCCGGAGAAGAAAGAGGCGGAACACGATGCTCGACCAGCGCATCGTCCCCGACGACACATACACAAAGGAGGAGAAGAAGCTCGCCGACCAGAACTTGCTCAAGTCCATGCTCGTCAATGGAGCCCTGATAGGCCTATGGTAAGTACACGACTCTGCCGTGTTGTCTCGACCAAATTAACGCGTCTAGGTACCTCTTCTCCATTTCCATATCAGTCTACAACAAATGGATGTTCAAAGAAGCCAAGGGCGACGGCGAGACCAAGAACATTTTCCCATTTCCGCTCTTCACAACATGCCTGCACATGATTGTCCAGTTCACGCTTGCGTCGCTCGTTCTCTTCCTAATACCCTCCTTCCGACCACGACACGATTCCCTTAACCCTCACGCTGCGGGCGCCCGCGTAGAGCCCTTGGATCCAAACAAGCCGCTCATGACCAAATGGTTCTACTTCAGCAGACTTGGTCCGTGTGGTGCGGCCACTGGCATGGACATTGGCCTGGGCAACACGAGCTTGAAGTTCATCTCGTTGACATTTTTCAGTAAGAGACAAAACCTTGGTCTCTGGCAATATGGCTAACAAGAACAACAGCCATGTGCAAATCATCTGCACTGGGCTTCGTGCTCATCTTCGCATTCCTCTTTCGCCTCGAACAGCCGTCCTGGCGACTTGTATTCATCATCCTCATCATGACTGCTGGCGTCGTCATGATGGTAGCCGGCGAGGCTGCCTTTCACACGCTCGGCTTCATCCTCGTCATGGTCTCTGCCTGCTCATCCGGCTTCCGCTGGTCCCTGACCCAGATTTTGCTCCTGCGCAACCCCGCGACGGCGAACCCGTTTTCCTCCATCTTTTTCCTCGCACCCGTCATGTTCATCAGCATACTTATTCTCGCGATACCCGTGGAAGGCTTCCCTGCGCTCATGGAGGGCCTTTCACACCTGTTCGAAACCAAGGGCACCGGCCTCGGCATTGGCATTCTTTTGTTCCCGGGAGTCCTGGCCTTCCTCATGACGTCGTCCGAGTTCGCTCTGCTGAAGCGCACGTCGGTTGTCACACTTAGCATTTGCGGCATTTTCAAGGAAGTTGTTACCATTGGAACCGCAAATCTCGTTTTCAAGGACCCCCTGACGCCCATCAACCTGACTGGGCTTGTTGTCACGATCGGCAGCATCGCGGCATACAACTACATGAAGATCAAGAAGATGAGAGAGGAAGCCCGCATGAATGCGCATCTCCAGAACCAGGAGGTGTATGCGCCTGTCAATACTGTAGACCCACTGGAGCGCGACAGAAGAGGCAGTGTCGTTGTGCGGCCAGGGCAAGGCATTGTGCGCAACAGCCTCCAACTTGCGCCCGGACTGAGTGGGGCATCAGTAACTGAAACTCCAGCGAGAGCAAGCCCGATAAAAACAGCTCGGGACATTGAGTAGCATGCGGGTGGGTAGCAACTGTTTTGATTGTAGCGTGTGCGTTGGCTATTTTGACGCATTTTTGTAGCATCATGGGCGTTTGGGACATGTGTGGGTAGTGGATGGCGAGCGCTCAACTGCCGCTGTGGGATTACTATACCCTTTCCTTGAGACTGCATCTGAACCACATTCGCTATGTATCATCAATAAATATTTCACATGTTTGGAAAGCAGCTGATCTGGATGGCCATGGACGTGAACAAGTTTGTACGGTACTACGTGTTGTAGTGCATGTTGGTAGCTCGGTGACAAGACCAATCAACCACGCGGGAGACACTTCGGTGATCGCCACGAGGCGCGGAATTGCAATCTAGGCATGATCCTTGGCCGCAGTTACCTCATCAGGGTCATGCACGTCGTGAACACCTGCCACTCGCACTCGCGCTTACCTCTCTCTCCCTCACTCCTTGTCCTGCCGTCCGCTCACGGCACTCTATTTCGGGCCAAACTTTCCGACTTGCAAGCGTGCGGCGCTTCCAGGGCTCGTTCCGCACATCGCAGGTTTCAGAAGCCCCGAGAGCTCGGCAGTAAGCCTGATCGTGGCTTAAGTAGTACTGCCCGCGTGCACCGCTCTATCGGAGAAACGCGCAGTTACCCCTTCGCCTTTCCTCTTCGACAGCGACCTCACGTCGCTCTACTGCCGCCATGCGGCCCCTCACTACCCTCCT